>NC_092725.1:127138756-127474324 GCF_047496885.1 Scyliorhinus torazame
ATGGGGGAGGGGGGATATGGGGGAGGGGGGATATGGGGGAGGGGGGATATGGGGAGGGGGGATATGGGGGAGGGGGGATATGGGGGAGGGTGATATGGGGGAGGGGGGATATGGGGGATATGGGGGAGGGGGGATATGGGGGAGGGGGGATATGGGGGATATGGGGGAGGGGGATATGGGGGAGGGGGGATATGGGGGAGGGGGGATATGGGGGAGGGGGATATGGGGGTGGGGGGATATGGGGGAGGGGGGATATTGGGGATATGGGGGAGGGGGGATATGGGGAGGGGGGATATGGGGGAGGGGGGATATGGGGATATGGGGAGGGGGGATATGGGGGAGGGGGGATATGGGGGAGGGGGGATATGGGGGATATGGGGGAGGGGGGATATGGGGGATATGGGGGGGATATGGGGAGGGGGGCTATGGGGGAGGGGGGGTATGGGGGAGGGGGGGATATGGGGGAGGGGGGATATGGGGGATATGGGGGAGGGGGGATATGGGGGAGGGGGGATATGGGGGATATGGGGGAGGGGGTATGGGGGAGGGGGGATATGGGGGAGGGGGATATGGGGGATATGGGGGAGGGGGGATATGGGGGATATGGGGAGGGGGGATATGGGGAGGCTCACCCTGCCTGCTCTGACGAGGTCGTTCACCTTCTTGTGGCACTGGGTGCCTGTCCGTGGTGTTAGGGCCACAGCGGTGACGGCCTCTGCCACCTCCCTCCGCAGACGCCGGCTGTGGCGTGGGGCAACTCTGCGGCCATGCCCGGGATACAGGGCGTCCCTCCTCTGCTCCACCGCGTCCAGGAGCGCCTCCACATCGCGTGACTCGAACCTCGGGGCTGAGCGACGGCCAGCCATCAAGTCGGGTGTTGCGGTCGGGTGTTGCGGTCGGGTGGGGGGGAGCTGCGCGGCCTTATGAGCCGTCACGCCGTGCAGCGCGTATGACGCTGCACGGCGTGAACCACTGCGCAAGCGCGGATCCCGTTACGTCGCTGCTAGCCCATTTCGGGCCGCAGACTATCGGCCCATTTTTATGACGTGACGCAAGTGGGATTTGCGCCGTTTTTTGCGCCGATCGGCGGAGTTTCCGCCGATAACGGAGAATTTCGCCCAGGCTTCCAGTCACAAAACAAATTTTCGACCACCACCCTCTGGCTCCAGCCACTAAGTAAATTTTGAATCCAATTTGCCCAATTGCCCTGGATCCCATGGGTACTTACCTTCTTGACCAGTCTCCAATGACAGACCTTGTCAAAAGCCTTACTAAAGTCCATGTAGACTACATCAACTTCACTACCCTCATCTGCACACCGAGTCATCTCCTCGAAAAAATCAATCAAGTTTGTAAGACATGGGGCGCGATCTACCGGCCACGTTGCACCCCAAAGTGAGTGCGGCTTGGCTGGTAGATGCCGGGTGAAACCTCCCACGGGCTTCCTCAAAACCAGGATATCTCGCGGGATCTATCCAAGTCCCGCGAGGTGTCAGAATCAGGAACCCACCCACAATGGGCGGGACCAAGCTGTGTTCGCATAAGTAGGCCTTAAACCTACTTAAGGCCTACTTACCCGGTACCTACCAGCCTCCAGGGATCCACCGGCCTACCTAGGGAGGCCGCAGCCGAGCGCCGTTCAGTATTGGTCCACACAAGGGGGAAAGAGCACATAGGGGGTCTCCCTGGCCATCGGAGGCCCTGGTGGCCAGGGATAGTTCAGGGTGGCCCCCTGGAATGTGGGCACCTTAGCACTGCCAGGCTGGCGCTTTGGCAATGCCAACCTGGGAGTGCCTAAGTTCCCAGGTGGCACTGCAAAGACAACAGGAGCAAGCACTGCCAAGTGCAAGGATGCCAGGGTGTCACTGCCAAAGGTCAGGGCCCAAGGGGGCCATGCCCCTGAAAGGAGGGGGGTATGAAGGGTGGGTGGGGGGTGGTAACGGGCAGGTAAAAAGAGACCTCTGGGAGGTGGTGGTGGTGGGGGGAGGGGGTGATGCGGGGGGGGGGGGGGGGCGGGGGTGATGGTTGGGGGGCACTGGACGGGGGGATGCATTGTTTAATGGTTTATTGTATGCCATTTTATTGTATGATATTGAAGTTATTTTAATCCTGTGTTTCAATGTACCATATCCCTATTTGCGTAGAGTTACTCCTGGAGTGAAGCATCCTTCCCTCACAGCCTTACAAATTCACAAATATTGGTGTTTCTATCCGGTATCCTAGCCACTGTTGGGAACTGGTCCGGGATCGTAATATGTGGATCTTTAGTCTCAACCCGAATCACCAAAATATGCATTTTGCTCTTTGTATGATAATGCAATACAGAACCTCCAACTATCTCAGTGCTGCACTTGAATGTCATTTCAGATCATGCACAGAAGTCCTGATGTATTGCTTGAATCCGCTGCTTTCTGACCTTGTGTCAAGAACAATTTAGATTTTGGGCTGTGATGAGAACTAATAAAATTGAGAAAGAACTGATCACGAGACTTCCGGTTGCGGCTATGCTGAGCTAAGTCGCACGTTCGACAGCTCCCGCCAGAAAATGACTTTTGGGCTCTTTTTAGGGGCCCCAGCGGCATTTGTTCGACGGTTCCCAATGTGGGAAGGTGACAGTACGATTTCCCCGGCACTGTATGGATTGGACTAGGAGTGGAGCGGTGAAAAAAGTGATTTTGATGCAGCGAAAAGTGCGAGGGAGGAAAACCAAGATGGCGGCGGGTGGAGACCAGGCAGCGTGGGCGCAGTGGTCGCAAGAGCAACAGGAGTTTCTCAAGCGCTGCTTCACGGAATTGAAAGCAGAGCTGCTGGAGCCGATGAAGGCTTCGATCGACAAGCTGGTCGAGACCCAGAAGGCCCAAGGGGCGGCGATCAGGGAGGTGAGGCAGAAGGCCTTGGAGAATGAGGACGAGATATTGGGCCTGACGGTGAAGGTAGAGGCGCACGAGGCGCTGCATAAGAAATGGCAGGAGAAGTTCGAGGACATGGAGAATCGGGCGAGGAGGAAGAACCCTACGGATTCTGGGTCTCCCGGAATGAATGGAGGGGGTCGGATGCTGGAGCATACGTGGTCACGCTGCTGAACACGTTGATGGGCGCGGATGCCTTCCTGAGGCCCCTGGAGCTAGATGGGGCCCACCGAGTCCTGGCGAAGAGGCCCAAGTCTAACGAGCCGCCGCGGGCGGTATTGGTGCAGCTCCCTTTTGCAGCGGTTCCATTGCTTGGTGGACAGGGAGTGTGTCCTAAGATGGGCAAAAAAGGAGCAGAGCTGCAGGTGGGTGAATGCAAAGGTCTGTATATACCAGGAGCGCGGAGGTGGCCAAGAAGAGGGCCGGGTACAATCCGCTAAGGCGGTTCTGCATTGGAAGGGGGTGAAATTTGGGATGCTGCAGCCAGCGTGACTGTGGGTCACGTTTAAGGACCGGCACCATTACTTTGAGACGCCGGAGGAGGCGTGGACCTTTATCCAGGCCGAAAAGTTGGACACGGACTGAGGGTCGGTTGTGAGGGGAGGTCGCGGGGGGGGGTTACTGTGGTTACTGTGCTTGGGGGGGATGTTCTGTTCTGTTCTGTACAGTTTCCTTGGGTGCTGGGTGGGGTAGGGTGAAGTGGTTCGAAGTGGGGGTTTTGTGAGAGTGTGGGGCGTCGGGTGGTTGGAAAGACGGGGCCCCGTTGGGGGGAGGGGAGATGGGAGGCCCGAGGTGGGGGAGCTGGGATTAGGCCGCAAAAGGGAGCAGCGCCAGAGAGGGTGGGGCCGTTTTGATGGAAAGCGGGGGCTTTTTCCCGTGCTAGGGAAGGAAGGGGGCGGGGCTGGGGGAAGGGCAGTGTTGGAGAGGAGCGCCCGCTGATGGACAGGACGGGGGGGGGGCGGGGGGGGAGACTACCACACTGGGGGGTCGATAGGAGTGGCGGGAGTGGCCGGGGTTAGCAGGAGTCAGCTGACTTACGGGAGTGCTATGGGGGAGCAATGCAGCTGGGGGGGGGACCTAGCTGGGGGGGGAAGGAGGATCTGGGTTGTTGCTGCATTGGCCAAAGGGGAGATGGAGCTCGGAGAGAGAGTCGGGGCAGGGGTCTGCCGCTGGGGGGAATGGAGAGTGCAGGAGGCGCGAGCACGTGGCTGGCCTAGAAAAGGGGATGGCTAATCGGCAGGGCGGGGGGGGGGGGGGGGTGGCAGCGGGAAGCCCCCCCTGATCCGGCTGATAACTTGGAATGTGAGAGGCCTCAACGGGCCGGTCAAGAGGGCCCATGTGTTCACGCACCTGAAGGGACTGAAGGCAGATATGGTTATGCTCCAGGAGACACATTTGAGGATGGCAGATCAGGTTAGGCTGAGAAAGAAATGGGAAGGGCAGGTTTTCCACTCGAGGTTGGACACAAAGAATCGAGGGGTGGCGATTTTGGTGGGGAAGCGGGTGTCGTTTGAGGCGCTGAACATCGTGGCAGACAATGGAGGTAGGTATGTGATGGTGAGTGGTAAGCTGCAGGGGGTGCGGGTGGTCTTGGTGAATGTGTATGCCCCGAATTGGGACGATGCCGGATTTATGCGGCGCATGTTGGGCCGGATTCCGGACCTGGAGGCAGGGAGTTTGATAATGGGGGGGGGGGCTTCAACAAGGTACTGGATCCAGCATTGGACCGCTCCAGGTCCAGGACGGGTAAGAGGCCGGCGGCGGCCAAGGTGCTGAGGGGGTTTATGGACCAGATGGGAGGAGTGGACCCATGGAGGTTTGTCAGGCCGGGCGCCAGGGAATTTTATTTTTTTTCCCACGTCCATAAAGCCTACTCCCGGATAGACTTCCTCGTTATGAGCAGGGCACTAATCCCGAGGGTGGAGGACATGGAGTATTTGGCCATAGCCATCTCAGACCCATGCCCCACATTGGATGGAGCTGGAGTTGGTGGAGGAGAGGGACCAGCGCCCGCTGTGGTGCCTGGATGTGGGTTTGCTGGCGGATGAGGAGGTGAGCGGGCGGATTCGGGGGTGCATTGAAAGCTATCTAGAGGCTAATGGTAATGGGGAGGTGCAGGTGGGGGGTGGTCTGGGAGGCGCTGAAGGCGGTGATTCGGGGAGAGCTAATCTCCACTAGGGCCCACAAGGAGGAGAGGAGAGAGAGGGAGAGATTGGTGGGGGAGATTTTAAGGGTGGATAGGAGGTATGCAGAGGTCCCCGAGGAGGGACTACTCAAGGAGCGACGAAGCCTCCAGGCCGAGTTCAACCTGTTGACCACCAAGAAGGCAAAGGTGCAGTGGAGGAAAGCGCAAGTGGTGGTGTATGAGTACGGGGAGAAGGCTAGCCGGATGTTGGCACACCAGCTTCGGAAGTAGGAGGCAGCGAGGGAGATTGGGGGGAGTTAGGGATAAAGGGGGGAACACGGTGCGGAGTGCGGTGGGAATAAATGGGGTATTTAGAGACCTTTATGAGGGGCTGTATAGGTCTGAGCCCCCGACGGAGGAAGGGGGGGATGGGTCGATTTTTGGATCGGCTGAGGTTCCCGAGGGTGGAGGAGGAGCAGGTGACTGGGCTTGGGGCACCGGTAGGGCTGGAGGAGCTGTCTAAGGGGCTGGGGAGTATGCAGGCGGGGAAGGCACCGGGGGCCAGATGGGTTCCCGGTGGAATTTTACCGGAAGTACATGGACCTGCTGGACACTCTACTAGTGAGGACTTTCAATGAGGCGAGGGGAGGGGGGGCCCTACCCCCGACGATGTCCAGGGCGCTGATCTCAAAGCGGGACAAGGACCCATTACAGTGTGGGTCGTATAGGCCAATCTTGCTCCTTAACGTGGACGCGAAGCTGTTAACGAAGGTGTTGGCTACCAGAATTGAGGACTGTGTCCCGGTGGTGATTCACGAGGACTGGACGGGTTTTGTGAAGGGAAAGCAGCTGAATACCAATGTGCGGAGGCTCCTTAACGTAATCATGACGCCTGCAGTGGAGGGGGAAGCGGAGATAATGGCGGCGATGGATGCGGAGAAGGCCTTCGATAGGGTGGAGTGGGGTACCTTTGGGAAGTATTGAGGAGGTTTGGGTTCGGGGAGGGGTTCATTAGTTGGGTTAGGCTACTTTACGAAGCCCCGGTGGCGAGCGTGGCCACGAATCGGAGGAGGTCGGAATACTTTCGGCTGTACCGGGGGACGAAGCAGGGGTGCCCCTTATCCCCCTTGCCATTTGCATTGGCAATTGAGCCTTTGGCTATGGCTCTAAGGGAGTCCAGGAACTGGAGGGGGCTGATCTGGGGGGGGGGGGGGGGAGGAACACCGGGTATCGTTGTATGCCGATGACCTGTTACTGTATGTGGCGGACCCAGTGGGGGGGATGCCGGAAGTGTTGCGGATCCTGAGGGAGTTTGGGGACTTTTCCGGGTATACGCTCAATGTGGGGAAGTGTGAGCTCTTTGTGGTACACCCAGGGGACCAGGGAAAGGGGATAGACGAGCTTCCATTGAAGAGGGCGGAAAGGAGTTTTCCAGGTGGCCAGGAGCTGGGGAGGCCCTGCACAAGCTCAACTTGACGCGACTGGTGGAGCAGGTGGAGGAGGAGTTTAAAAGGTGGGATATGCTGCCACTCTCCCTGCCGGGTATGGTGCCGCCGGTGAAAATGACGGTGCTCCTGAGGTTCCTTTTTGTATTCCAGTGCCTCCCCATCCTGATCCCTAAGGCCTTTAGGGATCAGCAGGAGCATCATGGGATTTGTGTGGGCGAAAAACGGGTCAGCAGGAGCATCATGGGATTTAAGACCCCGAGGGTGAGAAGGGTGTTTCTGGAACAGAGTAGGGACAGAGGAGGGTTAGCGTTGCCTAATCTGTGTGGGTATTCCTGGGCTGCCAATGTGGCGATGATACGCAAGTGGGTAATGGAGGGGGAGGGGGTGGCGTGGAAGAGGCTGGAGATGGCATCCTGTGCGGGCACGAGTCTGGGAGCGCTGGTGACAGCACCGCTGCCGCTCCCGCCGACTAGGTACACCACGAGTCTGGTGGTGGTGGCGACTTTGAAAATTTAGGGGCAGTGGAGATGCCACAGGGGTGAGGTAGAGGCTTCGGTTTGGTCCCCGATCCGAGAGAACCATCGGTTCGTCCCGGGGAGAATGGATGGAGGGTTCCTGAGCTGGCACAGGGCAGGAATTAGAAGGATGGGGGAACCTGTTTTCGATGGGACGTTTGCGAGCCTAGGGGTGCTGGAGGAAAAATTTGGGCTTCCCCCGGAAATGCCTTCAGTACATGCAGGTAAGGGCGTTTGTAAGACGGCAGATGAGGGAGTTCCCACTGCTTCCAGTACGTAGGATCCAGGATAGGTGCTCTCGGGGGGGTGGGTTGGAGAGGGTAGGGTCTCGGCGACCTACCAGGAGATGCAGGAGGAGGAGACCTCAGTGGAGGAGCTAAAGGGTAAATGGGAGGAGGAGCGTAGGGAGGAGATAGACGAGGGTGCGTGGGCGGACGCCCTGGGTAGGGTTCATTCTTCCTCCTCTTGCGCCAGGCTTAGCCTGATACAATTTAAGGTTCTTCACAGAGCGCATATGACAGGGGCGAGGCTGAGCAGGTTCTTTGGGGTAGAGAACAGGTGTGGGAGGTGCTCGGGGAGCCAGCAAATCACGCCCATATGTTCTGGCATGCCCGGTGCTGGATGGGTTCTAGAGGGGCGTTGCGAGGATGGTGTCTGAGGTGGTGAACACCCCGGTTAAGCCGAGCTGGGGGTGAGCACTATTATCGGACGAGCCGGGAGTGCAGGAGGCGAAAGAGGCCGGTATTCTGGCCTTTGCGTCCCTGGTAGCCCGGCGGAGGATTCTGCGACAGTGGAAAGATACGAGGCCCCCAAGCGTGGAAGCCTGGGTCAGCGACATGGCAGAATGTTTGTTGAAAATAGGTAAAAAATTTGAATCAAAATATTTTTTTTAAAAAAGAGAACGAACTGATCACATGAAGTAGGAACAAGTTGGACACTGTGGAATGGTAGGTCCAGGCGCTGGCACAGAAACTGCAGGGATTTCAATGCGGCAGTCCAACAGGTCTTCCATTTCAACCACTGTTACGTGATAAAGGAGGTGGCCATCTCTCTGGTGCAGTAGGCTCTTGATGTCTGTGTTGACAGGGTTTTTCGGGGAATAGATAAAGGAACATTCTGTGAGTCATCCTGGGAGCTGCTATTTATTATAGAAAATAAACAAAAAAATCTCAAAAGGGCTTCAGATTTGTTACAGTCAAACTGATACACTGATTCGGGGAGCACACTGAACATCATAGATGTGTGTAGCAGTATGGGATACAAATGTGCTGTAAATTTGATAGAGATGGAAACTGAATTCAGTGAGGGGGTCAGGGTGTCACTAACCAATTGATTACTCAGATAATTTATAAGATTTCCTCCCACTGTCCAAAGATGTGCAAGTTAGGAGAACTGGTCATGCTAAATTGCCCCTTGATGTGCAGGTTAGGCTGTGGGGTTACGGGGATAGGATGGGGGAGTATAAATGGGTAGCTCATTCAAAAAGGGTCGGAGCAGTCTCGATGGGCCGAATGGCCCCCTTGTGCACTGTAGGGATTCTATTCTATTCTATTCTATCGCCAACGTCATATTTAATGAAACAATATTGTCACCAGTGCTTTCTTTGAATTAGTTAATTTTGTGACTGATTAACAGGCTTGTGTACTGCTTTTCAATTGGGATGTTGATACATATGGGTTCTGTTTTTGAAAGTGGAAATCATACTTAATGGTAGACATCTGAACCAGAAATAGGAGATGTAGCAGAATTGGAAGAGGAAACACCGAGGAAACAGATTCAATATCTCCAGCGGCTCCACCAAATTTGTAAATGTAAGTCAACATCATTATGAGCGACGCTAGGGACAACCTCAACATGGATTCTTATGATTTCGGGAATCTAACCTTGCACCGCAACCTACCTCAGAGTATAAACAGATGTTGCTACAGCAACCAATTATACCATTGCTCACTTCTGCATGGATTAGGGATTCTACACAAGGGTGTTCAGAAAGGGGTTCTGAACCCTGGAGCACAATTACTTTCTAATCCAGGCATGTGTTGATACTTTAAAAGGTTACAGACAAAGATCTGGTACCTTAATGAACTAAGTTTACAGAGTAATAACCAGTTGCATAATTCAGCAGACCAAAAGGCAAGCGTGCTTTGATTGAGAAAAGGTTAACCTTCTACTTGATCAAACAAGACACATTTTCATAACCTTCTTCCGGGGTTTTCCCCTCTAACCTCGGTCAATTATTGAGAAGGACAGTGGGGGGGGGGCGGGGGGGGGGGGGGGGAGAGGGGCTCCAAAAGGGACACCAGATTTCAAACTTATTCTTGCGAAAATGGAATTTTGATTGACAGGCCACTTCAGGTTGGGGAGTAAATGGGGCACAGGTAGGAAATTTGCATTGCCCAAGCTATTATTTTTTTTTAAATTTAGAGTACCCAATTCTTTTTTTCCAATTAAGGGGCACTTTAGCGTGGCCAATCCACCTGCGCTGCACACCTTTGGATTTGTGGGAGAGTGAGACCCCCACAGACAGGGAGAATGTGCAAACTCCACACGGAACCCGGGTTCTCAGTGCCGTAAGGCAGCAGTGCTAACCACTGCGCCACCGTGCCACCCTTACCCAAGATATTATTAACATACATCTTCTACTGTGGAGCGTGCCTTCACTCCCTCTGCCAGCCTTGGCTGTCTGATCTTTAATCTCCATGCAGCAATCCACTCTCAACTGGTCCCTCCTTTCTGTTCCAAATGTCGGGAATGCCGCCGTCACCACTAGCCACTATTTTATCTTTACCAGTTTTAAGTGGGGGCACACCACAGACCTGCAACATTAATAGGATGCGGTCCCTACTCACCTCCTACCCCTGAACAGCTCGTCCTATGTTGTCCACCTCACCAGTTCCTCAGTACTGTGTTAGACATTTGCGTCATGAATAAGGCTTGCATTATCAAATTGTACTGCACGTAAGCATTGCGATGAAAAGTCTTCATTTGTATATATTATTGAGATGATTCATAAATTTGCAACTATGATGTTGTTAAAGTCTTACAGTTGGCATCCCTTTAAGTGCCAAATACTGAAATGTGGGTGTAAGAATGAGCATGTGAAGTGAAGTGAAGTTAATAGCCAGGACATATTTGCATATTTGGGCTTCAGCAACTCTAGCTTAACAGTATATAGAAGCTGAAGCTACAAAGTTAATTGGCTACAGAATGGTCGGATGATAGGACATCTAATTGAGAAGTCCAAAATAAGGTTAGATCAGTGATGGGCAAGCAAGGTCAGTGAGTGGGCTGCAGGCGTTAGCCTGCAGGTGCAACAGGTGATAAGGAAGGTAAATGGAATTTTGGCATTCACTGCTAATGGAATAGAGTCTAAAGTAGGGAAGTGCTGTTGCAACTATACAGGGCATTGGTGAGACTGGCATCTGGTGTACTATGCATAGTTTTGGTCCCTAACTTGAGGAAGGACATAAATGCATTATAGAGGTGGTTCAGAGAAGGTTCACTAGATTGAAACCTGGGATGAAGGACTTATCTTATGAAGAGAGATTCAGCAGTTTAGACCTATACCCGCTGGAGTTTAGAAGAATGAGAGATCTAATGGAGGTATATAAAGATGCTAAAGGGGATTAATGTAGAGTGGGATGTTTCCCCTTGTTGGACATTCTAGGATGAGAGGCCACAGTTTTAGGCTAAGGAGTGGTCGATTGAAAACAGAAGTGAGGTGCAATTACTTCACTCAAAGTGTCGTGAATCTGTGGAATCCTCTGCCCCAGTGGACACCGGAACACTAAACAAATGTAAGGAGATAGATAGGTTTTTAATTAGTAGCGGGATGAAGGGTTATGGAGAGCGGGCAGGAAGGTGAAGGTGAGGCCGGAATGAGATCAACCATGATCTTATTGAATGGTGGTGCAGGCTTGAGGGGCTGAATTCCCTACTCCTGCTCCTAGTTCTGTTAAGGACGAGGTGTTTTCAGAACCCCAAAATGTATCATGGAGTTCAACCAACCTCTCCCTTTAATGGATTGTTGCTTTTGAAGCACACGGCTTGTTCCCCAGGTGTGATATTCCAATTATGGACACATGGTTTTTAAAACAAAACAATGTTTATTCCATGAACTCAAATTAACCAATTAAATAAACATTGGATCTCTTAACACCCCTTACTTCAAAGATAACCCCGAAAATAATCCAACATTAAATAATCCCTCAAAATGTTCCTTCAAACATCCAAAAGGCTTCAAACCTTCAAAACAGTAACACACCAGGTCACAGAATATATATATTTTCTGAGATGGCAGAGATATATCAGCTTGGTTTACTTCAGCTCCAGCACCTTGCTTTTCTTCCTGCAGCTCTCTGGAAACACACAGACACACACAAGCTGCTTTTTCAAACTGAAACCAAAAGCAGAAGTGAGGTCAGCCCCCCCCCCCCCCCCCCCCCCCGTGACATCACTTCAGTAATATGATCATCTCCATTCCTTAAAGGTACATTGCTTAAACATCCATTTCTTAAAGGTACTCTCACATGACAGTGCTTATGTTACGATTCCCTGGCTTGGTGGTAATGGTAGAGTAGGGGATATGCTGGGCCATGAGGTTACAGATTGTGGTCGAGTACAATAATGCTGCTGCTGATGGCCCACAGCACCTCGTGGCTTCAGTTTTGATGACAGTTTAGTGCTTTAAGTAGAATGCATTGAAATTTGTGCAGGGACAGCTTCAGAGCTGGGACATTGGAACAGCTAACAAGGCTGGGTGCAGAGAAGGGTGGAAGTATGGATGGAGTTGCAAAAATATTCATGGAAAAGCATTGGGAGAGTAGATGACAGGCACAGAGAGTTCAAAGGAAAAGATAAGTGAGTAAGACAATTAGAAGAATAAGAGTGAGAGGGCAACAACCATGGCATTCGACGATTACAGGGAACGGTGGACAGTACAATGGGGCCAACTTGGAAGTACAGAGAAAGAGCAAATTCTGATGGGAAAACACCAAAGGATGAGATTGGAAACAGTTGTTAGGATTCCCATATGAGAATCCCAACAATTCCCAATTTTTCAGGCTGTTTGGGAAGACTAATAAGCCCCAGGGGTGATAACATTGACCAATAGGTATCTTTTATGTTAAAGCAAAATTTAATTTAAACACAGAATCAATCACATTAGTAACACAGCAATAGCTTTCCAAATAGCAGTTAAAACAGTTCTTAAATAAAAGGAGAAAAACCTTTAATTCTCTATCTACACCAGCCGACATGTACCCCAATTAAGCAACCCAATACAGTTCAAATGCCACTTATAAATAAAATTATCAGGGTACTTGCTTCTCTGCGCTGACCTTTGGAGATACACCCTTTCAGGAACGACCTGAAAATTCTTCTGTCTTGTCAAACTAAAATTCTATGGCAAACTACAAAAACTATAGACAGACCTGGCTCTCCTCCCATTAATTACATCATCTGTATCCCAAGCACAAGGCATTCTCCAGTCTCCTCCCAATAAGATGTCTCATGACCTGCTTAGCTGGAACTAAACACAGTCCCTCAAACTTATCTACACCCCAGGGACCAATATTCCACTAGCCATGTCTCTGTAAACATGCAAATGGTTAAAATCAATGATCAACTCACCTTTACGACCCCTTAGTCACAGCTTTACAGGAATACTGCCTGCTGGTACTTGAACCCAGGGTTTTTTAATGACATTACAACAAAATATAAAATCTAATGGATAACAATTTCCTTTATTCATCACAACAGGATTGGCACTGTGCCAGTAAGACATGAAGATCAAAGTAGTAACATACAGAGGAGAGTGGAAAGGGGATGGGACAATGCATGAGGGAGAACAAATACAAATTGTTGATGAAAGCCAGAAAGGTGAAGCAAGGTCAGAAAGGTGAGTGTAGAAAATTAGATGGAAGCTGGAACAATGGGATGATGTTAATGGAACAGCCTTGACTACAGGAGATCTGTAGAGCTGTAATTACAACATCGTAACACAAAGGCAAGTTAAAGACAGGTCCACGAGGGGCAAGAAAGCATAAGGTAATAGTTCAGGCGGAAAGAACAGAGATAGGAATAATGTGAGGCAGCTCGAGTGCATCAACCAGCAAAGAAAGTGAGAGGAAGAGAAATGAAGCACAAATGTTATAAACAGAGTTCAGTAATGATACACAGAGACCCATGCAGCCAACAGACGAAGTTACAGAGCACATCCTGCAATCTCTCAAGACAAACACACAAATTCTTTCACAACCAATATTTTGTGACTCAGAAGTAGCTTATTATCTCCATTATATTTATGCTGGAAAGAACTATTAATTTCCCCTAATTTCCCTGTCCATCCTTTTAGTTTTTCTAATATTTGTTTATTTTCCTTAAAAGCTATTACGGATTTGGCTTTCCCCTCCATGTCTGGCAGGGGATTCTCCATTCTAACGACCTGCTTTATGAAGACATTTCTCTCAGTTTTTTCATTATCGACATTTCTGCTCTGCAGTTATTAATTCACTAACCAGCAGATACGTTTCCTGCAATCTATTGTACTAAATTTCTTTGTCACTTTGAACAGCTGTCAGATTTCCCCTAAGCATTGTTGCAAACACCCTGGGTAAACAATGAGACGTTTGCAAATTAGTCGGAATTGCTATTTTAAATTTAGAGTACCCAATTAATGTTTTTCCAATTAAGGGGCAATTTAGCGAGGCCAATCCACCTACTCTGCACATCTTTGGGTTGTGGGGGCGAAATCCACGCAATCACGGGGAGAATGTGCAAACTCCACACCGACAGTGACACAGAACCGGGATCAAACCTGGGACCACGGCGCCATGAGGCAGCAGTGCTAACCTAGGGGACAGCACTGCGGCACTGTGCTGTCCCCTAGTCGGATTTTTAACAATTTCAGCACTGAGTTAGAGGAAATCCAATTCTGACACAGTGCGCGATCTAAATGAATTAGAGTCCCATGTCGAGCGTGTTTATCCGGGTGTTTCCCGGCACGCGCAGCGCCAAGAAAGACCACGCCTTCGAACAGGACTCGGGCCTCAGCAGGGAATGCTCCGCTGAGGCCGTAATTAGTCCCGTCCCCTGCTCTGAGGAGCTCCACTCGCCAAAACTCCTCAGTGAAGGCCGATATATTGAGGCCCCCACACCTCCCCCGACACGAACCCAGACCCTCCCGCAAAACCCCAATTCACCTATAAGGGGGTCCTCGGGAGCCCTCCCTCATCCCACCTCATCGGGGCAGGGCACCCCCGGCGCGATCCCCGGAGCAGACATAATGCCAGCCTGGTACCTTGGCTCTGCCAGTACCTCTTGGGCACTTTGGCAGTGCCTGGCTGGCATCTGTGTGGCAGTGCCAGACTGGCAGTGCCAAGGTGCCATGCTGGCGGTGCCAAGGTGCCTAGGTGGCACCAGCAGTACCATGGTTTCCTCCTGCCTGGAAGTTAATTACCCGGAAGCCTCCGGTCCCTTGGGAGACCCCCCCCCCCCAACCCCATCCAAGTGCCGTTCTGCCTGGTCCATGTTTGTGGGGCCCGGTACTGAACGCCGCTCGCCTAAGTGTCCGAGGCAAAGGTGTGAGATCCCAACACCTAGGATATCGCCTCCGCTTCCTCCCAACACTTAGAAAAAATTAATTTAAAGTACCCAATTCTTTTTGTCCCCAATTAAGGGGCAATTCAGTGTGGCCAATTCACCTCCCCTGCACATCTTTGGGTTGTGGGGATGAGACCCACACAGACACGGGGAGAATTTGCAAATTCCACACGGACAGTGACCTGGGGCTGGGATCGAACCCGGGTCCTCGGCGCCGTGATGTACTGTGTAGGTGGATTGGCCATGCTAAATTGCCCCTTAATTGGAAAAAATGAACTGGGCACTCTAAATTTATGTTTTTTAAATAAATAAATATATAATTTAATATGTATGCCTTTTATTTTAGGGGCAGCAGTTGTCCCAATGACCCTGCTGAAAACCACAGTTTAGGGATACAATTGGATTTGTTTATTGTCACGTGTACAGAGGTACAGTGAAAAGCATTTTTCTGCGAGCAGCTCAAACAGATCATTTAGTACATGAAAAGAAGATAATAAAGAAAATACATAATATTAACCGAGGTACACAATGTAAATACATAGACACCGGCATCGGGTGAAGCATACAGGAGTGTAGTATTAATCAGGTCAGTCCATAAGAGGGTCGTTTTGGCGTCTGGTAACAGCGGGGAAGAAGCTGTTTTTGAATCTGTTCGTGCGTGGTCTCAGACTTTTGTATCTCCTGCCCGATGGAAGAAGTTGGAAGAGTGAGTAAGCCGGGTGGGAGGGATCTTTGATTATGCTGCCCGCTTTCCCCAGGCAGCGGGAGGTGTAGACAGAGTCAATGGATGGGAGGCGGGTTTGTGTGATGGACTGGGCGGTGTTCACGACTCTCTGAAGTTTCTTGCGGTGGCATAGTGGTATTGTCACTGGACGGGTAATCCAGAGACCCAGGGTAATGCCCAGTGTTCAAATCCAACCATGGCAGATGGTGAAATTTGAATTCAATGAAACTCTGGAATTAAAAGTCCAACGATGACCATGAAACCGTTGAAACATAGAAAATAGGAGCAGAAGGAGGCCATGTGGCCCTTCGAGCCTGCTCTGCCATTCATTATGCTCATGGCTGATCATCCAACTCAATAGCCTTATCCCGCTTTGCCCCATAGCCTTTGATCCACTTCGTCCAAAGTGTTATATCTAATTACTTATTGAAAACATGCAATGGTTTGGCCTAAATTACTTCCTTTGGTAACAAATTTACAGGCCGACCACTCGCTGGGTGAAGAAATTTCTCCTCATCTCTGTTTTAAATGGTTTACCCCGTATCTCAGACTGTTACCCCTGGTTCTGGACACACCCATCAAACATCCTTCCTGCATCTACCCTGTCTAGTCCTGTTCGAATTTTCTTTTCTTCTGAACTCCAGCGAATACAATCTTAAACGATTCAATCTCTCCTCATTTGTCAGTCCCACCATCCCAGGAATCAGTCTGGTAAACCTCTAGAGCAAGAACATCCTTCCTCAGACAAGGAGACCAAAAATATACACAATATTCCAATGGGGCCTCACCAAGGCCCTGTATAATTGCAGCAAGCCATCCCTGCTCCTGGACTCAAACCCTCTCGTTGTGAAGGCCAATATACAATTTGCCTTCTTTACTGCCTGCTATACCTGCATGCTTTCCTTCAGTGACTGGTGTACAAAGTCACCAAGGTTTTGTTGGACATTCCCTTCTCCAAATTTATGGCCATTCAGATAATAGTCTGCCTTCTCGTTTTTGCTAAGAAAGTGGATAACCTCGCATTTAACCAAATTATAATGCATCTGCCATTGCCCACTCACTCAACTTGTCCAAATCACGCTGAAGAATCTCTGTATCCTCCTCACAGCTCAACCTTCCACACTGATTGCTGTAAAAACCCATCTGGTTCACTCATGTCCTTTCAGTAAAGAAAATCTGCCACTCTTACCTGGTCTGGCCTACACCTGACACAGTAATGTGGATGACTCTTAAAATGCCCTCAGTTCGAGGATAATTAGGGATGGGCAATAAATGCTGGCCCAACCAATATTACACACATCCCATGAATGAATTAAAAGAACAACTCTCTAGTCTGTAAAAGATCCATTAACCATCGCTGTGTTTTGATCTTTAACCAACTTCTTATGCTTACTGTCAAATTACTTTCATTGCCGCATCGCTTAATTTTAGCCACTATGGCAAATCCATGTACAGAACAGCCACTATGTTTCTTTAATCAATACACTGTTATTACTTTCAAGGATTATATTAAACCTGTTTGACATGACTTGCTGTTCACAAATCTGTTCAGGTTGTCTTTAATTAAACTACTGCTTTTTAGGGGAGTATTAATTTTATCTTGTACTATAGCCTCGAGAAGTTTACTTAACGTAATCTTTAGAATGCCAGGTACATTTATCTGCTTTATTCTTTACTTCCCTTTTCAACAGAGATATTGCCGTGGTAACTGTCCAGTCCTCTGGTTTCTAGGCCCACATCTCTCACACTTCAATTATGACACATGGAACCTTTGGCCTCACAATAGGATGTGCTCCGATTTGGAGTGGGGTTTAAAAACGTCTGCCAATTTACATTTCTTTTCACCACTCGCCTGCAGCTGACCCAGGATGCTTCCAGCAACGGAACTTTGTGACGGTGAAGGAGCAGGGCTTTAAAAAAAAAAAATCCAGCTCAAAAGAACAAAACATAATAATAATAATCTTTATTATTGTCACAAGTAGGTTTACATTAACAATGCAATGAAGTTCCTGTGAAAATCTCCCAGTCGCCACATTCCGGCGCCTGTTCGTGTACACAGAGGGAGAATTCAGAAAGTCCAATTCACCTAACAGCACGTCTTTCGGGACTTGTGGGAGGAAACCGGAGCACCCGGAGGAAACCCACGCAGACACGGGGAGAACGTGCAGACTCCGCACAGACAGTGACCCAAGCCGGGAATTGAACCTGGGACCCTGTGAAGCAACAGTGCTAACCACTGTGCTACCGTGCTGCCCTCATGCTCCAATAGAATGACCATTACAAACAAGATGCCACCTTCTGACTAACCGGGGGCAAAACCAACTCAGAATCACGAGTATTTCACAAATAAATATAAAACGGAATTTTGCATTGCGAATCATTTCATAGCACGCGATGGAGTCCAAATCTGGTGGCCAAAATAATGATTCCTGCAGGGCAGGATTTTCAATTAAGGAATATTCAGAGTGAAAAGGAGCAAAGAAACAAGACTGGAAATTTTTTTGTGGGAGCAAAAATAAAAGACTTAAAGAAGCAACTTGGTCCTTTACGAGAAAGTTTTAACATACGTCCACCCAATAGCTCAGCACAGCTCTAAGTTTAATCGTCAGCAGAAGTAAAGAGGATAAAAGCCTGAACAGAACAATTTAATATAAAATCTAATTATACAGGTTTCCCCGTTTTGCCCTTCAATTGTTATTTTCCCCTCTCCCTGTGCGATAATGTTATATCTTAGCAATCACACTCACTGCACAATACAAATCACTTCTTACAACTGGCTAATTACAAGTTTCTATTTTGTTGCACTGTCATTTAAAACGCCATGATTACTGTACTCCAAGGCAAATCACACACTGGGCTTTCTATAGCCGACCAGGCCAGGAAGTAGATAGCAACATAACTGAGCAAGAGCCCGTCAATCTATGCTGGATTGGATACTGGAATCAACTTGGGTTGTGGTGGCATTTAATTCGGCATGGCGCCTGATAACTTTGGAACACAGCAGCTCTGGGGCCTGGTGAGGCTCAAACTGCTGATGAGAAACTGTACCCTGGACTATAATCTGGGTAAAGTCACATGGCCCTCTTAAATTAAATAAGCACAGGAGTGTAGGGAAACATTTTGCCTGGCTCACACAGCTATTTGTATTTGCATCAACGGAATAGCATAAACAGAATCTCTCCGCCATCAATTCCCGCAGATAATTCAGCAACATTGCCACCAGACCTCTATATCATAATGCTGTCAAGAGAGTGGATGAAATTCCAACCAATACAGTTAGGTATGCGGTACCTTTTGTGCTACAAGTAACTCAGGCATAGTACCAATGGAATTCTACATTTCCAGCATCCAGTATCAGCGACAAACATTCTAAGGACAGGAAATAGCACAGCCAGATTCACTTCCCTTCGCACCTCAAACAAGCTCACGACCCCACCAGTGCCACTTCTTCCCAGTTTTCCACACCAGCCATCTCGTGGCATTTGAATGCAATTTATCAATTTCTCCCAATTGAAAGATACATTTGTACCATAGACTGATGTCCAATAGCGACCACAATATTCTGCTCAGACTCATTTCATGTTTCCTTTCGACAGAGGACTTTCACATCAACAGTTTGAACTCTGTTCCTGGCAGTGAAGGATCAGCGTCCATTCCACTGCCGCATCCTGAAAATACTCAATTTCTCAAACTATTCCCATTCGCACGAATCACAAATACTTCACCCGAGTTCAAAATTATCCCTATAAATATTTTTTCTACAATCCACTGTATACAATCTCTCACTCCATCTACGAGGGCCCGCAAGCAGCCAGCTGCCAATGGTACAATGACATCAACTATGAAGCAAGATTTTACCTGTGTTGACTTTACGGGCGAAATTCTCCCCCAACGGCGCGATGTCCGCCGACTGCCGCCCAAATCGGCGCCAATCAGACGGGCATCGCGTCGCCCCAAAGGTGCGGAATGCTCCGCATCTTTGGCGGCCTAGCCCCTCAATGTCGGGGCTAGGCCGGCGCCGGAGGGATTTCCGCCCCGCCAGCTGGCGGAAATGGCGTTTGTTGCCCCGCCAGCTGGCGCGGAAATGCGGCGCATGCGCGGGAGCGTCAGCTGACAGTTCCCCGCGCATGCGCAGTGGGGAGAGTCACATCCGCCTCCGCCATGGTGGAGGCCGTGGCGGAGGCGGAAGGGAAAGAGTGCCCCCAAGGCACAGGCCCGCCCGCGGATTGGTGGGCCCTGATCGCGGGCCAGGCCACCGCGGGGGCACCCCCCGGGGTCAGATCACCCCGCGCCCCCCCCCTCCCAGGACCCCGGAGCCCACCCACGCCGCCTGGTCCCGCCGGTAAATACCAGCTTTGATTTACGCCGGCGGGACAGGCAATTTCTGGGCGGGACTTCGGCCCATCCGGGCCGGAGAATTGAGCGGGGGGTCCCGCCAACCGGCGCGGCCCGATTCCCGTCCCTGCCCAATCTCCGGTACCGGAGACTTCGGCGGGGGCGGGATTCACGGCGGCCAACGGCCATTCTCCGACCCAGCGGAGGGTCGGAGAATGACGCCCTACATTCCAGTCCTCCTCCTCAATAACTTGGAAATGCCCCAGATAACCCATTCATGAAACCTCTCACTATACCAACACTACAGCAGTTTAACAAACCTACCTTTATCTTGGAATTCCACATTGCTCACAAGATTAGTGTGGCAGGGCTATTTGAGACCTCACGGGTGGTCGTGTCTGTTATTTTGCGAGTTGTCCCAGGCCCAAGTAAGGATCCCATGCTTAGCGTTACAAATCGTGGACAACGGTGGAACCAGCAAGCTGCTGGTGGCGATGGTGGATGAGCTGGAACCTCAAGGGATAACGGCTACTTACAAGTGGAGAAACCTTCAGGAAAAAGACTTGCGCTTCCTTTAATTGCACACGAAGAAGGCAACCTGAAATGTCCTTGTCCCTAGTCATATTGATCCTCACTCACTGAAATTGAAAATTGAAAGTTCTTATGAGCAGCTGAAGGAGAAAACGTAAGCCCATGAGGTGTGAGAAAATGGGGACCTTTCCTTGGGAAAATCTCTCCTACTTTTTTGAAAATAAATTTAGAGTACCCAATTCTTTGTTTCCCAAATATGGGGAAATTTAGCGTCGCCAGTTCATCTACCCCGCACATCTTTTTGGGTTGTGGGGGTGAAACCCATGCAGACATAGAAGAATATGCAAACTCCAAACAGACAGTGACCCAGGCTGGGATCGAACCAGGGTCCTCAGTGCCATGAGGCAGCAGAGCTAACCACTGCACCACCGTGCTGCCTCGCATTAACTCCCCCTTATGAAACTTTTGCTCTATTGCACATTGTACTGAGACACTCGAAGTTCAAAGAACCACCGAAGCTTGAGTGGAATTGCAACATTATCTTTCAAATACCCTTTCAATGTTTACCTTTACGAGTTTAATGAATTTTTTCACCTTGGACATCCAATCCATTTACACTTCTCTCCCCCGACCAGGACAGTCCAAGGGCTCGTTGCACCTTCCTTGAACATAGCACCATCTAGCCCCCATCCACGGCCAACCAACTCTGCCTGCCTGAACAGGATTTCACATTGATCAACTTCTCCTTTACTCCACTCACTGCCTGCAAATCAAAGGAGTTGGTATGAGTCCTAGCTCAGTTTGCCTTTTTCTGGGATACGCGGAACACTTTTTACTTCCATCCTACTTGGATGTTTTCCCTTGCACCTTTGTCCAAAACTTTGATGACAGTATTAGCTCTGCTTCCTGGCCTTGCCCGAAATGGAACTTTGCCAACCTTGCTTTGATTGTCAATCTTTGACCATTCCTTTCACATCCTGATTTCTCTGCCTCCATTTCTGGGGATACGCTATTCCTGAATATTCATTATAGCACCACGATTTACCGCAGCTAACCTTTTTTTGGAAAATGTTTTTATTGAGTTTTCATATTTAACAATTTATAAATGACAAAACTGTGCAAAAACCAACACATATGTTCACAAGCAAGGGCAGCACGGTGGCACAGTGGCTAGCACTGCTGCCTCACGGCACTGAGGACCCGGGTTCGAATCCCGGCCCTGGGTCACTGTCCGTGTGGAGTTTTCACATTCTCCCCATGCCTGCATGGATCCTATTCCCCAAATCCCAAAGATGTGCAGAGTAGTTTGACTGGCGATGCTAAATCGCCCCTTAATTGGAAAAAGAAGTATAAATATACATTCACAAGCGAGCAGCTTCACAACAACTGGCCGTAACCCCCCCTTTAGTCAGCATACATATTTTACATTCCCCAATATGACCAAAACATGTATTTACAGGCACTTATGTAGAATTTTGTTTGGGCCTTAACTTGCCGTCAGACCAGAGCTAACTTGACTATATTTCCTTACACATCATTTCCTGTAAACACCCAATTGCATTCCCCGTTTCCCAGTCACATGTGTTCAGACAATGTCACCTTCCATACCAGTTCTAGCAGCAAGTCTTCCGTTTTCCTCAACTGAGGATTCCCCCACCCCCTGCCTCAGCACCCACTGTAAATGAAAGGGCCCTCGACCATGTCCAGTCTATTTCACGCACTTCGCTCTCACCCTTTCCCCCTCCCTCTCAGAATTTAGATAGGGCTCAGCAAATTCCACCCCACCAGCCTCTGTATTCAACAGGTCATCTTCCACCATTTCTGCCACC
The DNA here is from genome assembly GCF_047496885.1 of Scyliorhinus torazame. Taxonomy (NCBI): domain Eukaryota; kingdom Metazoa; phylum Chordata; class Chondrichthyes; order Carcharhiniformes; family Scyliorhinidae; genus Scyliorhinus; species Scyliorhinus torazame. The sequence goes on from NC_092725.1 coordinate 127,160,775, forward strand.
TTCAGTATGATGCCACTGCCACACACAACACCCGGAAAAAATCATTCCCTCTCTGATATCCTGGTTTCACTCATCAGTCACCACCCCACCTCCCCTGTCCCCCGCACCACCCCAACATAGGAGATGCAACACCTGCCCTCTTCCCCCTCCCTTTGCAAACAGTCTGAAGAAAAGTCACACGGCCCCAAAATGTTAACTCTATTCTCTCTCTCCACAAATGCTGCCCGGCCTGCTGAGTTTTACCAGCATTTCTATTTTTGTTTCACATTCCAGCATCCGCAGTATTTTGTTCTTATAAACATTCCTAATAGGTGAAACAGCGATTTATTACTTTGCAACCTCTGCCCCATTTTTTGTTGCTGGTTTAAAGTTTTCTCCCAGGGTCTCTCTCTTATTTTCCACTGCCATGGCCTGGATTCTCCCCTACCCGGAGGGGCGGGGGATCCCGGCGGGAAGGAGTGGCGGGAACCACTCAGGCGTCGGGCCGCTCCAAAGGTGCGGATTTCTCCGCACCTTTAGGGGCCAAGCCCTCACTGTGAGGGGCTAGGCCCGCGCCGGAGTGGTTTCCGCTCCGCCGGCTGGCGTGGAAGGCCTTTTGGCGCCACGTCAGCCGGGGCCGAAAGGACTTCGCCGGCCGGCGGAGGTTCGCGCATGCGCGGGAGCGTCAGTGGATGCTGACGTCATCCCCGCGCATGCGCAGGGGGGGGTGTCTCTTTCGCGTCGGCCATGGTGAAGGCTGTGGCCGAGGCGGAGGGAAAAGAGTGCCCCCATGGCACAGGCCCGCCCGCGGATCGGTGGGCCCCGATCGCGGGCCAGGCCACCGTGGGGGCAGCCCCCCGGGGCCAGATTGCCCCGCGCCTCCCCCAGGACCCCGGAGCCCGCCCGCACCGCCTGGTCTCGCCGGTAAGAGAGGTGGTTTGATTCTCGCCGGCAGGACTGGCATTCCAGTAGTGGGACTTCGGCCCATCGCGGGCCGGAGAATTGCTGGCGGGGGGGCTCGCCGACCGGCGCGGCGCGATTCCCGCCCCCGCTGAATATCCGGTGTCTGAGAATTCGGCAACCGGCGGGGGCGAGATTCACGCCAGCCCCTGGCGATTCTCCAACCTGGCGGGGGGTCGGACAATCCCGCCCCATGCTTTTAGACAGCTGCTATTCAGTCACAATCTTGCCCTTCACACCTCTTCTAGACACATCCTTTGTTTCATCACTTGTCCTGTCGCTGCACTCTTTTCTCTTGCGCTGTGAAACCTTTTTGCTAATTAACCGCTCCTGCTTTCCATCCCATCACGGACCTTCCCTTTTGATCTTCTTCACACCTTCAAATAATCAAAATCTATTGCATCTGTAACTTTTCCCAGTTCTGATGAAAGGTCGCCTGAAACATTAACTCTCTTTTACTCTCCATGGGTAATTTGTTTAAAAAGCATTTTCTGTTTTTATTTCTGATTTGCAGCTTCTGCATTATTTTGCTTCAGCCTTATGAAGCAATCTATCGTTTAAGCATTTTGCTGTCTCCAAGTAACCAGCTCATTAATTTGTCCACTGACTCAAACACATAACTCTTTAAAAATTAAATTTTCAAGAGGTAATGCGTTTGACAGGTTGACAGTGGCTGTCCTAGAGTGAGCTGTGATTAAAATATTAGAAGTGCAAATAACGGGTCAGCTCTGGGTCCTTTAACAAAGCTCCCTCTTCAGTTGGTGCACTTTTCCAGGAATTCATTCCCTGCAACCAAATTCTGCTCTGCAAATAAAACATTCATTAATTAAATCAACGCACTTTACAATTGCTCTACATAACAAATTATCAAAGGTACATTGTCTGTCTTTGTGATGGACATTCCTGATTAGTTTCTATAGATTCCACTGCAGTCAATAATCCAGTTCTATTATCAAAGTCGGGTCAAGACTCCCTAATTTAAATTCAGTTCGCATCCTGTATATTGCATGAAAGCTTAATAGATTGCAGAGCTTTAGATCAAATTTTCTCTATTTTTCCTTTCAATGCCTTAAAATGGAATGAGTCCACTGGTACCACAGTCATTCTGCTGAGTGAACGGAGAGATAGTCAGTGGGGCAGACTATTCAACCACAGGGAGCTAAACCAAACCTGCGTCAATCTCCACGCCACAGTCTACACATGTAACCGTCAGTACAGTGGAATTCTTCGAGCTCAGGGTCAAACTCGCTCAGCCAACAATCTTACTCTTCTCTGAAGTCTTATATAACCAAGCTCTATTGAGAAGAGATGGCACTGTAATCATCATTTGATAAGAACATTAGTAAAAGGATATATTTATGACAACAGCTTAGCTGAAAAGAACATTTAAAGACCCACACCAAGTCTACTGCATCTAAAAAGAGAAGACATGCTTCATTTTTGGGAAAAAATACTTTAAAAAAAATTAAATTTAGAGTACCCAATTATTTTTTTCCAGTTAAGGGGCAATTTAGCGTGGCCAATTCACCTACCCTGCCCATCTTTTGGGTTGTGGGGGTGAGACCCACGCAAAGACGGGGAGAATGTGCAAACTCCACACGGACAATGACCCAGCGTTGGAATTGAACCCGGGTCCTCACTGCCGTGAGGCAGCAGTGCTAACTGCTGCGCCACCGTGCCGCCCCTGAGAAAATGCGTCTGCAAAAATCACAAACTTAAATTTGCATTTCTGGTTTTTAGCTACCGAAACCAGCAGTTGCAATTTCGTTCATCATTAGTAGCCGAGGGAGTGCTGCATTAGAAAGTAGGAGGAGAGCATTTCATTCCACTTCCAAATTGTGATTCTCAGATTGGCAGGCTGTGACTAGTGCGGTACAGCAAGCATTGGAGCTTAGGCACCAGCTATTCACAACTATTACACCGATCAGACCCCCAACAGTGCCTAGGATTCTGGACCAAAACCCCACTATTTTAGTTTATTTTGTAAGACTGTGCAGAAAGATTACTTTGCTCCAGGAGTGACTGCACGAAGGAATAGGGATTTGGTATTTTAACACAAAACTTTATCACCACTATTAAACTCTGTAACAACACGTCCGAAAATAGTTTACAATTACGCTTAAACAATACTACTCATTGGATTGGATTGGATTGGTTTTCTTTATTGTCACGTGTACCGAGGTACAGTGAAAAGTATTTTTCTGCAAGCAGCTCAACAGATCATGGTACATGGGAAGAAAAGGGAATAAAAGAAAATACATAATAGGGCAAGAAAATACATAATAGGGCAAGAAAATTCATAATAGGGTATACAGTAATTACGATCTCTATTCCCAATTAAAAACAAGAAAGAAAAACATACAGCTCCCAATCCATCCTACATCCCCAAGGCACAGAGTAACACTTGCTTTCCGGAACAGATTTGGCTCCTGTTAGAACCCCTGCACACTCTGGCTGGATGTCTTCAATAGGCTGTTTTAATGTTTTTTTTCAAGCTTTTCCCTTTGCCCTCAGACAAGCCTGTTCTGCTTTAAATACTATTTGTTGTTTCATTAAACTATCCTACTGTGAGAACAAAAGGTTTTCCTTGTGGTCTAAAGGGCTAGTCAGATCAGAGGTCAGCTCAGAAAGCTTTCTCAAAATGTCAGAATATGTTAACTCATCCCAGTAATGGCATACTCTCCCCAAGCTGAAAGCACATTAACTCCCCAGGGACTCCCCCTAGTCAAACAACATTGCAAACATTCTTGTCAATTTCACCTCTGGCTCCTAAAAGTTTTCTGGTCTTGCAAAACAAGATTCTTTTTCAGACCATGACTACAGCCGTCTGTGGCCAGCTAAAATGGCCGCCCGCAAAGGATAATGGGAATTGTGGTCAAGTTCGGACACAGACAGTACACAGCACTGGTGTATTGTGCAAAGGAAAACCAGACAAAACTGAAATTTGCACCTGTTAAAGGTCAATCACCGATTTCCCCAGGACAATAGACTAAAATCAAGGAATAGGAACAGTAGCAGACTCACCGGCGCCATTTCCACTTATTTGGAAAGGCATACGTACTTGGGACAATGGTAACTAGGACCCGCACAACCATTGAGTTACCCGCCCCTAGTTGGCCAGAATCGATTAGGGTGATCGAGACCCTATCGATCCATTGATCTTGAGTTAGCACAGCCCAAAAGGGCGCGAAAAAGGAGAAGGATAAGAGGCACTGCGCACCTAGGGATCGGTCTCTTTTGGGACCGGCATGTGCCCATAGCAACTGCAGCATAACGACCAGCCAAATTCAAGGCCCGCGATCGCTACCTGAGAGAGACGAGCCTTTACCAAGACGAACCGGCCAACTTCCAGCCGACACACGTGGGCTAAGGCCTTAATACCTGCACAGAGCCGGGCATCCAGAAGTTAAGTAAAGATCAATTTAGTTGATAGGCGTAGTTTAATGCGTAACTGTGTGTATCATTGCACATAGAGGTAAGTCTTGTGTTTAATCATAAACTGTCCTTTGAACTAACACACTTGTGTGGTCATTTGGTAAACACAAAAAACATACTCGCAGCTTGTGGTTATTAATAAAGATAGCAACAAGTCAAACACACTCTAACCCCAGGCTGTTAACCCTTAAATTGCCAAATGTTTATAATCAAATATATCTAAAATACTGCAAAATACTACATAATCTATATCAATGATTTGGATCCAGGATCCAAATATGATGTTTTCGAATTTGCTAAAGACACAAAACTAGGTGGGAATGAGCATTGTGAGGAGAACCACAATAGGCCTAAGGCTGGGCAGTGCTGGGGAAAGTCTTCTGGTAAGCTGTAGAACTAGGGCTTCAAATTAAACAGTGAGAATGAGGGGAGAAGTGATAAATTAGATAGAGAAGACAAAGCAACAGAGCAAGGTAGGAATAACAGAAATTATGATCAGAGTATGGCAGGAAGGGACGCATTGTACAAACCCCAAGAATGCACCAGCAGATAAGGTTAAAGATTACGAAATAGTAAAAGGACAGAACTAAACGTTCTGTACCTCAATACATGTAGCATTCATAAAACAGATGAATTGACAGCACAGTACAAATAGAAATAAATAACCATTAGAGTCATGGCTGCAAGATAACAAAAACGCGACCTGAATATTCAAGGATACATGACACATAGGAAAGACAAGAAACGAGGAATAGGTGGAGGGGTAGCTCTGTTAATTAGGGATGACATTGATACAATAGAGAGCGAGATTACTTTAGTTCTGGAGATCAGGAAAGAAGCAGCTTGGGTGAAGATGCAAAATAGTAACGGTAAGAGGTCATTTGTTGGAATGGCTTATAGCCCCCTCCCCTCCCAAACAGACACCATACTAGGATTGAGCACACAGAAATAAATAATGGGGGGGTTTGTGAGAAAGGTCATCATGGATGATTTTAATCTACATATAGGTTGGGCAAATCAGGTTGTCAAAGGAAGTCTGGATGATGAGTTGATAAAGAGTTTTTTCGGAAGACGTTCTGAGTGGTACACTCTCGCACTACCAGAGGGCAGACTAGTAACGTGCAATGAGACATGATGAATGAATGATCTCATAGTGAAGGCACCCCTCGGTAGCAGTGATCGCAATATGATTGCATTTCACATTCAGTTTGAGGGAGGGAAGAGTGAATCTAAGACTAGTGTTATAAACTTAAGGGGCTGGATTCTCCATTATTGAGACTATGTCCCCACGCCGGCGTTAGAACGGTGGAGTTTTACTCCTGAAATTCCTGGGAAAAAGTGAAATGAATTCCTAGCCCTGCAGGGCGCTAGCAGGGACCCAGAGTAAATCTCGCAGCTTTTGCTGCAGATACGGGCCCCCGCACTTCCGGGCCAGAGGCCGCGGATGTGCACGGCGGTGGCCTCCAGCGGTCGCGCAGTGCTCCATGGCGCACACAGACCGCGGAGGTAGACCCACAAAGGAGACCCTTCAATCGGCAGTGCGTCCGACCCTCGAACCCCGCACATTAATTCCTCAGTCGCATGTATATCTCTCCCTCCCCAGTTTCCTTCCCTCCCCACAAACAGATGCCTACTTATGTGTTGTAAATAATATGGCCAATTATACAGAGTTGCTGCTGTTGAGCTGGTGTACAATACCTTACCAGTTATTTTATTTTATTTTTTGTTTATTTTGTTGTTGTTGATATGTTTGTGTGTGCTCTTCTCTCTCTCTCTATATATATATATATATAAATATATATATATCATTCTGTGTACATTTTTAAAAAATATATTTTTATTAAGAATTTTTCAAGAACAATACTTTCCACCTTACAAACAAATCCCCCCCCCCCGTAACAAAGAAAAGAAAAGAACTTGCGTGGCAAGACATGAACATGGCAAGTCAATAAAATACAGAACTTTGTACAATGGATTCTTCCCATACATGTCAGTTTCCGGATCATTCATGTGCTTTCTTGCTCACATGCCCCCCACAGGAACCCCCCTTCCCCCCCCCCCCCCCCCCGCCACGAACGATGAACCCCCCGCCCCCCCCCCTCCCCCGCCCCCCCTGGGTTGCTGCTGCTGGTGTCCGACCTTCCTCTAACGCTCCGCGAGATGGTCCAGGAACGGTTGCCACCGCCTGTAGAACCCCTGCGCAGACCCTCTCAAGGCAAACTTTATCCTTTCCAACTTGATAAACCCAGCCATATAATTTATCCAGGCCCCCACGCTGGGGGGATTCGCCTCCTTCCACATTAGCACGATCCTTCGCCAGGGTACTAGGTACGCAAAGGCCAGAATGCCGGCCTCTTTCGCCTCCTGCACTCCCGGCTCGTCCACTACTCCAAATAGTGCTAGCCCCCAGCTTGGCTTGACCCGGACTTTCACCACCTTAGATACTGTTCCCACCACTCCTCTCCAGAACCCCTCCTGTGCCGGACATGACCAAAACATATGGACATGGTTTGCCGGACTTCCTGAGCACCTCCCACATCTGTCCTCCACCCCAAAGAACCTACTCAGCCTCGCCCCCGTGAACCACCTTAAATTGTATCAGGCTAAGCCTGGCACACGAGGTAGAGGAATTAACCCTACATAGGGCATCAGCCCATAGCCCCTCCTCAATCTCCTCCCCCAACTCCTCTTCCCATTTACCCTTCAGCTCCTCTACCAAAGCCTCCCCCTCTTCTTTCTTCTCCTGGTATATCGCCGACACCTTGCCCTCTCCGACCCATACGCCCAAAATCACCCTATCTTGGATCCCCTGTGCCCGGAGTAGCGGAAATTCCCTCACCTGCCGCCTCACGAACGCCCTCACTTGCATGTACCTGAAAACGTTTCCCGGGGGTAGCCAAACTTCTCCTCCAGCGCCCCTAAGCTCGCGAATGTCCCGTCAATGAACAGGTCCCCCATTCTTCTAATCCCTACCCGATGCCAGCTCTGAAACCCCCCATCCATCCTACCTGGGACAAACCAATGGTTGTCTCTGATTGGGGACAACACCGAGGCTCCCGTTGCACCCCTGTGCCGTCTCCACTGCCCCCAGATCTTTAGCGTTGCCGCCACCACCGGGCTCGTGGTGTACCTTGTCGGCGAGTGTGGCAGCGGTGCCGTCACCAGCGCTCCCAGGCCCGTTTCTTTACAGGACGCCATCTCCAACCTCTTCCACGCCGCCCCCTCTCCCTCCATCACCCACTACGGATCATTGCCACGTTGGCTGCCCAATAATAACCACCCAGATTCGGCAATGCCAACCCTCCTCTATCTCTGCTACGCTCCAAGAACCCGCTCCTTACCCACGGGGTCTTGCACGCCCACACAAATCCAGTCATGCTCCTGCTTACCCTCTTAAAAAAGGCCTCAGTGATCACAATTGGGAGGCATTGGAATACAAAACGAAATCTCGGGAGGACCACCATTTTATCTGACTGTACCCTACCCGCCAGCTAGAGTGGCAACATGTCCCACCTTTTAAAATCCTCCTCCATCTGTTCCACCAACCGCGTCAAATTAAGTTTGTGCAGTGCCCCCCAGCTCCTAGCTACCTGAATCCCCAAGTATCGAAAGCTCCTTTCCGCCCTCCTCAACGGTAGGTCGTCTATCCCTCTTCGCTGGTCCCCTGGATGGATCACAAAGAGCTCACTCTTTCCCACATTGAGCTTATAGCCTGAAAAATCTCCAAACTCCCGTAGGATCTGCATTACCTCAACCATCCCCTCCACTGGATCCGCCACGTACAGCAACAGGTTGTCTGCATACAGCGACACTCGATGTTCCTCTCCCCCTCGAACCACCCCCTTCCATTTCCCCGACTCCCTTAACGCCATGGCCAAAGGTTCAATTGCTAATGCGAACAGCAGAGGGGACAGGGGGCACCCCTGCCTCGTCCCTCGATACAGCCGGAAATACTCCGACCTCCGCCGGTTCGTGACCACACTCGCCACCGGGGCTTTATACAGGAGCTTAACCCAACTGATAAACCCTCCCCCGAACCAAACCTCCTCAACACTTCCCAGAGATACTCCCACTCTACCCGATCAAAGGCCTCCGTGTCCATGGCTGTCACTATCTCCGCTTCTCCCTCCACCGATGGTATCATTATCACATTTAGGAGCCTTCGCACATTAGTATTTAACTGCCTACCCTTTACGAATCCCGTCTGGTCCTCGTGAATCACCCCCGGGACACAGTCCTCAATCCTCATGGCCAACGTTTTTGCCAGCAACTTAGCATCTACATTAAGGAGCGAGATCAGTCTATATGACCCACATTGCAGTGGGTCCTTATCCTGCTTCAAGATCAAAGAGATCGTCGCCTCCGACATTGTCCCCCCCTCCCTTGATTCATTGAAGGTCCTTACCAGCAAAGGGGCTAACAGGTCTACATACTTCCTGTAGAACTCCACCGGGAACCCATCCGGCCCCGGGGCCTTCCCTGCCTGCATGCTCCCCAGTCCTTTAACCAGCTCCTCCACCCCAATTGGCGCCCCCAGACCCGCCACCTCCTGCACCTCCACCCTTGGGAACCTCAACTGCTCCAGAATCGCCGCATCCCCTCTTTTCCCCCTGGGGGCTGGGACCTATACAGTTCCCCGTAAAAGGCCTTAAAAGCATCATTCACTTTCCCTGCACTCCGCACCGTAGTTCCCCTGCCATCTTTGACTCCACCTATTTCCCTCGCTGCCATCCTCTTACGGAGCTGGTGTGCCAGCATCCGGCTCGCCTTCTCCCCATATTCATATATCGCCCCCTGTGCCTTCCTCCACTGTGCTTCTGCCTTCCCTGTGGTCAACAGGTCGAACTCCGTCTGGAGACTTCATCTCTCCCTGAGTAGTCCCTCATCCGGAGCCTCTGCATAGCTCCTGTCCACCCTTAAAATCTCCCCCACTAACCTCTCCCTTTCCCTGCCCTCTCTCTTCACCCTGTGAGCCCTGATGGGGATTAACTCTCCCCTGACCACCGCCTTCAGCGCCTCCCATACTACTCCCACCTGCACCTCCCCGTTGTCGTTAGCCTCCAGATATCTTTCAATACACCCCCGCACCCTCCCGCACACTTCCTCGTCTGCCAGCAGTCCCACATCAAACTCCACAATGGGCGTTGGTCCCTCTCCTCCCCCAGCTCCAGCTCCACCCAATGCGGGGCATGGTCTGAAATGGCTATGGTCGAATACTCCGCTCCCTCCACCCTCGAGATCAGTGCCCTGCCCAAAACAAAAAAATCTATCCGGGAGTAGGCCTTATGTACGTGGGAGAAAAAGGAAAATTCTCTGGCCAAAAGTCTGGCAAATCTCCACGGATCTACTCCCCCCATCTGATCCATAAACCCCCTAAGCACCTTGGCCGCAGCCGGCCTCCTCCCCGTCCTTGATCTGGAACGATCTAATGTTGATCTCCCCCGTGTGGGAGTCTCTCCTCCTCCTTACCTTCTTCCTTCCCCCCCCTTCTGGCGGGGGAAAAAAGCCCGCGCTTTCCTGAACCAGCCCCGCCCCCTGTGGCGCAGCTCCTGTTGCGGCCATCATCCCAGTTCCCTCATCCCCGAGTCTCACCTCCCCCCAAGACCGACGCCCACATTCCCCATCATCATCATTTTGTCTACAGAAAAGAAAAAAGGAAATTTTAGGAATTTTAACCAGAACTCTACCCACATCCCCATTCATCATCCCACCCACAAAATATTCTTTACCCATATTTACAACCCCAGATACAACCACATCCCCTCAGTTCAAGTCCAGTTTTTCCGTCTGTATAAAGGTCCAAGCCTCTTCTGGCGTTTCAAAATAATGGTGTCGGTCCTGATAAGTGACCCACAGTCGCGCAGGCTACAGCAGGCTACAGCATGCCGAACATGACTCTTTTTCTATGCAGCACCGCCTTGGCCCGGTTGAAGCCAGCTCTCCTCTTTGCCACCTCCGCGCTCCAATCCTGGTATACTCGGATCACCGCGTTCTCCCATCTGCTGCTCCGCACCTTCTTGGCCCATCTCAGCACACTTTCTTTGTCCACGAAGCGATGGAACCTTGCCACTATCGCCCTTGGCGGCTCATCTGCCTTGGGTCGCCTCGCCAGGACCCGGTGAGCCCCTTCCAGCTCCAGGGGGGTCGGAGAGGCCTCCGCACCCATCAGCTAATGGAGCATCGTCCTCGCGTACGCCCCGGCATCAGCTCCCTCCGCTCCTTCAGGAAGACCCAGAATCCGGAGGTTCTTCCTCCTTGACCTGTTCTCCAGGACCTCGATTCTCTCGGCCCACCTCCTGTGCACCGCCTCGTGCGCCTCCACTTTTACCGCCAGGCCCAGGATCTCGTCCTCGTTGGTGTTCACTTTATCGTTCACCTCACGAAGCTCCACCGCCTGGGTCTTCTGGGTCTCCTTCAGCCCCTCGATCGCCAACAGCATCGGCGCCAGCACCTCCTTTTTCAGCTCCTCCACACATCTCATGAGGAACTCCTGCTGGTCTGGCCCCCACGCTGCTCGCTCTCCGCCCTCTGCCATCTTGCCTTCTTCCCCTCGTTTTGATCTCTGCTCCATGGCCTCTTTCCTCGTTGCTCCACCGCTGCTCCCTGCCAAATATTGTAGGGGGGGGGGACCTCACTGCTCCTTCCCACACGGGATTAATCTGAAAAAAGCTCCGTTGGGGCTCCTCTGGAAAGCCCGAAAGTCCATTTTCGCGGGAGCTGCCGAAACTTAGCTCCGCATCGCCGCAACCAGAAGTCATCATTCTGTGTGCATAACGGTAAATATACTTTGTTCAAAAACCCAATTAAAAACATTTATAAAAAACAAAAATTCCCCAGCCGCCTACAAGGCCCCCCCCCTCCCCGACCTCCGATTGTCTTGCCCCTGACCAGGACGGCCGCGGACTGAGTCCGCAGCTGCCAGGCGAGCATCCCAACCGGCGATAGCAGGTTAGTTCCACGCCGTCAGGAACACGGCAGGTCGGGGGCAGAGAATATCGGGGCAGGCCTCTGGCAATGGCCCCCTGGCGCCACGTCGTACTCCCCGGTGACGCTGATTTGCGGCGCCGGAGGATCGCCGAACTTTCGCCGGGCCTGATTATGGCGTCAACCTGGATTCTCCGCTCCCGCGCCGACCGCGATTTCGGCACGAGGGTGCGGAGAATCCAGCCCAGGGGCAATCGTGAGGGCATGAAGACAGAGGTGGCTAAAGTGAACTGGGAATTTAGGTTGACGGATAAGTCAGTCGAGATGCTGTGACAGACATTTAATTAGTCATTTCAAAATACTCCAAACAGATATATCCCAGTGAGAAATAGAGACTCGAAGGGAAGGACGCACTTTGGCTAACTGAGGAAGTTAAAGATAGTCAATGAAAAGAAAAAGCGTACAATTCCGCAAAACTTAGTGACAGGATAGAAGATTAGTCAGAATATAAAGAACAGCAAAGAATGACTGAAGGATTAATAAGGATGGGAAAATTCAGTACAAGAGAAAGCTAACAATAAATTGAAAAACAATAAGAGTTTCTACAGGTATTTAAAAAGGAAAAAATGTAAAATGAGCATTGGTCCTATAGCAAGCAAGGCGAGAGAATTAATAATGGAAAATAAGGAGATGACGGAAGATTTATTGGTTAATAATACTGGTTACATTGATTTCTGATTAATTTTTTAAATATTTAGAGTACCCAATTAATTTTTCCAATTAAAGGGCAATTTAGTGTGGCCAATCCACCTACCCTGCACATCTTTGGGTTGTGGGGGGTGGGTGGTGAGACCCACGCAGACACGGGGAGAATGTGCAAGTTCCACACAGTCGGTGTCCCAGGGCCGGGATCGAACCAGGGTCCTCAGCGTTGTGAGGCAGCAGTGCTAACCACTGCACCACCTTGCTGCCCAAACGTCTGATTAATTACACTAAACCAGTGTAATGAGTAGAAACTACCCCACTACACCTTTAATTATTCGGCTACATCCACGGATTTACTGCACAGCGCAATGCCAAACCAATGCTCTAATGTTGATGCACAATTATCATAGAATTTACAGTGCAGAAGGAGGCCATTCGGCCCATCGAGTCTGCACCGGCTCTTGGAAAGAGCACCCTACCCAAGGTCAATCCCTCCACCCTATCCCCATAACCCAGCAACCCCACCCAACACTAAGGGTAATTTGTGACACTGAGGGCAATTTATCATGGCCAATCCACCTAACCTGCACATCTTTGGACTGTGGGAGGAAACCGGAGCACCCGGAGGAAACCCACGCACACACGGGGAGGATGTGCAGACTCCGCACAGACAGTGACCCAAGCCGGAATCGAACTTGATCTAGAAACATATAATATGGCAGTGAATGCTATTGCTGCAAAATAATTCAATTTACAAGAGGCGTCTTTGTGCAGCATTTCCAACCTCTCCACAGCAAGAAATAAATCAAGTCTACTCTTCTGCTTTGTATCATTAAAGTGCAGACATTTTAATTTCAGCAATTAAATCGTTGCTTTCATTTACCAAAACATATTAAAAGGGGCCTGCATAATAGTTGGAGCTCCTTTAAAAATCATTCCTGATGTGCCCGGCCCTTCATGTGACAGTGGGGTTCATCAATGAGGTTCGAGATTATGATCAGCCTGATCAGTTTTGCCAAGTGCTTCCTCTGCTGGGTTAATGTGCTCTACTTCGAGTTCCAAACATGGATTTTGTTATAACTTGAAGATCGTATTGGTTAAGTGGCTAAAGGCTCAGAGTTAACCTTACAGAAGCTCTCATACAAGATGTCATTATTCAGACCTTTGTACTTTGCACAACAGCTTAGCCACATGATGCAAAGATCCCAGTTGATGCAACTATTGACTAAAATATGTCAGCCTTGTCTAGGTCATAAAAGCGAAAAGGCATAAATTTGTGTTGGGATGAGCTACCAGAGAAGCTGCTCCTTTGTCCTTGGCGATTGTGTGCGTGTCAGCCTTACAATAATGCTTGACAGGTTATTTGACTGCCATGGCTGATCACTTCATTATCAATGTGTACAACACTCATGACCCCATAGGGTTTCACTTGTCATTGCAATTTCTATTCTGGCTCATTTGCCTGTTTTCTCAGCTCAGTCACCGCTGCCTCAGCGATCGCAGCATGGATTGAGTTTTACAAACAATGCCCTTTGATTTGTGGGCGAGACACGTCAACGCTCTGACACTGCAATGAGGGGTTCAAGAGTGGCAGTGGCAAAGGTCAAAGAGTAGATCTCCTGCAACAGTTGTTGTAAGGAGCAACGATTTTAAAATGAGTAAGAAAATTACTTTAAAATGGAAGGAAAAATAAAAGCAAAAGTGATCCTGCAGGAAAACACACAGCAAATGACTTGGTTGAAAGGGCCGACTGTATTGCAGCCAAATTTGCTGATGATACAAAGATAGAGAGGAGAGCAAGATGAGGAAGAATCGGTCTGCAAAGGGATAGATAGTTAAGTGGGCAGACAGAGGGCGGGATTCTCTCATCCCGGGGCCGGGCCGGAGAATCGCCGCGACCGGCACGAATCGCCCCACGCCGCCCCGACGCGATTCTCCGCTGGCGCCATTGGCGCTGGCATGGTCGGCGCGGCGTCGGCTGGGCGCTGCTCTATGGGGCCCTACCCCCCGGCGATTCTCCGCGCGGGATGGGCCGAGCGGCAATACCAAAAAACCTGAGTCCCGCTGGCGCCGATCTAACCTGGTCTTACCTGGTGGGACCTCGGCGTGGAAGGGTCCGGGGGCGGCCTTTGGGGGGAAGGGGGGTCCGACCCCGGGGGGGCCTCCGCTGTGGCCTGGCCCGCGATCAGGGCCCACCGGTTGGCGGGCCGGCCTTGGGCTGGGGGCCTCCTTTCTTCCGCGCCGGCCCCTGTAGCCCTACGCTATGTTGCGTTGGGGCCGGCACGGAGGAGGGAGCCACTGCGCAAGTGCGGACCCCGCGGCGCCCAGTTGTCGCCGGGATCGGCAGCTGGAGCGGCGTGGGTCACTCCGGTGCCGTGCTGCCGTTTACAACGTCGTCAACACTTAGCCTCAGGATCAGCGAATCCCGCCCAGAGTTCATTGTGGGAAAATGTGAGTTCATCCACGTGGGCATGAAGAATAGAAAAGCAGAATATGATTTAAATGAGGAGAGGCTGCAGAATGCTGGAGTACAGAGGGATCTGGGTGTCTTAGCACATGGATCACTCAAAGACAGCAGGTAGGTTTTGCAAGTAAAGGTAAATGGAATGTTGGCTTTTATTGCAAGGAGGGTGGCATAGTGTAGTCTTGCTGCAACTGTACAAGACATTGGTGAGACCCTACCTGGAGTACCGTGTTCAGTTCACGAGACTGATTCCCGGGATGAAAGTTTGTCTTATGAGGAATTGTGGTAAAGTTAAATTTAAAAAAAAATTTGGAGTACCCAATTATTTTTTTTCAATTAAAGGGCAATTTAGCGTGGCCAATCCATGAGGCAGCAGTGCTAACCACTGCGCTACCATGCTGCCCCTACCCTCAATATTTAAGAAACATTTATTTGAGCACTTGAAATTCCACAGCACAGAAGGCTACCGATCAGGTGCTATAAAATGGGATTAGAATAGGTATGTCCTCGGGCAGCACGGTGGCGCAGTGGTAGCATTGCAGTCCCACGGCGCCGAGCCTTAAATGGAATATTGTGCATACTTCTGGGCACCACTCTTTTGGAAGAATGTGAAGGTGTTCATAGATCATAGAATTTACAGTGCAGAAGGAGGCCATTCGGCCCATCGAGTCTGCACCGGCTCTTGGAAAGAGCACCCTACCCAAGATCAACACCTCTCCCCTATCCCCATAACCCAGTAACCCCACCCAACACTAAGGGCAATTTTGGACACTAAGGGCAATTTAGCAAGGCCAATCCACCTAACCTGCACATCTTTGGACTGTGGGAGGAAACCGGAGCACCCGGAGGAAACCCACGCACACACGGGGAGGATGTGCAGACTCCGCACAGACAGTGACCCAAGTCGGAATCGAACCTGGGACCCTGGAGCTGTGAAGCAGTTGTGCTATCCACAATGCTACCGTGCTGCCCGTGCACCCCGCGTTGTAGCTGGGTGGGGTGAAGAATTCAGGAAAATAGCTCAAGGGATGAGGGACTTCAGTTAAGAGGTTAGACTGGAGCTACCTTAGAGGAAAGTATACTTAACAGGGATGGTCCGGGGACAAGACAGAGTAAACAGAGAGAAACATCTCTCACATTGGCAGCAGGACTGGGAACTAGAGCACGTAAATTTAAATTGATTGACAAAAAGAATCAACAGCGAAATGAGGAAAAGCCTTTGACAGCAAACGGTGATGCCCTGGAATGTACTGCCTGAAAGTGTGGTGGAGGAAGCCTCAATCGAGGACTTCAAAAGGGAATTCAATCCGCGCCTTAAGCGAAAATAATTGCAGGTCTACAGGGAAACGGCGGGGTGGGGGGGGCAAGTTGCTCGAAAGGCAGCACAGACATGACGGGCGGATGATCTCACTCTGCGCAATAGCCATTCTACGGTTCCAGGCCCCCACTTTCAAAACGGCCAGACTTTAGCCAATTTGATTCACTCCCAGCAAACTCAAGAAATGGATGAGCGCATCGGATACCGCAAAGGCTCTGGGTGCTGACAACATCCTGGCTGCGGTGCTGAAAACGGTGCTCCAGAACTAGCATGACACTGGCCAAACACCTTCCCTGGGTTCCAGTGCAGCTACAACATAGGCGTTTACCACCACCCACCCCCCCCCCCCCGCCCCCGAACCCCCCCAGAAAAGTGAAACATTGTTGGCCACGAAAACCAGAACAAATCGTAGAATCATAGAATCCCTACAGTGCAAAAGGAGACCATTCAGCCCATCAGGTCTGCACCAACCCTCTGAAAATGCACTCTACCCTATCCGTGCAATCCCACCAAGGGGCAGTTTAGCGCGGCCAATCCAGCTAACCTGCACATCTTTGAAATGATGGAAGGTTCCATCAACAGTGCTTTTGAATAGTACTTACTCTCCAATAACCTGACGAATAATGCTCAGTTTGGGTTCTTGACCACCAGGCTCCATGGATAAAATCCGAAACATGGATAAAGGAACTGGTTAGGCGAGAGCGACTGCCCTCAAGGCAGAATTTAACCAAGTGTGCCATCAAGGAGACTGAATTGTGTAAGCTTCTTCAGTAGCACCTTCCAAATCTGAAACTTCCACCGCCTAGAAGAACAAGGGCAGCAGGAGAATGGGAACATCATGGGCAGCACGGTAGCACAGTGGTTAGCACATTTGCTTCACAGCTCCAGAGTCCCAGGTTCGATTCCCGGCTTAGTCACTGTCTGTGCGGAGTCTGCACATCCTCCCAGCGTGTGCGTGGGTTTCCTCCGGGTGCTCCGGTTTCCTCCCACAGTCCAAAGTTGTGCAGGTTAAATGGATTGGCCGTGCTAAATTGTCCAAAGAAGGTTAGATGGGGTTATGGGGATGGGAGGGAGGTGTGGGGATAGGGTGGAGGTGTGAGCTTAGGTAGGGTGGTCTTTCCAAGGGCCGGTGCAGACTCGATGGGCTGATGGGCCTCCTTCTGCACTGTAAATTCTATGATCACCAACTGCAATATTCCCTTCAAAGCACAGCCTATCAGGACATGGAAATATATTGCAGTTCCTTCATCATCACTAGGTCAAAATCTTGGGAGTTCCCTCCCTAACAGGACTATTGTTAGGGTAAATTAATAGATTTAGTAAAAGGTGGGTAAAAATTAACATTAGAGTAAAACACACATGCTAGTCAAATATTTATACACCCGCGTGAACTTTAATTTAAAAAAAAATAATCTTTATTGTCACAAGTAGGCTTACGTTAACACTGCCATGAAGTTACTGTGAAATCCCCAAGTCACCACATTTCGGCGCTTGTTCGGGTACACTGAGGGCGAATTCAGAATGTCCAATTCACCTAACAGCCAGGTCATTTGGGACAAGTGTACAGACGCGATGGATCTGCAGCGGGAATCTCCGACCCCCCCCCCGCCGGGTAGGAGAATCCCCGGGGGGGGGGCATCGCGAATCCCGCCCCGCCGCTCCGATGCCGGCTGCCATATTTTCTGGCACCGGCTTTTCGGCGGGGGCGGGGTTCACGCCACGGCGGTGAGGTGCCGTTGACAGTGCCCCCCCCCCCCCGGCAATCCGATGGGCCGAGCGGCTGTCTGTTTTTGGCCAGCCCCGTTGGCATGGGTTAGACATGGTCCCAAACGGCGGGATCTGGCAGGTAAGTCGGCTGGGGAGGCCCCCGGGGGGGGGGGGGGGGGGGGGGGGGGGGGGGGGGGGGGGGCGACAGTGGCCTGGCCTGCGATCGGGACCCACCGTTCTGTGGGCGGGCCTGTGCCGTGGGGGCACTCCTTCCTTCCGCACCAGCCCCTGTGGGGCTCCGCCATGGCCGACGCAGAGAAGACAACCCCCTGCGCATGCGGCAGAATATGCCGGCGGGTCTGCGCATGCGCGGAACCATGCCGGCGGTTCTACACATGCGCGAGATCACGCCGGCCCTTCGGCGCATGTGCGAACTTGCGCAGTCCCTTCGTGCCGGCTTCCGCGGCGCCAACCTCTCCGCCGTCCACTTAGCCCCCAGAAGTGCAGAGAATTCCGCACTTTCGGGGGCTGTTGACACCAGAGTGGTTCGCGCCGGTTTTCCCGTGGGGACTCAGTCCCATGAAAGGGAATCCCGCCCCTGAAATCAGCAAGAACCCTCCAGCAAAGCCTTGGTTGTTTACAACAAAGCAGGTAATCTCTAGCTGGGAACTTGCTTCTGGGTGATGGTTTAATAATACACCTAAGTCTAAACAATGTTCTGCGTACTGACTAACTGTATAAAAGCGTGTACTTGTGACTTGGAAGAGAGCTGTATTAGAGTGCTCTCACTGTGAAGGCTGTATCGAGGGAGTGCTGCATTAGAGAAGTGTTGCTTTAGAGGTTTCTCTGGGATAGACTCACCATGCTTGAATCACGAGTAAATGATTGCAACTTGCACTTGACTTTCCTGTGGTTAGGTGGCAGAAGTCCACCACAACAACTATGGATGCATAAGCATTTCTCAGGCTGCGCAGTTCAAGGCTCACCAACACCTTCTCAAGGGCAATTATGGATGGTCAATAAATGCTGACGTCCACATTCCATGAACACATTTTTAAGAAGTCTTCATCTGGGGCGAAATTCTCCGGAAATGGCGCGATGTCCGCCGATTGGCGCCCAAAACAGCGCAAATCAGTCGGTCATCGCGCCGCCCCAAAGGTGCGGAATGCTCCGCATCTTTGGGGGCCGAGCCCCACCATTGAGGGGCTAGGTCAGCGCCGGACGAATTTTCACCCCGCCAGCTGGCGGAAAAGGCCTTTGGTGCCCCGCCAGGTGGCGCGGAAATGACATCTCCGGGCGGCGCATACGCGGGAGCGTAGCGGCCGCTGACGGCATTCCCGCGCATGCGCAGTGGAGGGAGTTTCTTCCGCCTCCGCCATGGTGGAGACCGTGGCGGAGGTGGAAGGGAAAGAGTGCCCCCACGGCACAGGGCCGCCCGCGGATCGGTGGGCCCCGATCGCGGGCCAGGCCACCGTGGGGGCACCCCCCGGGGCCAGATCGCCCCGCCCCAGGACCCCGGAGCCCGCCCGCGCTGCCTTGTCCCGCCGGTAAGAGAGGTGGTTTAATCCACGCCGGCGGGACAGGCATCTTAGCGGCGGGACTTCGGCCCATCCAGGCCGGAGAATCGCGCGGGGGGGGCCCGCCAACCGGCGCGGCATGATTCCCGCCCCCGCCGAATCTCCGGTGCCGGAGACTTTGGCAACCAGCGGGGGCGAGATACACGCCAGCCCCCGGCGATTCTCCGACCCGGCGGGGGGTCGGAGAATCCCGCCCCTGAAGTGGGGTGAGAGAGCAGGATATAATTGCACAATGACATTCAGATTCAATTGAGTTCCCATTTTGAAGCCATAGATTGTAGCCTTATTTTTATATAAACATTGATTTTACTCACCGATTATGGTAATGTCTCATGTTGTCCAGAATGGGAAATTGGATGAGCTATTGCTTGATACAATATGGGAGGATTAAATGAGATGATACAAAATGAGTCACTGTAGAGCTATGTGGAAATAATAAAATGAGCACAGTTAATTAGAAATGGGGTTCAGATTGTTCAAAGTTTTATGTAATTGTAGAGGTTTAGATAAAAGGTAGAGAAATAAATGAATTACAACAAATAACTATTCAGTAAACATTAATGTAAACCTTGTATACATTATATACAGAATTTAAGGAAAAGGAACAAATTTGCATGCAGAAACGTGTGCAGAAATTGTATTTTAAAAGCATGGGGTAAACATAACAGCCGACATTCTCTAAAAACACGGCTAAGTGTTGACGTCGGCGTAAACACCGGAGTCTTTTACGCCGGCGTCAACAGGCCTCTTGGCCCAGCGATTTTGTAGCCCCCAGGGGGCCAGCACAGCGCCGAAGTGCTCCGCGCTGCTCCAGCTGCCGTACGCAGCCCTGCACTGCTCGTCGTGGGCCCATCAATGCGTGCGGCGGCCGCTTGCGTGCCGCGCAACATGGCGGAACCACACAGCTGGCCGGCGTGGAAGAAGGTAGGCCCTCCCCCCCCCCCCCCCCCCCCAGATCGCGCGTGGTCGCCGATTGGTGGCCCCCGATCGTGGGCCTGGCCGTCGTGGATGCCCCTCACTGGAGACTCGTCCCTCGTCCCCCACCAGGACCGCAGCCGCAATGCCGAGCTCCCGCCGGATGGAACCATACATGAACCAAGCCGGCGGGAACTTGGCCGGGCGACCGTGGAGAATTGCCGCGGGGGCCTCTTTCAACGTCCCCGACCGACGCCGTGTCGGCCAAACGCGCGTCTGCCGCCGATTCTCCGGTCGCCGGAGAATCGCGGCCTGGCGTCAGACCCGATCGCGTGTCTGAGGCCGATTCTCCGGTCCCCCGCCGAGCGACTTTTCGGCTCAGAGAATCCCGGCCATCATTGTGATGATTTGAATGGAAGTCGAAGTTTGATTTGTGACATTTGAAGGGTGTCAGGAATGGCGCCACATTGAAATAGTGCAGAGGTATAAAATGTAACACGAAAAGGAGCGAAATAAAGGAGTGGGGCTGAAAATAAGAAAAGCCGGGAGTGCGATTTTTCAAATGAGTGAGTGGGAGTGAGACTAAAAATAAAGAGAAATAGTTTCAAAGCAACTTCTACCAAGCTGCCCAGCTGGAGTTAAAATCAAACACTCGGGCTGGCAATTTCGGAAAAAAAAGAGTACAGCTAAGCTGTCAGCAAAGGAAGGAATTAAAAGGGAAGTGCAGAGGTATATTTCACAGAAACACAAGGGACATCGGTTTTTAAAAGCTAGCACACGACACCCCGGTCAGGGACTCAAAGCGTGTGTGCAGCTCATCGTATTGTATTGTATACATTTCCTCTTGTCAATTTCTGCTTTTATCATTTTTGGCTGCCATATTTTGGCGTGTTTGCTCAAGCATCCGCATGTCAGGTAAGTTCAGAACCTAGGCATCCGACATCCGTGTGCTCTTACATAGAACATACAACATACAGTGCAGAAGGAGGCCCTTCGACCCATCGAATCTGCACCGACCCACTTAAGTCCTCACTTCCACTCTATCTCCGTAACCCAATTGTGGGCACTTATAACCAATGGCTTCGTCTGTGCTCTCTGAACCAGAATTGGGACACTCCGGGGCGGGATTCTACCCTACCCGGTGGATTTCTCCGCACCTTTAGGGGCCAAGCCCTCAACCTTTAGGGGCTAGGCCCGTGCCGGAGTGGTTGCCGTCCCGCCGGCCGGCGGAAATCCCCGCATGCGCGAGAGCGTCAGCGGCTGCTGACGTCATCCCCGCACATGCGCAAGGGGGGGGGGGGGTCACCTCCGTGTTGGCCATCGCGGAGGCTGATGGCCGACGCGGAGGGGAAAGAGTGCCCCCACGGCACAGGCCAACCCGCCGATCGGTGGGCCCCGATCGCGGGCCAGGCCACCGTGGGGGCACCCACCTCGGGGCCAGAATGCCCAGTGCACCCCCCAGGACCCCGGAGCCTGCTTGCGCCAGCTGGTCCCGCCGGTAAGGGGGGTGGTTTAATTCACGCTGGGGCGGAAGGAAAAGAGTGCCCCCACGGCACAGGCCCGCCCGCGGATCGGTGGGCCCCGATCGCGGGCCAGGCCACCGTGGGGGCACCCCCCCCCCCGGGGCCAGATCGCCCCGCGCACCCCCCCCCCCAGGACCCCGGAGCCCGCCCGCGCCGCCTTGTCCCGCCGGTAAAGTAGGTGATTTAATCTACGCCAGCGGGACAGGCATTCTAGCAGCGGGACTTGGGCCCATCCGGGCCGGAGAATCGCGGGGGGGGGGGGGGGGGCCCGCCAACCGGCGTGGCGCGATTCCCGCCCCCGCCGAATATCAGGTGCCGGAGAATTCGGCAACCGGCGGGGGCGGGATTCACGCCAGCCCCCGGCAATTCTCCGACCCGGTGGGGGGGTCGGAGAATCTCGCCCCAGATACCCACATTTCAATATGAATTTATTTACACGTTAACCTGCCCGACTTGAAATTTTGACGACTGCAGCACAGCTAATTTTCCAGCTCATTAATATTTTTTCCATATGTTTTGACAATTGAAGTTCCTGATTTCTCAATTCCAGTCCTGTCACCTTTGATGACTCAATGCATGCCTCATGCTGAATGATGGGCGGCAGGTGGTGGTGGGTGTGAGAAGATTAGAATTTCTAACCATTTTCAAACTTGGCTGCAGGATAGAAATCATAGCCATTGCATCTTCATAAACATATCCCCCATTTGTGTCACAGTCTCTCAAACGGGCCATGTAACTTGTGCACATCCGTTCCCCAAACCGTGTGGGATTTGTTGTTCATATTATCTTGTTGTCATTGGATTCCTCTGCTGCTTCTGCCATGAGATGCAATATTAATCCACACTAACTAAGAAAGAGAAAACAATGAATATTCTGTTGCTCAATATTCTCCGATTCTGAGGCTAAGTGCGGAGGCTCTGAGGCGTGTTACATGGAAAGAAATCGGCGGCGCCACCTCACCGATGGTGGTGAGGGGCTAGCTACTACGCCACATAAAAGCCTTGGCCTCCACGACATAAACGGCTAGAGAATGGCCGGGTCCGTGGCCGCGCGCTGTGGCCATGCCCTAAAACATGGCGCATGCCGTGCACGGACCCGAACTGCCGGGTAGTGCCACCAGGCCACCCCCCCGCCTGTCACCCCAGCCCTCGCAGACACAATCCACAGCCGCCACGTCGGGTTCTCGTGCGGCTGAGACCACAAGTGAACCGCGCCATCGGGAACCCGGCCCTTCGGGGGCGGAGCATTGGGGGAGGGCCTTCATGTGACGCGCTAAGGGCGCCTCAACGGCACGCACCGTGATGACGCTGTATCGGAGGGGGCAGAGCATACAGAACCTGCGTCAAACAGGCGGCGGCCCCAATTTCGTCGACAAAAGGGATTCTCCACCCGATCTCCGATTACAAAATCGACGTCGGGGAACGGAGAATCTCGCCCATTAAATTCACAATTATTTATCCATCATCTACATTTGGTTTCTGTCAATCTCTTAATCTTGTAAAAGACCAAGCTAATGTCTCCCATCTTGTGTGCCGATCAGGATACCAGCTATGTATTAATATTCAGAAAGCTTTGCTCAGTCACATCAACTCTGGGACTATCTCGAAGCTGCACCTTTGAAACTGATTTTCCAGCGAGTTTAGTTACCTGAAGGTGAGGGTTGTGCATTTGACAGCTCCCTTGGCTCTATCATTGCTGGCAGCATGCTATCCGTCATCAAATTTCCCATTGTTGACCAATATGCAAACTTCCTTCTCAATTATTGCCCAGGAAGCTACCACCTGCACAAAGTGCTTTGTCAACACATTGGGGCATTCTGAAACTGACCCTGAAATGATATAGAATAGAACGACAGCACTAATTGTTTTTGTAATTTCTTAGTATCTGGACTGATTCCTGGAAGGAGGGCTGTGGTGGGGGGGATGGGTATGATAGCATAAGGAGAAACTGCCTTCGGGTCAAATTATATAGCTTGGAAACCCTTTATATTGCTGACTCTGGGCCACATTACCCAGTGGCTTGCATGTAGCTACTTTTGAAAAATAGGTCAACAAACCTCTTATCTAATTCATGAACACTGCCTCTGAGCATACACACAATAAGTAATAATAAAGGACAGTGTACCAAAATCGAGACCAAACCATTACATCAAAAGACCGTTGTCACTTGATTGTTCAGAATTAGTTTGCACAAATTGAGTAATTCATGTCAAGAAATAAAAAAGGAAGAGGATGCATTATTGGGGTCATAAATGGAAAACATACAAAGCAAAGGAAGGCAGCTTCAGAGAATACCATAAGAACTAGAGGCAAAGAGGTTAAATGCAAAATAAAAAGCAAATAGCCAAACAGAACATCTGAACTCGTCTTACACTCATCCAAACCACAACTACAGTGGTTTCTTGACCCATTCTGAATATGGCACAAGTCTCCTTAATCTTGGAAAACATATCTAAAATGGGCCAGCATCTGTCACAATGAAATTCCTGCCATGGACTACAGAAAATTCTGATGAGCTTAAATAAGTAAAGCTAATAAATTAATAAAGTAACAAGTCAATGTTAAGGGATCTTACAGGTAGCCCAAATCCTTGAAACTAGTAAGCAATAAGAGTGCTAATGAACACGCAACACAAATATAAAAATTGCTTATTTTAAAGCCAGAAAATAGCATAAATGTAAGCAATGGAATTGCTCAAACATTTCGGTGTTCGCTGCCATTTTACGACTGATCAGTACAAACGGACAAAATAAGACAAAAATTGAGTAATTGAAATACACAGAGACAGTGGAGAGATTTAGAGAGCAGTCAAAAGAACCAGTAAGAGTCAAAGACTCAAAAACAGAGAGCTGCTAAAGCCATATGCAGAATGTGGGGAGGGTTATGAGGGCGAGGGCATGAGAATGTTCTCTGCTCTGCATTCCCAAATGAATAAGCCATCTTAATCTAATTCAGGAGGAAGATTAGTGTAATGACCACATGGACTTTCATCATCTCCAATTGGTATAGTACACAGAAAGTGCCACCTCACAAGCTCTTTGAACCAAAACAAATCCACATCACCCAGGATTCTGAATTCAACGTTTGTAATCCCACGTGAAGTGATTTTTAAAATTAAATATGACTATTTTACAATAACTTACATTTATGTAGCACCCTTAAAACATAAAAAAATCTTTGTAGGGCATTTCATCGAATTATACATCAGACACAAATTGAGCAAAAAGATATGGGCTGGGATTCTCCGAAATCCCGGCCAAGTGTTGACGGCGGCATCAAAACCGGCGCGAGCGATGCCGGCGTCAACGGGTCTCCAGGCCCTGGCATTCACCCGTTCCTAGGGGGCTAGAACGGCGCCGGAGTGCTGTGCCCTGCTCCGGCGGCGAAAGCCGGACCGCCACGGCTGGCGTGGGTCCGATTTCTTTCCACGTAACATGCCAAAGAGCCCTACAGGGACCCGGCGCGGAGGAACATAAGTTGCCCCCGATCGCGGGCCTAGCCACCGTGGAGGTTCCCCCCCCCGGAGTCGGCTCCCCCCCGCCTCCCCCCACAAGGACGGCCCCCGCAGCCAGAACGCTGAGGTCCCGCCGGGTAGGACCATGCGTAAACGACGCCGGCGGAACTCGGCGGGCACTGGACCCATCGATCACGGAGAATCGCCGGGGGAAGGAGCGCTTTCAACGGCCCCCGACCAGCGTCGCGGCGACCACGCTGGCGTGATTGCCGCCAATTCTCCTGTCGCCGTTCACCATCGGTGGCCCGTATTGGAGCGGCGTGACAGGATTCATCACCCCCCCCCCCCCCCGGCGATTCTCCGACCCGGCGCGGGATCGGAGAAACCCAGCCATGGTATCAGAGGGCATATTATTTTATTAAAAATTATACCAAAATCCTTAGCCAAATAGCCAGAAACTCAAAACATCACGCCCATAAAATGCCAAATGTACACAGAAAAGCAGCTAGTTCATATAATTGCACGCATCAGAAATTCTATTTAAAATGATCTAAATTGAAATGTGGGTAGGAGGGGGGTGGGGCGAGGGGGGGGGGGCGTATGGTGGCGGAGAAAGGACAGACTGTTGAACACTGCAAATAGGTGTTTTGTACATTAGGACATTTATTGAGTCACTAGAAAAGGTTTGAATGCAACAGAGAACAAGAAACAAAATGCACTACAGGAGGCAATTGCAGGAAGCCGTGATGTTTCTGAAGTAATTTCTCCCACTTTTCTTCTCGAGAACAACCCACACTATAAATTTGGTCTATTGCCAGACCTGGAGAAGAGACTGCAACTTATCTCACTTTGTGGATAAGAACAGGCATGTTCTTAAGCAAGTTACACGTGTAAAGCAGGGCTGTGTGCTGCGTCTGTGATTCAATTAGCGACTTAGACAAAGGAACTGACTTCCAGGCATCAACCTGCCCATAATCTATACTGGTGTACAAATTGTAAAAGGATCTCAAATATTACTCTGCATTAACTGAGATGTGCGGTGGTAGGCATTTCTATGCTGAGCAAGCATTCCAGGAACGAGGAACTGAGAGGGACCATCTGGTCCAGCCAGCCTGTTAGGCCGTGTGCATCACAATAAATACCCTCCTTCGCCCCAGCGGAAAGCCTTCTTCGTC
The DNA here is from genome assembly GCF_047496885.1 of Scyliorhinus torazame. Lineage (NCBI taxonomy): Eukaryota > Metazoa > Chordata > Chondrichthyes > Carcharhiniformes > Scyliorhinidae > Scyliorhinus > Scyliorhinus torazame. Next base: position 127,186,910 of record NC_092725.1, read on the forward strand.
AAGGGAACCACCTAACAAAAGGCAAAAAACATAACGATTGCAGAAACTCAAAATATAAGCAGAAAATACAAGAAAGACAGTCAGTTAATCAACATCTGCAGACAGAGCAACAGAGCAGATGAGTTACTGATCCTTTCTGGCAAAGTAATCGTCAGTTCACAACACTTAGAACCAAGGAACGGATATCGCACAGAAGGAGCTGATTCAACCTGTCATGTGCGTGCTGGCTGTCTGCTGCATGCAATCCCCCCTGGTGGCATGCTGGTGTTACTGCGCAAATCATCCAGAAATGGGACGCATGTAGAGAAATGTCACAATTTGGCAATTGAAACAAATTTACCCTACGCCGGAGGCAGACTTACACTTTGTGGGGCCTGGGTAGAGTGCTCTTTCAGAGGGGGCAGGCTAGATGGGCCAAGTGGTCTCCTTCTGCACTGTCGGGAATCTATGAAGGCCAGTCTTGAGAGCGATTGTGGTTAGAACTACCAACATGTGACTAGCTGAAGACATTGTATCGCACCTGCAAGAGACTATGGGAGAGGGATCGATTTTTTAGATTTTCTTGCTTCATCCCTGGTTGGCATGGCAATTCAATAGTTTTTCTCCAAACTTTTTCTTTACAAAATCAATTACATCATCGTACATAAAATCTTGTAAAGATGCATTTTCAATTGCCAATATTGCTGAAGTTGTCAAATATTCCTGACTCATTGTACTTCACAATTAGGTTTTATCTCTTTCCTCACAGAAAAAGAACATTCACCGGAAACATGTGCGACAGGTATTGTTACAAATAGTTCCAGAATAGTTTCCACATTTGGAAAGGTTGCCTGCAAACCATCACATACAGCTTTGCACACACCAGCTGTAGATCTCGAATCACAAAGGTCATCATTATCGATGAAATTAATTAATTGTTTCACGTCATCTTCAAAATGATTTGTGCCTATGTCCTCCCAGTAAAATTCACTTAATTTCTTACTGTAGTGGCTTTCAGCATTTTCATCAAAAATTCTGTAAAAAGCATGCAAAATAATGTTTTGTCAGTGTTTCACTTCTACTCTGCATGTGCACCATAATTGTGTCGCAAATAACATCAGCAGTCTCAACAATGATCTTCTCTTCCCCTTTTAAAGTGATTTCATTGTCTCTAGTTTCATCGAAAAATAACTTCCTGCGTCTTGTATGCTTCCTATCGCCAGTGGGACCTATATTTGTTTGTCAATGTTTGTGTCTCTGCTTCCACCAAGCTATGGTCATATCGAATTTCCATGTCAAAGCTTTTAACTGAGGCTAACAATTGTGCAGCATTCAATAAAATTGTGTCAACATTTTGCAGTAGTTTTCTGATGGTATTAATTCTTTGAAGTAAATGTTTCCACAAAAGAGTAAAAACAGCAATATCGTACTTTTCAAACTTCTCAGCTAAAGATTTTGCTTCAGCTTTCACACCAGGGGCGTCATTCTCCGACCCCCCAGAGGGTCGGAGAATGGCTGTTGGCCGCCGTGAATCCCGCCCCCGCCCCCGCTGAAGTCTCCGAAGGGAGAAAAGTCGGCGGGGCGTTAATGGCGCCGCTGCCGCGGAGAATGTCACGGGTCTGCGCAAGGCAGCCGATTTTCGGCCTGCCGATATTCTCCCTTCCGGATGGGCCGAAGTCCCGTCGACGTGATGACCGTTCACGTCGACGTGAATCAAACCTCCTTTTCATCGGCGTGACCCGGTGCTCCAGGCTCACGCCGACCAGCGTGGAGGTGAGCGACGGCCTGGGGGGTTGGCTCTGGGCAGGCAATGGCGTGGCCGCAGTCTGATTGCATGAGGAGAGGTGTGTCTCGGGTTGTTTGTGTGTGTGTGCGGCGGGGGGGGGGGGTGGTTAGAGTAGGCTGGGCTCCGGGGGAGTGCCGGGGAGGGGTCCGTGCTGGGGTGGAGGTTGGGAGGGGGGGGGGTCCGTGCCGTGCCGGGGTGGAGGTTGGGGGGGGGGGTCCGTGCCGTGCCGGGGTGGAGGTTGGGGGGGGGTCCGTGCTGGGGTGGAGGTTGGGGGGGGTCCGTGTTGGGGTGGAGGTTGGGGGGGGTCCGTGCCGTGCCGGGGTGGAGGTTGGGGGGGGGGGTCCGTGCTGGGGTGGAGGTTGGGGGGGGTCCGTGCCGTGCCGGGGTGGAGGTTGGGGGTTGGTCCGTGCTGGGGTGGAGGTTGGGGGGGGGGTCCGTGCTGTGCCGGGGTGGAGGTTGGGGGGGGGGTCCGTGCTGGGGTGGAGGTTGGGGGGGGTCCGTGCCGTGCCGGGTTGGAGGTTGGGGGGGGGGTCCGTGCTGGGGTGGAGGTTGGGGGGGTCCGTGCCGGGGTGGAGGTTGGGGGGGGTCCATGCTGGGGTGGAGGTTGGGGGGGGGGTCCCTGCCGTGCCGGGGTGGAGGTTGGGGGTTGGGGGGGGTCTGTGCTGCGGTGGATGTTGGGGGGGGGGGTCCGTGCTGGGGTGGAGGTTGGGGGGGGGTCCGTGCCGGGGTGGAGGTTGGGGGTTGGGTCCGTGCTGGGGTCGAGGTTGGGGGGGGGTCCGTGCCGAGGAGGGGGAGGAGGACGTCGCGGCCCCACGGCAACGGAGGCACCCGAGGGCGCCCCATGTGGACCGGCCCCGGCAGTCATACCAGGACCTCACGGACCGGGAATGAAGGAGGAGACTCCGGATGAGCCGGGAAACCGTGGCACACATCTGCCACCTGCTGGCACACCTGTCACCGCGTGGCACTGGCGGGGGACACCCTCTCCCCGTGTCCGTCAAGGTTACGGTGGCCCTGAACGTTTATGCAACGGGGTCATTCCAGGCACCGAGTGGGGACCTGTCCGGCATATCGCAGACATCGGTGCACCGGTGCATCCGGGCAGTGACAGATGCCCTATATGCCATGGCGCACCGCTACATCCGCTTCCCCGTGGACCGGGCCAGCCAAGATGCCCGGGCCGTGGGCTTCTCTGCCGTTGCCGGGTTCCCCATGGTCCAGGGCGCGATCGATGGGATGCACGTCGCCGTGCGGCCACCTGCAGATAACAGGGCCGTGTTCACTAATAGGAAGGGGACCTATTCGATGAACGTACAGGTGGTCTGCGACCACCGCATGATGATCCTGCAAGTCTGCGCCCGTCACCCAGGCAGTGTACACGACTCATTCGTGTTGTCGCGGTCATCTATCCCCGGCATGTACGAGGGACGCCATCCCCGGCTGAGGGGCTGGTTGCTGGGCGACAGGGGCTACCCATTGCGATCGTGGCTGATGACGTCTATACGGAGGCCACGCAATGAGGCGGAGAACCGCTACAATGATGCCCATGTAGCGACAAGGGGAGTGATCGAGAGGTGCTTTGGTGTGCTGAAGATGCGTTTCAGGTGCCTGGACCTCTCTGGGGGTGCCCTCCAGTATCGGTCAGATAGGGTCGGCCGCATCATTGTGGTGTGCTGCGTCCTGCACAACATAGCCCAGCAGAGGGGCGATGTGCCGCAGGCAGAGGAGGGCGGAGTGGAGGAGCAGCAGGAAGAGGCCCAGTCCTCCCCATATGAGGGGGATGGGGGCAATGGTCAGGGCAGACGGGGTAGACACAGGCGGGTGGCTGTCCACCATTACCGGCTGGCCCAGCGGGCACGGGACAGACTGATAGACGCCCGCTTCACTGACTAGATGGGCGTGGGAATCGGGTAGTATGGCCACAGACCGCACACCATTGCAACAGCCGACCACCCACACCCCCCACCCATCCACCCACCCAGCACCCTCACCCCCCTCCCCAACCCCACCCACCCCACCCGCATGCACACCACCCCCCCCCCCATTGCCGATCCACCTGCGGCACAACGGGCCGGGCTCACACAGTTGTGGGTGGACGCGTGTCTATCGCAGGCCATGGAGGATGATGACAACCCGCCCTGCGATGAGCTCCTGGCTCTACATCGTTGGACTATGTCTGACCCATGGCCACAGTACCACCATCCACCCGGACCATCCCTGCATGCGGCTGTGACACTGCAGCGCACGGTCCCGTCCTCTACCTGGGGGATGTTGATGGCGGCCCAGGGGGAAGGGGGCAGACTCACCTGGGGCTGAGGTAAGACAACCCCTCACACACACACTTGCGCTCAACGTACATGACACCCCCACACACTTTGGACAGAGCACAAAGGCAGCTTCGGTAGGTGTAACATTGACTTTAATAACCAAAGGAGTTCATGCACGTGCCCTAGCCCCTAAAACTCATCTGTGCCCTGCACCCGTGCCAACTTACTCAGTGTCTAATTGTTTGGCCTTACGGGCCCTTTGACTACGTCTACGTGGTTCCCCAGATGGTACAGCAGAACTGGAGGTGGACTCCTGTGATTCCTGCCCTCTGACACTGGATCCCTTTGGCGGCCGTTTCCTGGGGCATCCTGGCCTAGATGGGCCAGGCTGCGGCCCGGGCGACTGGGATGGCGAGCTGCCAGCCTGTCCTGCCCGTTGCCCACCCGATGCACCTGGGACGGAAGGGGGGGAGTCCGAGGTGTCGCGGTGTACCGGGACCTCCCCTACAGAGGGAGCCGGGACGGACCACACCATCTCCTCCTCCCTCGGGGTGCCCGATGGCCCCCAGGCCTCTACATGGTTGGGGGATGCGGACGGACTGGCCATCCGACGCCCCCCCGACATCTGGCGCTGCCAGTCCTGGAGGCCTGTGCTGGTATCGACAGGGGTCTGCAGGTTTGCAGCCATGGAGCCCAGGGGGTTGGCAAACCCTGTCTGTGACAGTGCGACGCCGGCTCGCACATGGCCACTGGCGCCGATGCCCTCAGCGATGGCCTGCAGAGACTGGGCCATGGCCTGCTGAGACTGGGCCATGGCCTGCAGAGACTGGGCTATGGCGTTGAGCGCCTCTGCCATCTGGCGCTGGCACTGGCTCATGGCCTCCTGTGAGAGATCAGCCATTTCCTGGGCCACAGACGCCGCCTGCACGGAAGGCCCCAGGCCTCGCAAACCTCGTTCCCCATGTCTGACACCGTCGCACCCATTGCCTCCACCGCGGACGCCACCCGTGCGGTGTCAGCCTGGGTGGCACGCATGACCGGCACCACTCCCAGCTCCTGGACGCGGGTGGACTCCTCCACCTGCGACCGCAGCCGCCGCAAGCCGCCCGTCACCCTCTTCGCTCGTCTCCGGGTCGATGGTTGCATCGGATCTATGTGTGGGTGTGGTAACTGCAGGAACCCGGGATCCATCTGGGCGGCAGATGTTCGCTTGGGCTGGGCTGCCCTCCGACCGCCCGGTCCCTCTGCTGCTCCTACCTCCACCTGCTGTACTGGGACGGCTGTGTTGTGCGCACCAGTGAGTGTACCAGACGCCTCATCACTAAAGTGCCCAACCGTGGTGAGTGTTTCTGCGATGGTGGAGGGTGTTGGTGACAGCAGTGGCGTTGTGTCGTGCTCTTCGTCCCACTCTGAGTCCATGGCACTTTGGGGTGGGGGTTCGTCTCCACCCATCCACTCTGAGTCACTGTCCGGTATTTCGTCTTCCTGGGTAGTGCTGTCCCGGGTAGGGGTGTCCTGGGTAGTGCTGTCCCGGGTAGGGGTGTCCTGGGTAGTGGTGTCCTGGGTAGTGGTGTCCTGGGTAGTGGTGTCCTGGCTCGGATGTGACGGGGGCCTGTGGCTGCCCCCCTCGTCGCTGGGTGGTCGCTCCCGCACGTGACGGGGGTGTCGTCTCCCTGTTGCTCCAGGTCTCTCCGTCTCCCGTGGTGTGCGAGGGGCATCCTGCGGGCGTCGCATGCTGGAGGGTCCGGGTCTCTCCGTCTCCCGTGGTCTCCGAGGGGCAACCTGCGGGCGTCGCATGCTGGAGGGTCCGGGTCTCTCCGTCTCCCGTGGTCTCCAAGGGGCATCCTGCGGGCGTCGCATGCTGGAGGGTCCGGGTCTCTCCGTCTCCCGTGGTCTCCGAGGGGCATCCTGCGGGCGTCGCATGCTGGAGGGTGCGGGTCTCTCCGTCTCCTGTGGTCTCCGAGGGGCATCCTGCGGGCGTCGCATGCTGGAGGGTGCGGGTCTCTCCGTCTCCTGTGGTCTCCGAGGGGCATCCTGCGGGCGTCGCATGCTGGAGGGTGCGGGTCTCTCCGTCTCCTGTGGTCTCCGAGGGGCATCCTGCGGGCGGTCTGCATCTGCGGGGATGGGTGCCTGGACGTTTGGTCCTGCGATACACAATGAAGCATGCATGGTTAGACATCAGGCAGTGATCAGGTGATACGGGGGAGGGGGATATAGGGGAGGGGGGATATGGGGACGGGCTGTCAGTGGCTCACTCGCTAGTACGCCCCCGACCTCTGCATCAGCAATCTCCCGGTCCTCAGGTCCGCCAGCCAGTTCCAGGGCCCTTTCCTCGTGTACAGTCAGTGGCCTCTCATCAGCGGGCCCTCCTCCAGTCCTCACATGCTCCCTATTGTTGTGTGCGCGCTTCTCCTGTGGGGGGGGGGGCAGGGGTAAAGGCAACAGTGTTAGGCAGGTATATGAATGCACGCCATCGGTTGCGCGTGCATTGCAGAGGTTAAGGTTAGGGCTGGATTCACTCGGGATATGGGGATATGGGGAGGGGGATATGGGGGAGGGGGGATATGGGGGAGGGGGGATATGGGGGAGGGGGGGATATGGGGGAGGGGGGATATGGGGGAGGGGGGATATGGGGAGGGGGGATATGGGGGAGGGGGGATATGGGGGAGGGGGGGATATGGGGGGTATGGGGAGGGGGGGAAATGGGGGAGGGGGGATATGGGGGAGGGGGTGATATGGGGGAGGGGGGATATGGGAGGGGGATATGGGGGAGGGGGATATGGGGGATATGGGGATATGGGGGAGGGGGAATATGGGGGAGGGGGGATATGGGGGAGGGGGGATATGGGGAGGGGGGATATGGGGGAGGGGGGATATGGGGGATATGGGGGAGGGGGGGGATATGGGGAGGGGGGATATGGGGAGGGGGGATATGGGGGAGGGGGGATATGGGGGAGGGGGGATATGGGGGAGGGGGGATATGGGGGATATGGGGAGGGGGGATATGGGGAGGGGGGATATGGGGAGGGGGGATATGGGGGAGGCTCACCCTGCCTGCTCTGACGAGGTTGTTCACCTTCTTGTGGCACTGGGTACCTGTCCGTGGTGTCAGGGCCACAGCGGTGACGGCCTCTGCCACCTCCCTCCACAGACGCCGGCTGTGGCGTGGGGCAACTCTGCAGCCGTGCCCGGGATACAGGGCGTCCCTCCTCTGCTCCACCGCGTCCAGGAGCGCCTCCACATCGCGTGACTCGAACCTCGGGGCTGAGCGACGGCCAGCCATCCAGTCGGGTTTTGCGGTCGGGTGTTGCGGTCGGGTGGGGGGAGCAGCGCAGCCTTATGAGCTGTCACGCTGTGCAGCGCGTATGACGCTGCACGGCGTGAACCACTGCGCAAGCGCGGATCCCGTTACGTCGCTGCTAGCCCATTTCGGGCCGGAGACTATCGACCCATTTTTCCGACGTGACGCAAGTCGGATTTGCGCCGTTTTTTGCGCCGATCGGCGGACTTTCCGCCGATAACGGAGAATTTCGCCCATGGTCTTTCTGAATTTGTGAGGCTGTGTCTAATAAGGTTTCCTTAATATCGGCAAAAATTAATTGTCAAAGCCAAAACAGCATCTGCATGAGAGGACTGCCGGGTGCCACAAATTCTTTTGACTGTCAAATGCTTTCCATTTGCCTGCTCCAAGCATGACTGCGACATATTCCACTGATGCGTGGAAGCTATTGAAATGATTTCTAAAACCGTTGTCTCCAGGCACTCAGAAGTGTGGGATTATAGCTGGACGAGACAAAGAAACTGCTCGACAACTTCACCATTGCTGGTCACATAATTGGTCCAGAATACTCACATCTGGCATTGAATCAACTACTGTGGAATAGAATTTGACATCTTTGACTCATTGGTGAATTGGTTTCTGAGCCTCTCTGCCAATACAGTGATGAAGTCATTGTAGGTTCTGTGCGTTAAAACATTGGCCTTCCCTGAGCCATAATATTGATAACTTTTCTAATGTTCTTTGAGAAACTCATCAAATTCACTGGATATTCAAGGCAGGCGAAAGAATTACTTCTTTGACTTGACACTGATGACTCATCATCTCTCAGAGTTACTGTGGCAACAACATTGTCAGCACTTTCCTCCAAATGGACCACTCCTTTCAAACTGAACTGATAACGCAGAATCAGTTCTTCCGGATAATTTACATCTTTGAACGAACGCACACAGAGTCTTAATATGACTTTTCGAAGTTTCATGATCAGCAATATTTCTTCCAACATTTCTCCAGTTAGAGGACCCGTTGACAAATGCTTGTTTTACTGGGACCAGGCATGATAATTTGCAAACACAACAGTAGACGGCCGTAGAAGTTTCCGAAGAAATAACCAATTTCCGTCATGTCATTTCTCTTCACCCTCAGAAAATGGGACTTATAAGGGGCAGCACGGTGGTGCAGTGGTTAGCACTGCTGTCTCACGGCGCTGAGGTCCCAGGTTCGATCCCCGCCCTGGGTCACTGTCCGTGTGGAGTTTGCACATTCTCCCCGTGTCTGTGTGGGTCTCACCCCGACAACCTGGTGGGATTCTCCGACCCCCCCGCCGGGTCAGAGAATTGCCAAGGGGCGGCGTGAATCCCGCTCCCGCCGGCCGCCGAATTCTCCGGCTCCAAAAATTTGGCAGGGGCGGAAATCGCGCCGCGCCGGTCCTCCCCCGACGATTCTCCGGCCCGCGATGGGCCAAAGTCCCGCTGCTGTCATGCCAGTCCCGCCGGCGTGAATCACATCACCTACCTTACCAGCGGGACTGGCGGCGCAGGCGGGCTCCGGGGTCCTGGGGGGGGGCGCGGGGCAATCTGGCCCGGGGGGGGTGCCCCCACGGTGGCCTGGCCCGCGATCGGGGCCCACCGATCCGCGGGCGGGCATGTGCCGTGGGGGCACTCTTTTCCTTCCGCCTCGGCCATAGCCTCAGCGATTGCTGATGCGGAAGTGACCCCCCTCCACTGCGCATGCGCGGGGATGACGCTGACGCTCCCGCGAATGCGCAGACTTCTGCCAACCGGCGGAGTCCCTTCGGCCCCCGGCTGGCGCGGCACCAAAGGCCTTTCCCGCCAGCCGGCGGCGCGCCAACCACTCCGGCGCGGGCCTAGCTCCTCAAGGGGAGGGCTTGGCCCCTAAAGGTGCGGAGTGGTTCCCGCCACTCCACTCCGCCGGGACCCCCCCGACCCGCCGGGTAGGGGAGAATCCAGGCCCCTAAGGATTTGCAGTAGGGTAGGTGGATCGGCCACGATAAATTGCCCCTTAATTGAAATAAAAGGAAAATGGGACTTATGAAGATTTTTACCTGCCTTCAGCCTCGAACGTCAAACACTTTTCTCAAAGTTTCCATGTTACCTCTGTTTTCTGGTTTATTTAGTACAAAAATATTCTATCAGGCAATGTCTTCAGGTAGTTTTTTTATCCCTCACTTCCACAAAAGAATCAGCAATATCTTGTAGTTCCTTCGTCATTTCAGAGTCAACTTCATGGTCAACCTTTTCAAGCGATCTGGAATTCGGCAAGCCTAAGTCATCAGACAAATAATTCTCCCATACTGTTAGATGAGGATAAATGTGTAGTTTGTGCACCATTCAACTTTTTAGAGTAAAATGACAAACTGTCTTTTTGCCTGGCTTTGTCCTCATGTCTCGCCTTCAATTTTTGACAGCCAGATTGTTAGTATCGCTTCATATTGCTAAAGAAACTGATTCCAATTTTAATGAATTTTCTCAAGAAGCAAGTTTTTGCACAGCCAATCCCACGTTTTTATCAGGTTCAAACTCGCAAAAAATGGATTCATCATTTAACTATGTATCTGTGATTCTGATCATGGATTTCAAACAATACTCACTCACTCGACTCTCCTCCCACCCATTCCCACATAAACTCTCAAACACCCCCTCCTTGTGGACCCCGACCCCATCACAAACTCTCCCTCCTTCCATAATCCAACCATCCCCCATGCCCTCACACCCTCTCCCTCCCTGAAAGTCTGCAACCCAACCCCCTCACCTACTCTTCCACCCCGAAACCCTCATGCTCTTCCCCCTCCACCCCTATCCCTCAAGTCTCCCCCTATCCCTCACACTCTCCCATTCTCACTCATCTCACTCGCCTGGGGTCTGGTGCTGGCGAAATATAAATAGCTGGCTTTTAAAGCAGACCAATGCAGGCCAGCAATTCCTGTACCAGCCTCCCCGAACAGGCGCCGGAATGTGGCGACTCGGGGCTTTTCACAGTAACTTCATTTGAAGCCTACTTGTGACAATAAGCGATTTTCATTTCATTCATTTTCATCTTCAAGGCAGCTTACTCCACTTGTCATGGCCGTCGCACCACTCCCTCACCCCAGGGCATTGTCGTGCACACGTGTCACTAGGTGCGGAGGTGCCATTGCCTGGCACAAACCTGCTCACTTCGCCTACTCAGCGGCTGACCTTGTGGGGTTGATTCGGCAGTCACGCCTCCCTGTCGCTGGCTTGGGTCCCCTAGTCCAGTGAGATGCTCAGTGTACCAGCCGGGCCCAGAGTCCCCCCATTGGCCAGGGCCCTGTGCCTAGACATGGCTGTGTTTCACTGTAAATCCGCTTCTGCCCCACGCTGCCATGTGCAGTGCACAGAGGACCACTTGTTCTTGACCTCGCTGCTATTTTGAAGAATTTGCTAGATTTTCACAGGAAACTGAAACAAAACTTAAACTTGCCTCACAAAGTTTGGGCTCGGAATCAACAGCCTAAGTACCCTCTCAATGATGCTGTAATCATCAATGCATGTCAGATCAGCCGTGAGGGGGCTGGGGACCACGTGTGTGAAGAGCGTTTCCTGAGAGGTTGGGTCTGGGCTTTTTAAATAGTTACTCTGCAGTTAGAAGTGAGTTTTGTTTCTTCTAACTCTGTCAGAGTAACTATCAGGGCAAAACTGGCAGAACTATGCTAAGTTAGGGATTTAAATCCCTTCTGTCGGATGATTCTCAGCCCAGCACAATTGTCCAGAGGAAGTTACCACTTCTGGGAAATTGCCAGGTAAACCCTTACATGGGAACTTCCGAGAGGGATTCCCAGCCCATCATTGGCTCCCCCCTAAATGCGACGTTGGGAACCAGGAAGCTATGGGCCATGATAGCAGGGATTCAAACACAGAGTTCAAAGAAAGATCAGCATGGATTTGGGAGATAACAATTCTTTCGGAGACTCTAGTGGGGTAGTAGTTGACCAGGAACAATTTAAATTATTGAGTCTCATGGCTGTGTGCAGTAAATTCTTAAAGTTGAACAAAAATTAATTTCCTTTACCTTTATTTTTTCTCTCTTGCAACCCGATGCTCATTTCCTTTCCTATGGAGTGAATATGTTACAAGTAACATCAACTTTGTGAAAAGATTTTCACTTCATGGGGCGGCACGGTAGCACAGTGGTTAGCACTGTTGCTCCACAGCACCAGAGACCTGGGTTTGATTCCCGGCTTGGGTCACTGTCTGGTGCGGAGTCTGCACGTTCTCCCCGTGTGCGCGTGGGTTCCCATCGGGTGCTCCGGTTTCCTCCCACAGTCCAAAGATGTGTGGGTTAGATGGATTGGTCATGCCAAATTGCCCCTTAGTGTCCAAAAGTTAGGTGGGGGTTGCTGGGTTACAGGGATAGGGTGGAGGTGTGGGCTTAGTAGGGTGCTCTTTCCAAGGGCCGGTGCCGACTCGATGGGCCGAATGTCCTCTTTCTGCACTGTAAATTCTATGATTACATTTAAGGAAGCGAGGAAGTGCAAACACCATTGCTAAGCATCAGTTGACGTCTCTATGAAGTGCAAATGAAAATCGAACTGTAAACTCCAAGCTGTGAAATGCACGTCCTGGAACACTATCGATTGTCAACCTTGGAGTGCCCTCTGCTGGAACTTTAGCTTCAGCAAGCAACAAACACTTGAACTGGGAGAGAAACGTTTCCTGATGCACAATTTTCGTGAAGTCAATCTTATTCGTGCCTGTGCGAACGAGTTTGAATCTACCGAGCAAATAGAGAAAACAATCATTCGAAACTGTTGGCCTACAAACCTCTATCCACAGTTTTGTGTTCAAAACACACTGCTAGAGGACGCCAAATCCGGCCGACAGCAGCAATTTCGGTGCTGGAGTCACGATGAGAGATTCATTAAAAAGAACATTGAGCCAACGGAAAAGCTTTCATATGTTCAATGATAAAATATTACTAGCTGATGGGAAGATATTACCCGTCAAGTTGCACAAAGGACACCAACAACAGGGGACCTTGATTTTTTTTAATGAGGCCGTTTTACAGTTGAGCATAAATTCACAAGTCTGGTGTTGTTTTATGTTCAATTCAAATATGTTCAAGCGAGAAGGGACATGTAATTTCTTATTCAGCAAGCCAACAAAGGCCTATTTATTTTGTCATGTGCTTCTGCGGGGGAGAAAGATTGAGGCTGGAAAGATTCAGCGCCAACGTGTTGACTGTGACTGGTTACTGTCAGTATCATGTAAGGAAACTGGGGCGAAATTCTCCGTTATCGGCGGAAACTCCGCCGATCGGCGCAAATCCCACTTGCGTCACGTCATAAAAATGGGCCGATAGTCTCCGGCCCGAAATGGGCTAGCAGCGACGTAGCGGGATCCGCGCTTGCGCAGTGGTTCACGCCGTGCAGCGTCATACGCGCTGCACGCGTGACGGCTCATAAGGCCGCTCAGCTCCCCCCCCACCCGACCGGAACACCCGACCGCAACACCCGACTTGATGGCTGGCCGTCGCTCAGCCCCGAGGTTCGAGTCACGCGATGTGGAGGCGCTCCTGGACGCGGTGGAGCAGAGGAGGGACGCCCTGTATCCCGGGCACGGCCGCAGAGTTGCCCCACGCCACAGCCGGCGTCTGTGGAGGGAGGTGGCAGAGGCCGTCACCGCTGTGGCCCTAACACCACGGACAGGCACCCAGTGCCACAAGAAGGTGAACAACCTCGTCAGAGCAGGCAGGGTGAGCCCTCCCCCATGTCCCCCATATCCCCCCTCCCCATATCCCCCATATCCCCCCTCCCATATCCCCCTCCCCCATATCCCCCATATCCCCCCTCCCCATATCCCCCTCCCCCATATCCCCCATATCCCCCCTCCCCCATATCCCCCATATCCCCCCTCCCCCATATCCCCATATCCCCCTCCCCCATATACCCCCCTCCCCCATATTCCCCATATCCCCCCTCCCCCATATCCCCCTCCCCCATATCCCCCCTCCCCCCATATCCCCCATATCCCCCCTCCCCCATATCCCCCCTCCCCCATATCCCCCCTCCCCCATATCCCCCATATCCCCCCCCTCCCCATATCCCCCCTCCCCATATCCCCCATATCCCCCCTCCCCCATATCCCCCCTCCCCCATATTCCCCATATCCCCCTCCCCATATCCCCCCTCCCCCATATCCCCCCTCCCCCATATCCGCCCTCCCCATATCCCCCCCTCCCCCATATTCCCCATATCCCCCTCCCCCATATCCCCCCTCCCCCATATCCCCCATATCCCCCCTCCCCCTCCCCCATATCCCCCCCTTCCCCATATTCCCCATATCCCCCCTCCCCCATATCCCCCCTCCCCCATATTCCCCATATCCCCCCCTCCCCCATATCCCCCTCCCCCATATCCCCCCTCCCCCATATTCCCCATATCCCCCCTCCCCCATATCCCCCCTCCCCCATATCCCCCATATCCCCCCTCCCCCATATCCCCCCTCCCCCTTATCCCCCCTCCCCCATATCCCCCATATCCCCCATATCCCCCCTCCCCCATATCCCCCCTCCCCCATATCCCCATATCCCCCATATCCCCCCTCCCCCATATCTCCCATATCCCCCCTCCCCCCCTCCCCCATATCCCCCCTCCCCATATCCCCCATATCCCCCCTCCCCCATATCCCCCTCCCCCATATCCCCCTTCCCCATATTCCCCATATCCCCCCTCCCCCATATACCCCCCTCCCCCATATCCCCCCTCCCCCATATCCCCATATCCCCCCTCCCCCATATCCCCATATCCCCCCTCCCCCATATCCCCATATCCCCCCCTCCCCCCATATCCCCCCTCCCCCATATCCCCCATATCCCCCCTCCCCCATATCCCCATATCCCCCCTCCCCCATATCCCCCCTCCCCCATATCCCCCCCCTCCCCATATCCCCCCTCCCCCATATCCCCCCTCCCCCATATCCCCCATATCCCCCCTCCCCATATCCCCATATGCCCCCCTCCCCATATCCCCCCTCCCCATATCCCCCCTCCCCCATATCCCCATATCCCCCCTCCCCCATATCCCCCCTCCCCCATATCCCCCTCCCCCATATCCCCCCTCCCCCATATCCCCCTCCCCCATATCCCCCCCTCCCCCATATCCCCCCTCCCCCATATCCCCCATATCCCCCCCTCCCCCATATCCCCCATATCCCCCCTCCCCCATATCCCCCCTCCCCCATATCCCCCATATCCCCCCCCTCCCCCATATCCCCCCATATCCCCCCTCCCCCATATCCCCCCTCCCCCATATCCCCCCTTCCCCCATATCCCCCATATCCCACCCTCCCCCATATCCCCCCCTCCCCCATATCGCCCCTCCCCCATATCCCCCCTCCCTCATATCCCCCATATCCCCCCTCCCCATATCCCCCCTCCCCCATATCCCCCTCCCCCATATCCCCCGCCCCCATATCCCCAAGTGAATCCAGCCCTAACCTTAACCTCTGCAATGCACGCGCAACCGATGGCGTGCATTCATATACCTGCCTAACACTGTTGCCTTTTACCCCTGCCACCCACCCCCCCCCCACAGGAGAAGCACGCACACAACAATAGGGAGCATGTGAGGACTGGAGGAGGGCCCGCTGATGAGAGGCCACTGACCGTACACGAGGAAAGGGCCCTGGAACTGGCTGGCGGACCTGAGGACCGGGAGGTTGCTGATGCAGAGGTCGGGGCCCCACGAGCAAGTGAGCCACCAACAGCCCGTCCCCATATCCCCCCTCCCCTATATCCCCCTCCCCGTATCACCTGATCACTGCCTGATGTCTAACCATGCATGCTTCATTGTGTATCGCAGGACCAAACGTCCAGGCACCCATCCCCGCAGATGCAGACCGCCCGCAGGATGCCCCTCGGAGACCACAGGAGACGGAGAGACCCGCACCCTCCAGCATGCGACGCCCGCAGGATGCCCCTCGGAGACCACGGGAGATGGAGAGACCCGGACCCTCCAGCATGCGACGCCCGCAGGATGCCCCTCGCACACCACGGGAGACGGAGAGACCCGGACCCTCCAGCATGCGACGTCCGCAGGATGCCCCTCGCACACCACGGGAGACGGAGAGACCTGGAGCAACAGGGAGACGACACCCCCGTCACGTGCGGGAGCGACCACCCAGCGATGAGGGGGGCAGCCACAGGCCCCCGTCACATCCGAGCCAGGACACCACTACCCAGGACACCCCTACCCGGGAAGACGAAATACCGGACAGTGACTCAGAGTGGATGGGTGGAGACGAACCCCCACCCCAAAGTGCCATGGACTCAGAGTGGGACGAAGAGCACGACACAACGCCACTGCTGTCACCAACACCCCTTCCACCATCGCAGAAACACTCACCACGGTTGGGCACTTTGGTTATGAGACGTCTGGTACACTCACTGGTGCGCACAACACAGCCGTCCCGGTACAGCAGGTGGAGGTAGGAGCAGCAGAGGGACCGGGCGGTCGGAGGGCAGCCCAGGCCAAGCGAACATCTGCCGCCCAGATGGATCCCGGGTTCCTGCAGTTACCACACCCCACACATAGATCCAATGCAACCACCGACACGGAGACGAGCGAATAGGGTGACGGGGGTGGCTTGCGGCGGCTGCGGTCGCAGGTGGAGGAGTCCACCCGCGTCCAGGAGCTGGGAGTGGTCCCGGTCATGCGTGCCACCCAGGCTGACACCGCACGGGTGGCGTCCGCGGTGGAGGCAATGGGTGCGACGGTGTCAGACATGGGAACGGTTTGCGAGGCCTGGGGCCTTCCGTGCAGGCGGCGTCTGTGGCCCAGGAAATGGCTGCCCTCTCACAGGAGGCCATGAGCCAGTGCCAGCGCCAGATGGCAGGGGCGCTCAACGCCATAGCCCAGTCTCAGCAGGCCATGGCCCAGTCTCAGCAGGCCATGGCCCAGTCTCAGCAGGCCATGGCCCAGTCTCTGCAGGCGATGGCCCAGTCTCAGCAGGCCATCGCTGAGGGGCATCGGCGCCAGTGGCCATGTGCGAGCTGGCGTCGCACTGTCGCAAGACAGGGTTCGACAACCCCCTGGGCTCCATGGCTGCAAACCTGCAGACCCCTGTCGATACCAGCACGGGCCTCCAGGACTGGCAAGCGCCAGATGTCGGGGGCGCGTCGGATGGCCAGTCCGTTCGCATCCCCCACCCATGTAGAGGCCTGGGGGCCATCGGGCACCCTGAGGGAGGAGGAGGTGGTGTGGTCCGTCCCGGCTCCCTCTGTAGGGGAGGTCCCGGTACACCGCGACACCTCGGACTCCCCCCCTTCCGTCCCAGGTGCATCGGGTGGGCAACGGGCAGGACAGGCTGGCAGCTCGCCATCCCAGTCGCCCGGGCTGCAGCCTGGCCCATCTAGGCCAGGACGCCCCAGGAAACGGCCGCCAAAGGGATCCGGTGTCAGAGGGCAGGAATCACAGGAGTCCACCTCCAGTTCTGCTGTACCATCTGGGGAACCACGTAGACGTAGTCAAAGGGCCCGTAAGGCCAAACAATTAGACACTGAGTAAGTTGGCACGGATGCAGGGCACAGATGAGTTTTAGGGGCTAGGGCACGTGCATGAACTCCTTTGGTTATTAAAGTCAATGTTACACCTACCGAAGCTGCCTTTGTGCTCTGTCCCAAAGTGTGTGGGGGTGTCATGTACGTTGAGCGCAAGTGTGTGTGTGACGGGTGGTCTTACCTCAGCCCCAGGTGAGTCTGCCCCCTTCCCCCTGGGCCGCCATCAACATCCCCCGGGCAGAGGACGGGACCGTGCGCTGCAGTGTCACAGCCGCATGCAGGGATGGTCCGGGTGGATGGTGGTACTGTGGCCATGGGTCAGACATAGTCCAACGATGTAGAGCCAGGAGCTCATCGGAGGCGGGTTGTCATCATCCTCCATGGCCTGCGATAGACACGCGTCCACCCGCAACTGGGTGAGCCCGGCCCGTTGTGCCGCCGGTGGATCGGCAATTGGGGGTGGGGGGGGTGGTGTGCATGCGGGTGGGGTGTGTGGGGTTGGGGAGGGGGGTGAGGGTGCTGGGTGGTTGGATGGGTGGGGGGTGTGGGTGGTCGGCTGTTGTCATGGTGTGCGGTCTGTGGCCATACTACCCGATTCCCACGCCCATCTAGTCAGTGAAGCGGGCGTCTATCAGTCTGTCCCGTGCCCGCTGGGCCAGCCGGTAACGGTGGACAGCCACCCGCCTGTGTCTACCCCGTCTGCCCTGACCATTGCCCCCATCCCCCTCATCTGGGGAGGACTGGGCCTCTTCCTGCTGCTCCTCCACTCCGCCCTCCTCTGCCTGCGGCACATCGCCCCCTCTGCTGGGCTATGTTGTGCAGGACGCAGCACACCACAATGATGCGGCCGACCCCTATCTGACCGATACTGGAGGGCGCCCCCAGAGAGGTCCAGGCACCTGAAACGCATCTTCAGCACGCCAAAGCACCTCTCGATCACTCCCCTTGTCGCTACATGGGCATCATTGTAGCGGTTCTCCGCCTCATTGCGTGGCCTCCGTATAGGCGTCATCAGCCACGATCGCAATGGGTAGCCCCTGTCGCCCAGCAACCAGCCCCTCAGCCGGGGATGGCGTCCCTCGTACATGCCGGGGATGGATGACCGCGACAACACGAATGAGTCGTGTACACTGCCTGGGTGACGGGCGCAGACGTGCAGGATCATCATGCGGTGGTCGCAGACCACCTGTACGTTCATTGAATAGGTCCCCTTCCTATTAGTGAACACGGCCCTGTTCTCTGCAGGTGGCCGCACGGCGACGTGCATCCCATCGATCGCGCCCTGGACCATGGGGAATCCGGCAACGGCAGAGAAGCCCACGGCCCGGGCATCTTGGCTGGCCCGGTCCACGGGGAAGTGTATGTAGCGGTGCGCCATGGCATAAAGGGCATCTGTCACTGCCCGGATGCACCGATGCACCGATGTCTGCGATATGTCGGACAGGTCCCCACTCGGTGCCTGGAATGACCCCGTTGCATAAAAGTTCAGGGCCACCGTAACCTTGACGGACACGGGGAGAGGGTGTCCCCCGCCAGTGCCACGCGGTGACAGGTGTGCCAGCAGGTGGCAGATGTGTGCCACGGTTTCCCGGCTCATCCGGAGTCTCCTCCTGCATTCCCGGTCCGTGAGGTCCTGGTATGACTGCCGGGGCCGGTACACACGGGGCGCCCTCGGGTGCCTCCGTTGCCGTGGGGCCACGACGTCCTCCTCCCCCTCCTCGTCCTGTCGGTCAGGTGTCCCTCCAGCCTGGGCGGCTGCCGCCTGCCCCTCTGCTGCAGCCTGCGCCGGCCTCTCTGGCACGCTCCTCCTCCTCCTCCTCCTCATTCAGGGCAACATAGACATGAGCGGCTGCCACCACGGCGGCCAACATCGCTGGATGGTCTGAAAACATGACGGCCTGGTGGGGGGGAGGGGAACGACGACATGTCATCATTGCCCATATCCCCTCCTCCCCCCAGCCAGGTGGCATGGACCGCATGGGTCCAACTGTTGGAGGCTGGCACCTGGCCAGGTGGACCAACTCATTTGCCCTCCCATCACCCACCCCGGCACGGACCCCCCTCCCCAACCCCCAACCTCCACCCCGGCACGGACCCTCCCCCAACCTCCACCCCGGCACGGACCCCCCCCCCAACCCCCAACCTCCACCCCGGCACGGACCCCCTCCCGGCACTCCCCCGGAGCCCAGCCTACTCTAACCACTCCCCCCCCCGCCGCACACACACACAAGCCGAGACACACCTCTCCTCACGCAATCAGTCTGCGGCCACGCCATTTCCTGCCCAGAGCCAACCCCCCAGGCCGTCACTCACCTCCTCGCTGGTCGGCGTGAGCCTGGAGCACCGGGTCACGCCGACGAAAAGGAGGTTTGATTGACGTCGACGTGAACGGTCATCACGTCGACGGGACTTCGGCCCATCCGGAAGGGAGAATATCGGCAGGCCGAAAATCGGCTGCCTTGCGCAGACCCGTGACATTCTCCGCGGCAGCGGCGCCATTAACGCCCCGCCGACTTTTCTCCCTTCGGAGACTTCGGCGGGGGCGGGGGCGGGATTCACGGCGGCCAACGGCCATTCTCCGACCCGGCGGGGGGTCGGAGAATGACGTCCCTGGTTTTTAATCAAGTTCAGAATTCCTCTTCTCAGCTGCATGGTTCTCACCTGACAGCATCTGTTACATCAATAGTATCCACCGTGCTGTTCAGTGGAACTCTGATGCAAAGTAACCCTTCAATTCGTTACTACACCTGAATGTTTGTCCAACTGAAACTCAACGGCAATCAACTTGTGAACCTCCCAACATTAGTCTCTCGTCTTCTCTCAGCATCCTCCATGTAACAAGGTGAAAATCCAGCCAGAACAAACTAATACTTTTGGTCTAATGTTGTGGAGCCTCTAATCCAGTCCAAGTTATTAAAGGGGCCACACGTCGCAGTAATGCTGTGATAAGTTTCTGTGCTTAAACGGTATCAGTCCAGAGTAATTGAACTGATGGCTGAGCGGCATACACTGTGACAGCAGGGAGGGTGCAAGTTACCTGGACGCTTTGTTTCAGGAGGAGGTCACCCCCCCCGCCCCCTTACCCCCCACGCCCCCCCCCCCCCCCCCCCCCCCCACCGCCCACAGTATAGTGAGGGGGATTGACACTGTTCAGTGTAGCAAGTCGAGATGGCTGTGTTGTCTGCCTGGTGCCAGGGTTCAGTACACCTGCTTCAGGCTAGAGAGGAACTTGCAGTAGGAGGGGGAGAATCCCGTTGATGTGGTTCATGTATATACCAATGACATAGGTAGAATGAGGGAATAGGTTCTGCATAGAGAGTTTGAAGAGTTAGACACTAAATTAAAAGTTATAATCTCTGGATTGCTACCGGAGCCACTGGAAAATTGGTACAGGGTACAACTAGGGCAACGGCCACACTGCGCCCGAAAGGCAGCTTGCCGCGATGTAGCCGATAAAAGCCATGAGACCCCGTTCCTGGGATCCAACGAGATCTCGAGAAACGTGGCTATGTAAATCCCATCCATTGTGGGCGGGAATTGCTTTTTAGTCTCACTTTAATGTGCAGATTCCTGAGGTGCCCGAGGCATTGAGATCTGTCCCCTTCGCTCAGAGACCTTCAGCACTGGTCCCCAAAGAGACGAGGTGGAACGGCACTCGTGGGGTCTCTCAGGGGATCGGAGGCCCCCAGGTGCATGCCCTTTGGACACTTCCAGTTGGCAGGGGCACATACCGGGTGCCAGGTTGGCACTGCCGAGGTGCCAAGCTGGCATTTTTATGCTGGCGATCAGGCTGGGTGCCCCGCGTAGCTAATGGGAGAAGTGCTGGGGTGGGGGCCCGGGGACTCTCCCATAGTGCATTGGGACCTGGGGTGGGGGGGCCTTAGAGATCGGGACGCCATTTAAAATCCCGATCTCTTGCCACACTGAGGAGTTCTGGCGAGTGGAGCTCCTCGGTGTAGAAAACAGGGCTATGTGTGGCCTCGGCCGCGCATTCCCTGCTGAGGCATCTTATCAAACGTGAGTAGCGTTTTATAGCCATTTATTTCTCGCCGCTGCGAGCACCGGGAAGCACGTGGCTGAACGCACTCGCTATGGGACTTTGTTCCCTTTTAGTAAAATTACACCCTAAATGTGGGCTTACCCAGTGGGAAGCTCCCCAGGGCCCAAAAAAGTAAGTATGGTTAGATAGCGGTGGGGAACGCGCCGATAAGCGAGGAGAACTCCCAGCAAAACCTGCCCCGTATGACACTTCAAAACATTTCCATTAGATTGCGCCCAAAGATCGCACAAAGAGATATAGGGGTTAAATGAATAGGCAAAAAGTTAGCAGATGGAATATGATGGAGGAAAATGTGAAGTCATGCACCTTGATTGGAATAAAATGAGCTGAATATTATTTAAATGGAGAATGTGCTGCAGCTTGCAGCAGTCTGGCAGCACAGTGGTTAGCACAATTGCCTCACAGCTCCAGAGTCCCAGGTTCGATTCCCGGCTTGGGTCACTCTCTGTGCGGAGTCTGCATGTTCTCCCCGTGTGTGCGTGGGTTTCCTCCGGGTGCTCCGGTTTCCTCCCACAGTCCAAAGATGTGGTTAGGTGGATTGGCCATGATAAATTGCCCTTAGTGTCCAAAATTGCCCTCAGTGTTGGGTGGGGTTACTGGGTTATGGGGATAGGGTGGAGGTGTTGACCTTGGGTAGGGTGCTCTTTCCAAGAGCCGGTGCAGACTCGATGGGCCGAATGGCCTTCTTCTGCACTGTAAATTCTATGATTCTATGAATTAGGGGTCCTCTTGCATAAATCACAAAAAGCTGGCAAGCACATTCAGCAGGTAATAGGGAAGGCAAATGGATTGATGGCATTTATTTGAAAGGGAATGGTAATAACAATATGGATGTCTTGCTAAACTATATAAGGACTAGTTGGACCACACCTGGAATAATGTTAACAGTTTTGGCCTCCTTGATCTAAGGAAAGGTACACTGGTATTGGAGGCAGTCCAGAGAAGGTTCACTAGGTTGATTCTAGAAATGGAGGGATTTTCTTATGAGGAGAGGTTGAGTAGGTTGCCATGGTTCTCATTGCAGTTTCAAAGTGAGGCGATCTAATGGAGCCATGTAGGCCTCTCAGGGGGCTTGACAGGGTAGAATCTGAGAGGATGTTTCCTCTTGTGGGTGAGTCTAGGCCAAGAGTAAAGGGTTGTCCATTTAACACAGAGATGAGGAGGAATTTCTTCTGAGGGTCGTAAATCTGTGGAATTCTTTACCGCAAAGGAATGTAGGAGCTGCGTCGTTAAGTACTTTCAAGGCCGAGATCTAGACTGATTTCTAATCAGTAAGGTAATCAAGGGTTATAGGGGGTAAGGCGGGGAAGTGGAGGTGAGAATTATCATTTCAGATCAGTTATGACCTCACTGAGTGGCAAAGCAGACTTGATGGACCGATTGGCTTAATTCTTTAAAAAAAAATCTTTTTACTGGCAGTTTCAAGAATTCTAAACAATTATGTACATTGCAGGCCGTGTTCATTCACTGTACAATACAGAAAACTTTGTTTTTTCCTTCCCTTAAGTTCTCCTATTTACAGTTTGCCGCCATCTAGCTCGGCGTGTTGTCCCTCCCGTTCCCCCCCCCCCTCAGTCCGCCCTTCTCTGCCCCCTCCCCCTAACCCCCTTGTAGATTTTGGGGTGGGGAGATGTTTCCCCCTTCTTCCTCTCCCCTTCCCCCACCCTCTTTCTTTTCTTCCCCCGTCAACTTTGGCTGTGTTTCCCCTGTGATTGGGGGGGGGGTGGGGTTGCCACCCTCACTCCCGTGTTGTCCCCTTTGTGTCTCTCCAGCCTTCTCTCATCTTCCCCTTCCCCACCGGGTTGTGCGTTCCTATGGTTCCCCCCATCTTTATTTTTCTTTTTCCTCTCCCTTTCCTTTCTAATTTTTCCGTTTCCGCATCTATTCATTGTTGCTGGCCTCGAGCAGGTTCTGGAACACGCCGGCGAACTGCCCCCATGCATTTCGGAAGCCTTCCTCCGACCCTCAGATGGCATACCTAATTCCGAAAGGTCAGCGAGCCAGTCTGCAGCTGTGGGTGGTGCTGCTGATCGCCAACCGAGCAGGATTCTTCGGCCTGTGACTCGGGAAGCGAAAGTCCCCTTCCCCATGTGTAGTTCTGGCTGCTCCGATATCCCGAAGATTGGCACGTTTGGGCATGGCTTCGCCCTCACCCCCACAACCTTGGACATTGCCGTCCAGAACCCAGCAAGTTTGGGACAAGCCCAGAACATGTGGGTGTGGTTGGCCGGGCCCCCTCTGGCACCGCTCACATTTATCCTCCACCTCCGGGAGGAACCTGTTCATTTGGGGGTTCTGGGTAGGTGTGCTCCGTGCACCATTTTGAACTGCATGAGGCTGAGGCTTGCGCAGGAGGAGGTGGAATTGGCCCAGCTCAGTGCCCCGCTCAAGAGTCCCCTACTGTCAGCGCCGAGGTCCCAGGTTCGATCCCGGCTCTGGGTCACTGTCCGTGTGGAGTTTGCACATTCACCCCGTGGTTGCGTGGGTTTCGCCCCCGCAACCCAAAGATGTGCGGAGTAGGTGGATTGGCCACGCTAAATTGCCCATTAATTGGGAAAAAAATGAATTGGGTACACTAAATTTTTTTTTTTTTAATAAGAGTCCCCCACCCCACCTCTGTCCCCAGTTCATGCTCCCATTTCCATCTGGTCTCGTCAGTGGTGTTCGGGCTCTGTTAAGTAGTTGTCCATACATTTTCCCACAGTCCCCCTTCTTTACTGTAATGGCCTAATTCTTACGTCTTTGGATCTTATAGTGTTCAACACTCAACGTAATAAACATCATGACAATACAGATGTCACAAAATGCTGTGCTTCCCCCCCAGTTAAATACATTTCCCCATTGTTTTCAAACCAGATTAAATGTCTGTTGATACATAATAGGCAATAAAATGGCTCTTTGCATTTCTAACACACAAGATTGAATGTGGTACTTTTGCAAAAAGAAAATCTAGTGGCCCAAATTTAGTGCCCAGGCAGAAATGACTGGAAACAAATGGACCACTCAGTTATATCAAGAGAGGCAGCACCGTACACAGCTTTTACTCTCTGCAGTAAGAGATCTTTATCCGTGCTCTCTCTCCATCATACCCTTCTTCAAAAAAGCAATATGATCCGGTGTGAAGACTTCCACTGCCTTCATCAGGGTGAGCTTGTGGGGAAGGGGTGGAGTGCAATTACCTTGCATTTCATAGTTGGCTGTCACTGACACACAAGATACTCATTCAATCAAGGTGGTTTACTAATGTTGCTTGTATTTCTGCCAAGTATCATTCTTAATAGGTTAATTGTACTCACACCATATTGCTAACAGAGAATAAAAATTCCATTGAAGATCTCTCCACTCAAATCCCACAATCAAAACCTGTGCTATTTATAAGTCGATAAATGGTTGCCACCTCCGGGTGAACCCAGACAGTGACCCTTTCAGAGCAAACGTAATTTTCTCCAGACCGAGAAAGCTCGCCATATCTGATTGCCAGGCCTCCGACTTCGGGGGCTTTGAGTCCCTCCATGCCAGCAGAATTCGTCGCCAGGCTACCAGGGAAGCAAAGGCCAAAACATCAGCCTCTCTCTCCTCCTGGACTCCCGGGTCCTCCGAAACCCCCAAAATAGCCACCTCTTGACTCATCACCACCGTTGTTTACAGTACCCGGGACATAACGTCCGCGAATCCCTGCCAGTACCCCCTGAGTTTTGGACATGCCCAGAACATATGGACATGGTTCGCCGGTCCTCCCGAACATCTGGCGCACCTGTCCTCCAATCCCCAAAATTTACTCATCCGTTCCACTGTCATGTGGGCCCAGTGGACGACTTTGAATTGAATCAGGCTGAGCCTAGCGCACGTTGCGGTCGCGTTTACCCTGCTCAACGCCTCCGCCCATAAGCCCTCTTCCATTTCACCCCCGAGCTCCTTTTCCCACTTAAGCTTCAGCTCCTCGATCTGCGTCTCCTCTGCTGCCATAAGTTCTTTATAAATATCTGAGACCCTCCCCTCCCCCACCCATCCACTGGACACTACCCTGTCCTGGATCCCCCTAAGTGGCAGGCGTGGGAAGGACGGAATCTGTCTGCGCAGAAAGTCCCGCACCTGCAGGTACCTGAACTCATTCCCTCTCACCAGCCCAAATTTCTCTAACGCCCTCATGCTCGGGAAGCTCCCTTCCAAGAACAGATCCCCCATCCTCTCGATCCCAGCCCTCCGCCATGTTCGGAACCCACCATCCATATTCCCTGGGGCAAACCGGTGATTGTCACAGATTGGGGACCAAACCGATGCTCTCGTTTCCCCCACGTGCCTTCTCCATTGGCCCCAGATCCGCAAAGTCGCCACCACTATAGGGCTGGTGGAATACCGTGCCGGCAGGAGTGGCAGGGGCACAGTGACCAGGGCTGCCAAACTGGTGCCCCAGCACGAAGTGGCCTCCATTCGCCCCCAAACCGACCCCGCACCCATCATCCACTTCCTTATCACAGCTATGTTGGCCACCCAATAGTAGTTACTAAAGTTTGGCAGCGCCAGCCCCCCTTCCCCTCAATTCCTCTCGAGCATCAATCTCCTCACCACACTTTCCTGTCCACACAAATCCCATAATCATTTTATTGACCTTGAAAAAAGACCACGGAATGATGATGGGGAAACACTGGAATACGAACAGGAATCTCGGGAGGATCGTCATTTTAACCGTCTGCACTCTCCCCGCTAGTGTCAGTGGGAGCGCATCCCACCTCCGGAACTCAGCCCTCATTTGCTCCACCAACCGAGATAAGTTCAACTTGTGCAACCGGCCCCAGTCCCGCACCACCTGTATCCCTAAGTATCTAAAACTGTCCCCTACTAGCCTGAACGGCAGCCCCCTCAAACTGACCCTCCACAGCCTTACCTGTGGACAACACCCCAAACTAAGTCTGTAGCCTTCGTCGCTCCCTTAATAGCTCTGCCCTCAGGGTCTCCGCATATCACCTGTCTATCTGTAAGATCTCCTTTACCAGTCGGTCCGTTTCTGCTCTGTCCATCCTGTCCGTATGTGCTCTAATCAAAATCAGCTCCCCTCTCACCGCTGCCTTCAGCGCCTCCCAGAGCACCGCAGCTGAGACTTCCCCTGTGTCATTGGCCTGCAGGTAGTTTACATACATGTCCTCACCCTCTCACACACCGCCTCGTCCGCCAACAAACCGACCTCTAGCCTCCATTGAGGGCGCTGAAAACTTTCCTTGCAGACCTGCAGATCAACCCAGTGCGGGGCCTGGTCCGAAATAGCGATCGCCGAATATTCTATGTCTGTTCACCCCTGCCAGCAAATCCCTGCTCATGATGAAAAAATCAGTTCGGGAATACACCTTATGAACATATGAATAGAACAAAAACTCCCTCCCCATCGGCCAACTAGCCCTCCATGAATCAGCCCCCCCCCCCCCCATTTGCTCCATAAACCCCCTCAGTTCTTTTGCCATTGCCTGCATCTTACCCGTTTTTGAACACGATCGGTCCAGGTCGGGGGTCAAGGACTGTGTTCAAATCACCTCCCATAATCAGCCTGTGCGAGGTCAGGTATCTTCCCCAGCAGTCTCTTAATAAACTCCACATCACCCCAGCTTGGGGCATATACACTGACCAAGACTACCCTCATCCCCTCAAGCTTGCCGCTCACCCTGACAAATCTGCCTCCCCCATCCGAGATTGTGCTGCCCACCTCGAATTGCACCCGTTTGTTGACCAAAATCACGACCCCCCCTGGTTTTAGTGTCCAGCCCCGAGTGGAAGACCTGGCTAATCCAGCCCTTCCTCAATCTGACCTGGTCAGCCACTTTCAGATGCGTCTCCTGAAGCATTATTTCGTCCACCTTCAGCGTCCTCAGATGCGCGAACACACGTGCCCTCTTTACCGGCCCGTTTAACCCTCTAACGTTTCAGGTAATCAGCCTGGTTGAGGGGCACCGTATTACCCCCCCCCCCCCCCCCCCCCCCCCCCCCGATTAACCATCTCCTTTCTTGGGGCTGCTCCCAGCCACTGTGTCGTGCTTCCCCTGGCCCGCCTCCTGGCAGCCCCCACCTCCGACCTCTCCATGTTCCCGAACCCAAGTCCCTCCCTTGTCAGCAGATCAACTACCCCCCTTCCCCCCCCTAGCAACAACACCATGTAACCTAACCCTGCCATAAACTAGCTATATACCGCCCCCCCCTCCAACCTGGCTTCCGTAGGTGTGCTATTTGTTCTTGCCCATTGTCTCCACCTCTCACACACTTTTGATGTATCAGATTTTGTTTTGCTATCATTCTTTTCCTTCACAAATCTCTCCTTTCACAACTCTCTCCTCATCTTTCCTACATGTCTCTTACTCTTTATATGTGCCGTAAGCAATCATTTTCCTTCTCTTACACTCTCCATATATCTCATCCTCTACATCTCCCATACACCCCCTTGCCATTTCCCGTCGCAGTTCATGGAGACCAGCTTGAAAGCTTCCTCCATTAGATAGCTATAGAAATTCACAGCAACTGGCCTCTGCTTCTCCATTTTGGTTCTGTCTGCCCTGCACCTTAACTCATGGCCTACAAGGCAAGTCAAAGCAGTTTAAAAAAATAAACAAGTCTGAAGCCTCTTCTGACCCCGACAGCTGTTCATCCTCAGGCTGGTCAAAAGGCAAAGCCTTTTGGAGACTCCACTGAAATGTCAACATGAAACTTGGGATGGAAAGAATGAATAATATTCTTTATTAGCTTTATCAGTGTCACAAGTAGGCTTACATTAACACTGCAATGAAGGTACTGTGAAAATCCCCTAGTTGCCACATTCCGGCACCTGTTCGGGTACACAGAGGGAGAATTCAGAATGTCAAATTCACCTAACAGGCACGTCCTTTGGAACTTGTGGGAGGAAACCGGAGCACCCGGAGGAAACCCACGCAGACACGGGGAGAACGTGCAGACTCCGCACAGACAGTGACCCAAGCCGGGAATTGAACCTGCTGTGAAGCAGCAGTGCTAACCACTGTGCGACCGTGCTGCCCATGAGAGTATACCTGGAAAGTAGAGTGTTCAGTGGCCTGTGGAGCATGCCTTGGTTTATTTGGGTGGGGTGCTATTGGAAACTTATCAATAGATGTTTGACTTTTTTGTTCCAAATTATTCTTCTGTTTATTGAAACTAGATGTTTTACTTTGAAGAGAATATAGTGGGGGTGAGGAACTGGCACAGCAACAGCGTAATCACCTTGTCTTGGCAAGCATACAACTGGAAATAACCAACTGGAAGGAATAAGCAAGAGGGATGATTCTGTGGTGTGATTAGGCCCTCAGGCCTTGGAAAGCTTCTGTCAGATACTGAGAGCTCAAAACTGCAGAAAGTCTGGATAATTATAGGAAGTGCAGGGTGAAATTAAAAGGAAATTAGGAAAGCAAAGAGAGGACATGAAAAATTATTGGCAAGTAAAGACAAGGAAAGCCTCAGCTGTTTTATAAATACACAAAGAGTAAGAGGACAATGAAGGGAAGGTCAAGGTCAATAGCAGAGCAAAAACAAAATACATGTGGATGTGGCACTTATAGGGCGAGCTTCTTAATGAATACATTGCACCCATCTTCGCAATGCAGACATCGTATTGAAGATTCTGAAACATTTGTCGGGACACAGTAAAGAGAGGAAATATTGAGGGGTTTAGCATTTTTGAAAGTAGCTACATAGCCAGGCCTGGGTGAAATGCATCCCAGGGAGTTAAGAGAGCAATGGAAGAAATGGCAGAGGCTCTGACCATCGTTTTCCATTCCTCTCTGGCTACAGGCAGGCTGCTGGAGGACCGCTATCATTGTACTGCCATTTAAAAAGGGAGACAGGGATAGATTTAATAATGACATGCTTGTTGACCTAATGTCAGTGGAGGGCAAATTATTGAGGAACAGGATGAGTGGGGGCTGGCTGAGTGTGCCCACAGATCCCGGAGATAACGGGACCGGGATACGTAACGTGGTTTTAAAAAAATATATTTTATTTATGAATTGAATGTGGGCGACACTTGTTAGGCCATTCCTAACTGCCCTTGAGGAGGCGCTAGTGAGTCACCTTCTTGAACCGCTGTAGCCCATGTGGTGTAAGTAGACGCACAGTGGTGTTAAGAAGTGAATTCCAGGATGTTGACCCAGCCACAGTGAACAATGATATTGTTTTAAATCAGGATGGTGCTTGGCTTGGACCGCAACATGTAGATTAAGGAGGCATATCCTTTATTAACTCGGGTATAGAGTGAGAGCAGGCAGGTTAGGATAAAACTGCTTAAAACACCAGCAGTGTCACAGCTAATGTACAGCATACATTTGGTCACTGCATTACAGCAAGGGTCTGATTGCATTCGAGAGGATGCGGAGGAAATTTAGAAAAGAAGTTGCCAAGAATGGAGAATTTGACCTATGTGGACAGGGTGAATCGGGCGAGGTTGTTTGAAAATGGAGGCAGCTGAGGGGAGATTTACTTGAGGTGTCTAAAATCGTGGTGGACCTCATGGATAGGAAGTCCTGGTTGTTCCTCTTCGCAGAGGTCAGTACCAAGGGGCACCAATTTGAAGTATTCAGCAGAATGATTAGAGGGGGGTTGAGGAGAATGTTTTCACTGAATGGTGGGGGTCTGGAAATCACTGCCAGATGGAGTGGGAGATGCAGGGACCCTCATTGCGTGTAAAAAAAAAAAGTTGGATATGTACTTGAACCGACCCGACTATGGACTAAGCTGAAAAAATGGAGTTAGGTTGGATAGCTTGTTTTGACTTCAGGACCATCAGCAACAGGCGCAAATCCCGTTATGGTCGATATATCTCACAAGAGGGTCAGAACGGGATTTGCGCCGGCAAGATCTCGGTTTGAGATCTTCTCCGCTCTCCCCGCCAGTGACATTAGGTTCACGGCCAGAAAAGAAGTGGACCTTATTTACATCAATTTACATTGTGAATTTATGCCTGTGTGAATTGCTATTGGCTTTTGAAAACGAAAACCAGCTGTGATGACCATGCAGGGGGTGCGGGGGTGTCTGGAGGCCCAGAGGGTAATGAGGTGGGCACTGTCGGGGGGGGGGGGGGGTGAAGGGGGGGGTTGGTAACCCTCCTCCATTGGGGAGGGGAGCGTCACCTTGTGTGGTGGGCAAGGAGGGGGGAGTGCTCCGATACTTCTGTGATGGGTGGGGGACCGCCCCAAACCTTGTGAGGGGAGGCCTCCTTGGCCGTGCGAGGGGCGGGAAGAGTATTAATTTTCTTGCAGATGGGGACGCCCTTTAAAGATGGCGCCCTGACGTCTATGGAGCTGGGCTAGCCGGCTCTATCAGGCCTCTCTCGCCAGAGAGATGGCGCAAACACATCCACCCCCGCCCCCCCCGTGATTTTTTTATGACAGGGTGCCATAAGATCTAGTCAGAAAACTTGGCGGCATTTCTGGAGAGAAACATGTAGGCTTCCAGTCGGAAACTGACACTTTGTCTTTTTGGGGTAAAATCCCACCCAATGGACTGATTGGTCTTCATGGGCGAAATTCTCCCCCAACGGCGGGATGCCCGCCGACTGGCGCCAAAGCTGGCGCAAATCAGACGGGCATCGCGCCGGCAAAAAGGTGCGGAAGTCTCCGCATCTTTGGCGGCCTAGCCCCAACATTGAGGGGCTAGGCCGACGCCGGAGGGATTTCCGCCCCGCCAGCTGGCGGAAATGGCGTTTGTTGCCCCGCCAGCTGGCGCGGAAATGCGGCGCATGCGCGGGAGCGTCAGCGGCCGCTGTCAGTTTCCCCGCGCATGCGCGGGAGCGTCAGCGGCCGCTGAAAGTTTCCCGCGCATGCGCAGTGGGGAGAGTCTCTTCCGCCTCCGCCATGGTGGAGGCCGTAGCGGAGGCGGAAGGGAAAGAGTGCCCCCACGGCACAGGCCCGCCCGCGGATCGGTGGGCCCCGATCGCGGGCCAGGCCACCGTGGGGGCACCCCCCGGGGTCAGATCGCCCCGCGCCCCCCCCCAGGACCCCGGAGCCCGCCCACGCTGCCTGGTCCCGCCGGTAAATACCAGGTTTGATTTACGTCGGCGGGACAGGCAATTCCTGGGCGGGACTTCGGCCCATCCGGGCCGGAGAATCCAGCGGGGGGTCCCGCCAACCGGCGCGGCTGGATTCCCGCCCCCGCCCAATCTCCGGGAGCGGAGACTTCGGCGGGGGCGGGGGCGGGATTCACGGCGGCCAACGGCCATTCTCCGACCCGGCGGGGGGTCGGAGAATGACGCCCCATGTTTCTGTGGGTTATGTAGATATGGGGTGTGACTGGTTGAAAGGATTGTTTGATAGGTGGTTGATCTTGGTTTTTGCAACCTGATTTGTCGAAGAGACACTGTTGCTGATTAAATAAGGTCGGTTCACCAGACCAAGACGCGGGAACGGTTTAAGAGGTAGCCGCAAAACATGTAAACCAACTGGGAATGTGGACATTACTCAGCTCAAATCAGTCATGATAAACATTTGAGAGGAAGCAAAGAAGTCTAGTTACATATTGGATCAAGTTAGGGAGGGAACACCGCAGAGCAACTCGATAATCACTTCTTGTGTGTTTGCCCATGCACTTTATTGTTACTTTATTGTTACAACCCCACAGCGTGCGTTGCCCTCAGTCACACAGCTATAAATTAAATGTAATGCCTGAATTACAGAACTGGTCTTATAAAACCAGCAAACGCCAGTCACCCATGAGCTGGAGCAATATAAAATAATACAGGGTTGATATGCCATCAATAACACACGACGAGTGATGAATGTAACTGAGGCTTTAACACTAAACAGCTCGCCTCCTGGCCTCTGGTCCCGAACTGGGGTGGAGGCAGAGACTAGCCACCTTTATACATGAGCCCGAGGGGAGGAGCCACAGGCGGAGCCAGCCGGGACAAGCCCAGGCGTGTACAACACAACACAATGCAACACAGTGGTTTACCACGAGGGTAAAAGAAATGAATCACAGCAGCTGATCGTCAACTAACTGTGAATGCTTTTTCAATCTGGTACATGAAGCAGACTTTGGGGACAATCATAGCTATTGTAAGAAGGCAAGATCTGCACCGTTCCTTATTTCTTCCTCACAGTATAACAAGTTAATCAATTGGGTTCAACTGCTATCTAAAATGTTTTTAAAATGATCATAAAAGTTTGTTGCAGTTATTGTTAAGAAATACCATTCTTTAAAAAACTGATAGTTATCCCTGAGAGCTCTGCTAAATTAGTGCCAAACTTTAAAAACTATTGCTTTAATTGGTGTACTTTGTGCTTTACTGTTGGAGGTATTGGCAGAATTCTCTGATGCCCCCCCAGTGAGAGATTGCGAAAACTGTCAAATCATTTCCTGGCAATCAACTCTTGATTATAAAGTCAGTGAAACTCAGGATTCACAGAAGACCTCAGTCATCAATTGCTATAATGACAGCAGCAGAAAACAGAACAGAATAAAACTGCACTCAGAGAAATATCATTTTGTTTGGCCGCATTGATTGACAGCTTTTGTCTGCAGCCATTTAATCAACAACTTGCATTGAATATTTCCTTTCTTCCTGAAGCTGTCGATTGCAGCAAAAGTACAATTCCGTGAATGCTGGAAGCACTTTAGTCCATCCCCAAGATGATCATCCTTCACAAGCTGTGCGAGTGTTGGCAGTCTATTGCTCTCAGGGTATTGAAGCTAAGCACGATGCAGTTCTCAATCAATAGTGCCTCACACACACAATTTTCTGGCAGAATCAGCAGATAGGGGAGGAGAGTGGAAACCCTGGCTAATTTTGTTTAATCCCCAGCAGGGCAAAGACCAATTTGAACACCCAAAATACCCTACCATTCGAGAAGTAACTCAGCCCATGAGTCTGAGCTGTGTAAAGTGACACCTTTCTCAGCAGACTATTAGTGAGCCACGGGAACTTTTTTTCATTAAATTGCTGCAAAACTTGATGCAAGAAGATATAGTATTAATTAGATGATTTAATTTAATCCTTTAGAGGCTATATTACCACCATTAATCGGTTATTTTCCCATAATTCAAACGGT
The DNA here is from genome assembly GCF_047496885.1 of Scyliorhinus torazame. Taxonomy (NCBI): domain Eukaryota; kingdom Metazoa; phylum Chordata; class Chondrichthyes; order Carcharhiniformes; family Scyliorhinidae; genus Scyliorhinus; species Scyliorhinus torazame. The sequence continues at coordinate 127,219,848 of NC_092725.1, forward strand.
TTTAGAAAAATTAGAAATGGAAGAAGAATTTCTTCATAAACCTAGGACCTCGCAAAGAACTTCACATTTCAAGACGTGTGTGGTAATGTAGTGAAATACAAAAACTCATATCTGTACAGTAAAGTTCCAGAGATAGTAATGCGATAACGAGTAACGATAGCACAGCAGCACGGTGATACAGTGGTTAGCACTGCTGCCTCGCAGCGCCAAGGACCCGACTTCAATTCTGGCCTTGGGTGACTGTGTGGAGTTTGCATGTTCTCCCAGTGTCTGTATGGGTTTCCTCTGGGTGCTCTGGTTTCCTCCCGCAGACTAGGTGGATTGGCCACGCTAAATTACGCATGAAGTGTCCAAGGTGTGCAAGTTAGGTGTCCAAGGTGTGCAAGGATTGGCCATATCTGTTTATTAAAACAATAAAAAATGACAAAGTCCGGGGTCGGGGCAGCAACTTGTTGGATTCTGGAAGCCACACCGAGGTGCATCCTTCAAAGCCGGAGTAGAAGCCAGAGCAGGTGTTGAAGGAGACAGAGCCTCTGTTCCTCTGGCAACTCGAGTGGGCCACGAGATTATGCTGCATCTGGCTCCATTTCTCTGCCTGCCCCTCGCCACAGCCGCTCCTGCCGCCTTGGAGGCCAAAAGTGACTCTGATGGTTTTGTGAAAGTGGTTGACTTCGACAGCCCGTCCCTAAATTACCATGATGAGGAGAATGAAGAACTGGTTGAGACGAAATCTTCCACACATACGAAAAAATTGATAAGGAAACTGATGACATTACTGGAGATACAATCCTGTCTGAGAGGGATGTTATTGAGGAGGATGATGATGATTTTCCTGAGCCTCTTCACTGGGAGCAGTGAACAGCGATACGAGGGACACAGCCTTAGAAGAACCGCCGAAGGATTATAGAACGGACTAGAGCGAGTGATTTTAAAAAACTTTTCATTTATATTCACGATACCCAAGAAAAAAGATCCATGTTATTTTGTAATAGGTAACATTTGTTAAAAATAAAATATACTCCAGAAAAGATGTGGCATGTGAACACTTTTTAAGTAAATTAGAGAAGCAAACTAGCCAACTCCCACAACCCAAGTATGAGAATGATGGGAATGTCAAAGTGTGTTGCAGATGTTAGCTCAAGGATCAAACTAAACTGCATTGGTGCCAATGAACATTTAAACTAACATTTATGAAAATGTTGTCTTAATGATGGATATGTTGCTGAGCACACTCCAAGGGATAGATATCTGTAATATTATGCTGAATAAAATATAGCAAACTGCAAAAAAAAACACCCCAAAAAACAATAAAAAATATATACAAGGCCAAACGGGACAAACACTGATTTTGTGTTGGAGAAACAGGGTACCCTCCCCTCAGTACCAATGCACGGGGAGGTGGGGTAGGATACTCTGATTATTAAAACAGTTCACAACACGTTTCGACAAAAAACAAATGGTACAAGCACTAAACTTTGCGCTGGAGAGACCAGATACCCTCACCTCTGTACCAACAGAAGGGAAAGGAAGGGGGGGGGGGGGAAGAGAGGGGAAAGGAGGGTGGGGGGGGGGGGGAAGGAAGTTGGGGTGTTGTTGGAGGGGGGGGGGGCCCAATAGGATGCTGCATAAACTATCTACAGAGGCAGAAAAACAAAAGAACCTTCAATTATGATGTGCCAGATTCCGGGAGCCCCCCAGGGGGGGGGGGGTGAGGGGCGACACAGTGTCAGGCACGAGTGAGCCCTGCACCCCACTGCAGAGAGCCTCATGTGCACCCTCCTCTCCTGACACTGGGCGGCTGACAGCCTTCGGACAGTCGCCCTCCGGGCCCGAATCCTCCGTCACACTGTGTGCGGCGGGCAACACGGGCCCACCAACCAACCCAGGGTCTGCCTTGATCCCACCACCGGGATTATCGACAGGCGGGATCTCCTCAGGCTCCTCCCGGGGCCCTGGGCCAGTGGGAGGCGGTGGTGCAGATGCCTGCTCCGCCCCCGCTGCCCGGTCACGGAAGGCCCCGAAAATAACTCCGGAAACAGTTCCGGGATGGTGGCCGAGGTGCCCAAAGGCAGCGGGTGGGACAGAGGGTCTTCCAAACCATAACCCGCTAAGAAGCAGGGGGTTATTGCTGAGCCCCTCCCCTGAGAAATTGAACAAGTCCGGTGTGCTCAATTGTACTGGGTGGACCGGGCCCTCTAGGGTCCCTTCCGACCCCGAAGCACCCTGCTCGAGGGACAGCGGCAGCTGCTGGGATTTCCTCACTATCATGCTAAATTGCCTCTTAATGTCCAAGATGTGCAGGTTAGGTGAGGTTACGGGAATGGGGCGGTGAGTGGACCTCGGTAGGTCTTTTGGAGGGTCAGTGCAGACTCGATGGGCCGACTAACCTCCTTTTGCACTAGGGATTCTATGGACATCGATGACTTAGTTTCTTGTGATATTGAATGAGGAATAAATATTCACCAGGACACCTGCCTGGGTCTTCTTCTGATAGGGTCTTGTGACCTCAAGTGGGCAAATATTGCCTTAGTTTGATATCTCATCTGAAATGCAGACCGTCACCAGTGGAGCATTCCCATCATGCCTAGATTACATGTACAATTCTCTACAGTTAGTCTTAAACTGAAGACCCTCTAAAAGCAGTTTGATGGCAACCACCGAGCCAGGCTGACAAAGAAATCAAGAACTACAACGGGAACACACAATGCTGGAAGTTAGGAAAGTCAGACTGCTCAGCTGGCTGGAGTGATGATCACAACTCGGTTACTGATAAAGACAACGATTTGTTCCACTCTAATTCATCCTTCAGCGGAGGCTCAGTGGGTCGTACTCTTGGCCTCTGAATCAGAAGGATGTGGGTTCAAGGCTCACTGCAGAACCAAAGTCTAGGCTGAAATTTCAGTGCAGTACTGAGCGAATGTTGCCCCGCGGGAGATGTTGGGAGGGATTTGCCATCACTGGAGTCGGGGAAAGCGATTGGGTGGAGAATCGCACGAGATGGAAATCATGGGCGAGACTGGGTGCCCGTCAGAATGCCATGCTCCGGTGCCTCGATAGCAGTGCCGATGTGTTCAACTCCGCGCGTACAGTAAACGCCGTTGGCATATCAGTAACGGGCCCACCTGGTATTTTCCAGTGTCTCCGTGACGCTCCACCTCCGCCAGGCGGAATCACTTGTGGTTTTAAAAATCGGCGCTGTGGCTGATGAGGGAGGGAGAGGAGGTAGGACATCCAAAGGCACGACCATCGGCTGCCGATCCTGCTACTGGCAGGGCTGGCTGGGGTGTGATCCCCCCCACAGGACTGGGGCATCCAGGCACGGACCGCCATTGCCACGGGCTGCAAGGCAGCCAACTTGCTGCGCACCCCACTGACCAACTTCTGTGGCCTGCGGTTGCGCAGAGTGACACAGGCCATATGGGTGCCCCCACCCCACCAACTCCCGCACCCCACCCCCTTACACTCCACCACACACTCTCCATCCCTCACTTCGCCCCCCACCCTCCACTGCTGGCCGCTCCTGGCGGTGGGGCCCACGGTGCTCACAGCCTCTGCCACCTGTGCCAGACCAGGTGTCCGGCGGCGGGTGGGAGCCTCCCTCCCACCCCAGGGTACAGGGTAACCCGTCTCTCATCCATGGCGTCCAGCAAGGTCTACAGCTCCATGCCTGCATCTGGGTGCCGCTCTCCGTGCTGACATATTGTTGGCTGAGATAAGTGCGTGTAGGGAGTAGAGTGTTAATATGTGGCTGCAGACACCACGAGTCCGGTGGTGGTGACGACGCTGAAGATCTGGGGGCAGTGGAGGCGGCACAGGGGCGAGGTGGGGGCCTCGGTTTGATCCCCGATTCGGGAGAACCATCGGTTCATCCCGGGAAGGATGGATGGGGGGTTTCAGAGCTGGCATCGGGCGGGGATTAGAAGACAGGGGGACCTGTTCATCGATGGGAGGTTTGCGAGCCTGGGGGCGTTGGAGGAGACGTTTGGGCTACCCCAGGGAAACGCTTTCAGGTACATGCAAGTGAGGACATTTGTGAGGCGGCAGGTGAGGGAATTCCCGTGGGATTCAGGACAGGGTGATTTCGGGTGTATGGGTTTGAGAAGGCAAGGTTTCGGCGATTTACCAGGAGCTGAAGGAAGAGGAGGAGGCCTCGGTGGAGGAGTTAAAGGGCAAGTGGGAGGAGGAGCTTGGGGAGGAGATAGATGAGGGTCTGTGGGCTGATGCCCTGAGTAGGGTTAATTCTTCCTCCTCTTGCGCCAGGCTCAGCCTAATACGGTTCAAGGTTACTCACAGAGCGCATATGACAGGGGCGAGGTTGGGTAGGTTCTTTGGAGTGGAGGACAGATGTGGGAGGTGCTCAGGGAGCCCGGCAAATCACGTCCATATGTTTTGGTCGTGCCCGGCACTGGATGGGTTTTGTAGGGGTTTTGCGAGGACTATGTCCAAGGTGGTGAATGCCCAGGTCAAGCCGAGCTGGGGATTAGCATTATTTGGGGTGTCGGACGAGCCGGGAGTGCAGGCGGCGAAAGAGGCCGGTATTCTGGCCTTTGCGTCCCTGGTAGCCTGGCGGAGGATTTTGCTACTATGGAAGGATGCGAAGCCCCATAGTGTGGAAGCCTGGATAGATGACATGGCAGGGTTCATTAAGCTGGAGCGGATAAAGTTTGCCTTGCGAGGGTCTGTGCAAGGGTTCTCCAGGCGGTGGCAACCGTTCCTAGACTATCTCGCGGAGCGTTAGAAGGAGGTCAGCAGCAGCAGCAGCCCAGGGGGGGGGGGGGGGGGGGTTCTCTTGGGGTGGCGTTTGGGTTAAGGTGGGGGAGGTTTCCCTATATGTGTTTTTTACTGTTATATGGGGGGTTTCTGTATATGCGGCAAATCCAATGTATAATTTCTACTTGTGTTCTTGTTACTTTCATTTTGTTGGTGGGGGGGGGCTTTGTTGAAAATCTTGAATAAATATATATATTTAAAAAATATGTGGCTGCAGCTTTCCAGCCTCTCGAGTGTCAATCCCATTCCCGGCAAATCGGACACCGTTTTCCATTGGACTCGCTCATGTTCCACATGTTAGCCGGTGCTAACCCATTAACGGTTCCGGAATTACTCCAAGAATGGCGCCAATTTTGCTGTTATAGAAGACCACCAATTCTGTCCCGGTGTCAACACATAGGGCGCGGTTTATTGGCCATGCTGCTCCCGATAAGCAGCTCGCCGCAGTGCAGCATGGTCGACAGAAGCCAGCATCCCCTTCGTGTCGGAGACCTCGGGTGACCGTCATTCAGCTCTAGCCTCCAGAAACGGGGAGCAGATGGAACAGCGCTCGCGGGGTCTCTCTAGGGATTGGAGGCCCCAGGTGCACACACTTTGGGCAGGGTGGCACCCAGGCACTGCTGGCACCACCTGGGCACTGCCACCCTGGTGCCCTGGCAGTGTCATCTGGGTGACAGCCTGGCAGGGACACTGCCAGAGTGCCAGATTGGTACCGCCAAGTGCCAAGCTGGCTTTTGTTGCGCCAGTACAATTGGGCTGGGGGCCCTCCCATCGTGCTTTGCGGCTTGAGGGGGGGGGGGTCAAGGGTCGCTTCGGGGTCCTCTGAAATCGGGATGGGGGAGATCCGGCAAGTGGAGCTCCGTGCACAAAACAAGGTTACGTGCGGCCTCGGCCGCGCGTTCTCCGCTGAGGCCCCCTATCGAATAAGAGTTGCGTTTAATAGCCTCGTCTTTCTCGGCGCCGCGAGCGCAGGCGAACATGCGGCTGAACATGCTCGCTATGGGACTTCTTCCCATTTAGTTAAATCGTGCCCGATGTCTCTGAAACGGAGAATCCCGCCCGTTGTGTTTTGAATAGGACATTTATTCTAGGTCTCACCTGTCCTCTCAGGTGGATGTACATCAAAGAGAAAGTGAATTATCCACAGTGTCCTGGCCAAATGTTCTCTATCAATCTAGTGGAATATTGTAATGCTCAAATTCACTGTTACATATCATACATTACAATAGTGACGTATTTGACTGTAAAGCGACAAGACCTCTCACCCAGATCCTTTTTAAAACTTTAAAATGAATAAATTATGGAGCTGCTAGTTAATTGTAAGAGCATTTGTATTTGGTAATAGATCAGACTTGTAATCTGGACAAAGGGACATTTGGAATTTCAAGACGAACCAGAAATGAAATGTACAGTAACTAAGAAATGATAATCAATAAAAAATCTTTTGAAAGGGAATCTATAGTTGGTCAAAAAAAATACTTGCACAGCAATGGGAAAGAATATGGAGGTAGGAGTAAGTAATTAGCTTTTTCCACGTGCTGTCACCGGCTTTTTAAGCTGAATGGCCTCCCACGCTCTTTAATTCTAGAAATACCATGAGGCCACTGGGGGGAGTGGCATTGAGGTGAATAGGGGAGAGGAGGGGAAGTGATGGCCTGAAGGAGAGAGAACGGATGTTGAGGAGCAGAGCTTTGCCAGGCAGGAGATTTTCAGCAATAATAGAGAGGGAGAGTTTTCACCATCAGGAAGAGGAACACAAAGTTAAAAGGGGGAGTGCGGCATGCCAGGCTGAACTGAGGCAGAGGAGGTGAAAGGTTGCAGAGTGGCAGCATGACTGGCGAGGTCTTAATGAAAGGTTGGGGGATGGAAAGGGGCACTGGCTCTGGAGGAGGTAATGTGCTTGTGAACTGGTAGAGGGAAATTGTGTGGGAGCGTGACCAGCTGACATAACTCTGGGGTTAACCCCATAGTGCCACTGCTAAATGGATCAAACCGTTAATCTCCTCCAGTGCTGTAAAATCTTCTTCTCAGCTTGGTGGTCTTGCTTCCACTCTGGCTCGATGAGTTCCGAGGTGGCTGAAAATTCCACCTGCAGACTCCATCCTGAGCAAGTCTCGAACGATCAGGCAGATGAGGTGTTCTGAGGTTTGTGGTCTTTCACCCAAGTTCCAACTTTGTCCCTGTGGGCTCCCAACGGAAGCTCCCATTGTTCAGTGTCCATCCAAAGAAAACTGTGATTTTTTTCCTTGTTCATAAATTTTGTTCTTCAATTAAGGGGCAATTTGGCGTGGCCAACCCACCTACCCTGCACATCTTTGGGTTGTGGGGGTGAGACCCTCGCAGGCACGGGGAGAATGTGCAAACTTCACACGGACAGTGACCCAGGGCCGGGATGGAACCCGGGTCCTCTGCGGCCACGAGGCAGCAGTGCTAACCACTGCGCCACCTATTTCAGCTGTAATCCTGGGAGTTTCCTGCCGTGACCGAGTTTCAAGTGAAACAGTTGGTTTCAGAGTATGGTATATGAATGGCAGGTCCTGCCGAGCAGGTAAGAGTGATTTGCATCTTGATGCTGGGCAGGTTGGCTTGTGTGAACCCTGTCATGATATCCATATTAACATACCATGGTGCAATCACACACACACTGATGGACAGGTAGATGGACCAACCAACACACACACATCACAGCCAATCACCAGTGAGAGCACACGCACTATAAAACAGTGAACACCACAGTTCCTGCTCATTCTAACAGGAGATAGCTCAGAGCACAGAGCTCACAGCGCGCCACTCAGACATACACCATGTGCTGAGTGCCTCACTAAGATAGTGTTAGGGCTGGGTCCACAGGTTAGCTGGTGAAGTACGAACCGCAGCCAGACGTTAACAGTTATTATTGTACAGAATAATAAAACAGCGTTGTACCATCTACAACCGTGTTGGTTCGTTTGTGTATCGGAACACCCAACACGGCAAACCCCACCATTCGACATTATTCCTCGTCACCGAATTCTGAGGATTTTGCAAAGGCACCACTGATTAAACTTCTCACAGTGCAATGAGATTCCTGCTTTTGGTTGTCCATTTCTAAAGAATATCAGCGCACTGCTGTCCAGTAATAATCTTCGCCTCGAAGTTTGAGATCCTGAAATATCGTTTCCCTCAGTCGGCCGAAGGCTGAGCTGACACATTGGGTGCGATGATGAATTTCGTCACGTATGTAAGTCTTCAACAATAGGAGGTACCCAAGGCATGGAAAATTAACTGCGCTTCCCAGGATTTGGCCATTGATCGTAGGTGTCGATGGGAATCCCTGTTCTTGTGAGAAATCTTACTCGCAGTACATACTGGCCAGAATCCCTTCTGTTGGGAGTAGGATTGGCTTTGAGGAATTGGTCCATTCCAGTCCATTAGCACAAGAGTAAGGTGGGAGTGAAGTGGAGGGAAGGGAAAGCTGGCCCATGCTGACTAGCCTCCCAAACTACTGAGAGCTGACACACGTGCAGGGTTGGGTTTTTGCAAACATTGCTGCAAGACGATCAGAAACCTTCTGCGGGATCCTCCGCCCCGCCGGCAGCTCACCCACGCCCGCGCGTTTCCTAACGGCGTGGGGTGGCCCACAATGGGAAACCCCATTGGCCGGCTGCGGGGACGGAGAATCCCACTGCTGATGGGGGCACGCCGTGCCGGAAAACGGGGCCGGCGGGTTGGAGAATTCCGCCCCTTTAGTTTGAATTGTATGTCGCAGCAACATTTAGCAAGGCGAGTTTAAGCACAAAAATCCCAAAGTTGCCATTTTAGCTTGTGATCACGATATCTTGGCATCTGTTTCACAGTTAAATGGCATGAGGTAGGGGCGGAATGTGGCACAGTGGTAGCACTGGGACTGCAACGCTGAGGACCCGGGTTCGAATCCCGGCCCTGAGTCACTGTCCATGTGAAGTTTGCACACTCTCCCCATGTCTGCGTGGGTTTCACCCCCACAATCCAAAGATGTGCAGGTTAGGTAGATTGGCCTCGCTAAATTGCCCCTTAATTGAAAAAAAAAAATTGGGTTCTCTAAATTTTTTTTTAAAATGGCCTGAGGTGGCTGAACAGATATGAACTGAACTCACCATAGAAGGTTACGTCAAGTCAGTTCAAGTCTTAAGTAAACGTAACAACGTGACCAATGTTAATGACTGCCAGTCAACCGCTGGTACTGAAAATTAATCATTACAAATGTGGAATTTCGGGGCGGACGGTGGCACAGTGGTTAGCACTGCTGTCTCACAGCACCAGAGACCCGGTTTGGTTCTGACCTCGGGTGGCTGTGTGGAGTTTGCACATTCGTCTCATGTCTGCGTGGGTTTCCTTTGCGTGCTCCGGTTTCCTCTCACACTCCAAAGATGTGCAGGTTAGATGGATTGGCCATGTGAGGTAATCACCACTGTTGTATATATTAGGAGATGTGTGGTAAGACCCTGTACTACAGGTACAGGGGTAGTCCCTGCCTACTGGCTCCACCCAGTAGGCGGAGTATAAATATGTGTGCTCCCCATACAGCAGCCATTTCGCCAGCTGCTGTAGGAGGCCACACATCTTAGTGTAATAAAGCCTCAGTTGTATTCAACTCTCGTCTTTGTGCAATTGATCGTGCATCACCATGCTAAATTGCCCTTTAGTGCCCAACGGTTAGGTGGAGTTATGGGGATATGGTGTGGAATTGCGTCTAGATACAGTGCTCTTTCGGAAGGTCGGTGCCGAGTCGATGGGCCGAATGGCCTCCTTCCGCACTGCAGGGATTCTATGACTCTATAATCTTAAAACGTGCAAGTCTAAGTATCAGCCAGTGCCATTAGATCTCCCAACATAGCTAATTATGGCCCGCTATTTCAGCTTTCATGGGAGACTTGAATAATGAAATACCAGGGCTGTGTAATGCTGACAAAGCAGTGTGATCACTGACTACAAGCACAAAACGTTGGCAGTTTGTACCTATGTGAAAATACTTGATGCTGATTGTGTACGTCTGGGGAGGGATTTCAGTCTTCAGCAATATCTCAAAGAAAATAGTGAGTCCAAGATTCCGTCCTGCAAAGGTAACAAGTTCTGGAACAAGTGTTATTCTGAATTTACCTAATTGTGAAGAGCACAGACTAGCTACCACAGTTGGTGCCATTATTATTATCACAATTCCAGTCAAACAAGTCTAATGGTGCTGCGTTAAATTCCCTTCATTAAAAATAAAATCTGGGGCTCTCCCGATTCCTCCACGTACTCCGGTCCAAGAATTTTAAAAACACTCTTCTGCTTGATTTTCCATTGGCCAAGTTAAATACAGCTGGCGTACCGCTGTTTGTTAATACAGCTGGGGCTGACAGACTGATATACAGGATCTCAATTAAAGATGGCTTCACTTCAGAATCCCTTACCCAGGGCTACAGCGTGTTGTGCATGTTGGCAATTAGGAAAATTAGGAACCACCAGCTTAGGCTTGTCCATCAAAGGCAACATTTGCCGAGGGGCACAGAAGTTTTCCTCGAGTGGCTTGCTGTCAGGGGAGGAGAATGCCTGCTTGACACCTGTCTGCCCTTATTCATAATGAAACAAATCACTTGTACTTAGCTGGTTCTTTTTAAATGTAGGTAAATGGTGTCACTCACTTCAGAAGCATAATCGGAAGTAAATGCGCCGAACTGCAGAAGGATATACTTAAAGGAGCTTGGGTGAAGAGGTGAGTTCTCAGATGATTCTTAAAGTAGTGCAACTGTTATTGCAGATTTCCCAAACTAATGGTCACAATTCTCCCCGTGTCTGCGTGGGTTTTCTCCCCCACAACCCAAAGATGTGCAGGGTAGGTGGATTGGCCAGGCTATAGGCTGGTTTAGCTCAGTGGGCTAGACAGCTAGTTTGTGAAGCAGAACAAGGCCAGCAGCGCGGGTTCAATTCCCATACCAGCTTACCTGAACAAGCGCCGGAATGTGGCGACTAGGGGCTTTTCACAGGAACTTCATACTTGTGACGATAAAAGGTTATTATTATTAAATTGCTCCTTAATTGGAAAAAAATAATTGGGTACTCTAAATTTATAAAAAACTAAATAAACAAAAAATAACTAATGGTCATCAAGGGCCGTTAATACTGCTATAATAAAAAATGCATTAGACAAGCTTTAATATACATCAACCAAGAAAATATAGCTCTAGGAGACTCTTCTGCAGTATTAGATTAAATGGTGAGCACCTAATACCTGTCTCTACAAAATCCAATTGAAGTTACCTAGTTTATCATTATTCATGCGGCGCTATTACGGTGAAAGGCCCTCCGACTGTCCACAAAAGCACCTAGCTTTAAAGGAAGAGCACAGTACGAAGTCTTACAACACCAGGTTAAAGTCCAACAGGTTTGTTTCGATGTCACTAGCTTTCGGAGCGCTGCTCCTTCCTCAGGTGAATGAAGAGGTCTGTTCCAGAAACACATATATAGACAAATTCAAAGATGCCAAACAATGCTAGGAATGTGAGCATTAGCAGGTGATTAAATCTTTACAGATCCAGAGATGGGGTAACCCCAGGTTAAAGAGGTGTGAATTGTCTCAAGCCAGGACAGTTGGTAGGATTTCGCAGGCCAGATGGTGGGGGATGAATGTAATGTGACATGAATCCCAGGTCCCGGTTGAGGCCGCACTCATGTGTGCGGAACTTGGCTATGAGTTTCTGCTCGGCGATTCTGCGTTGTCGCGGGATATGGCACTCATACGTACGAACGGGATATGGCACTCGACTCATCGATCGACAGTTCCAACGCGCCACAGCGAAAAACCGGACCGACCTCCTCAGAAGACAAACATGGGACACAACCGACAGAATACCCTTCGTCGTCCAGTACTTCCCCGGAGCGGAGAAACTACGTCATCTTCTTCACAGCCTTCAACACGTCATTGATGACGATGAACATCTTGCCAAGGTCATCCCCATACCCCCACTACTTGCCTTCAAACAACCGCGCAACCTCAAACGAACCATTGTTTGCAGCAAACTACCCAGTCTTCAGAACAGTGACCACGACACCACACAACCCTGTCAAGACGTGCCAGATCATCGACATGGATACCACGATTACACGTGAGAACACCACCCACCAGGTACGCGGTACATACTCGTGCGACTCGGCCAACGTTGTCTACCTCATACGCTGCAGGAAAGGATGTCCCGAAGCGTGGTACATTGGCGAGACCATGCAGACGCTGCGACAACGAATGAACCAACATCGTGCAACAATCACCAGGCAGGAATGTTCCCTTCCAGTCAGGGAACACTTCAGCGGTCAAGGGCATTCAGCCTCTGATCTCCGGGTAAGCGTTCTCCAACGCAGAATCGCCGAGCAGAAACTTATAGCCAAGTTCTGCACACATGAGTGCGGCCTCAACCGGGACCTGGGATTCATGTCACATTACATTCATTCCCCACCATCTGGCCTGCGAAATCCTACCAACTGTCCTGGCTTGAGACAATTCACACCTCTTTAACCTGGGGTTACCCCTTCTCTGGATCTGTAAAGATTTAATCACCTACTAATGCTCGCATTCCTAGCATTGTTTGGCATCTTTGAATTTGTCTATATATGTGTTTCTGGAACAGACCTCTTCATTCACCTGAGGAAGGAGCAGCGCTCCGAAAGCTAGTGACATCGAAACAAACCTGTTGGACTTTAACCTGGTGTTGTAAGACTTCGTACTGTGCTCACCCCAGTCCAACGCCGGCATCTCCACATTAAAGGAAGAGGTTCTCTTATATTATTCAGCTAGCTCAAGGAAGACCTCGACCTACCCTAACAAAATTCCACCAAACCGACTGTCACGTTTGAAGCGGTTGCCCTAATCTTTTCAGACACAAACTCCGTCCCACAAGTTTTGTTTATCGTAATGCATCAACTCATCTTCATCAGCTTGCGGACTTCCAGCTGTCATGTTCGGCAGGAATAATCAGTGTCTTAGCAACTAATCACTGATTTCCTGTTTCCACCACATTCACTCTTTGTTCAAAATGTTAAGGGAAAGCTTAAAGGTGGATGCATAAGCTGCAATCTTCCAAAATTCCTTGGAAAAGTCCTAGTAGATTGATAAAAAACCCAAATATGTAACATATCTATTCCGGAATGCAGGAAAATTTAGGCTAGTTCGCCCACCATCTGTCATGGGAAAATGCTAGATTCCATTATTAAAGAGGCGTTCACAGGATATTTAGAAATTCAAAGTACAATCGGACGCAATGAAAATGGTTCTGTAAAAGGAAAATAGTGTTTGACAAATTTATTACTGTTCTTTGAGGATGCAACAAGTAGTGGATAAAGGAGAACCGGTAGCTGTAATGTTTTTGATTTTCCAAAGGGTATTCCATTACGTGCCACATGAAGAGTTACTGGAAAGGACAGGAAATATGCTGACAATACAAAGATAAGTGGAGGGTACAACAAGTGTGCAAAGGGCTATAGATAGGTGGGCAGAAATATGGCAGATGAGAACAAATGTGAGGTTGTCCACTTTGGGAGGAAGAATAGGAAAAAAGGAAATGTTCCTTACATGAAGATAGATTGCAGAATATTGCTTTACGGATCTGGGTCTGGGTGTCCTTGTCCATAGATCACAAAGTTTTAAAAATAATTTTCCCAATTAAGGGGCAATTCAGCATGGCCAATCCACCTACCCTACACATCTTTGGGCTGTGGGGGTGAGACCCACGCAGACACGGGGAGGATGTGTAAACTGCACACCGACAGTGAACCGGGGCCAGGGTCCTCTGCGCTGTGAATCAGCAGTGCTAACATCTGCACCACCGTGTCGCCCCAATCACCAAGTTAACTTCAGGACCGGCAAGTGACTAGAAAGGCTGATGGACCATTGGCCTTTATTGCAAGGGGGGTGGAGCATAAAAGATAAGTGTTGCTATAACTATACAGGGAATTGGCGAGACCACACCTGGTGTTGGGTACAGAGCTTTGGTCTTCTTACTGAAGAAGATATTTGTTTGCCTCGGAAGTAACTTAGAGAAGGTTTGCTTGGTCGAATCCTGGGGTGAAGGGGTCGTCTTAGGCTGAAAGGTCGAGCAAATTGGCGCTATACTGGGGTCGAAAAGAATGAGGCGTGACTTTACGAAAACAAACCAATTCTGATGGGATTTGACAGGGTAGATGCTAAGAAGCTATTTCCCTTCTCGGGGAATCTCGAACTAGGGGCACAGTTTACAACTACGGGTCTCCTAATTAAGGTGGAGATGAGTAAGAATTTCTTTGCTCAGAAGGTTGTCAGTCTTTGGAATTCTCTTCCACAAGAGCGGTGGAGCTGGGTAATTAAATATATTCAAGGCTTAGTTCTACAGATTTTTGATTGACAAGGGAGTCAAAGGCTACAGGGGACAGACGGGAGAGTGGAGTTGGAGAGTCCGACCGGTCATGATCTCATTGAATGATGAAACAAGTTTGACGTGCAAAATGGCTCTTTCTCCTCATGATCTTAACGAGAATGAAGAAACAAGCTATGGAGAGGAGATGCTGCACCCGACAGCTGACTACTTCCAAGCTTCCATTGTGCATGGAGAAATTGCCAGAATTACAGTTGCCGAGCGACACCATGTTGTGTTTTTAAGATGACTATTTAATGTAAGGACATCATCACACAGAAGTGTGGCGACGTCCTGTGCCATGGTATTGACTGATTCTTTGTACAATTAATTCTTTAAAATACATGAGTGCAAGTTTCCGGTGTTGGCTCAAGTTGTCCAAGTAACCCTACCTAGTTCCTCACTGAATCCTTATAGCCCCGAAAAAGAAAAATCTTCAAGTAGATATCCAATCGCGTTTTAAATTTCACTGTGGAAATTGCGCTCACCGCCTGTTGAGGCAGAACATTCAGAACCCAAGAGAAAGAACTGAGAAACTTTGGCTTTTATGCCAACGAAAAAAAATTTTTCCTTGATGCAGATGCATTTGAAAATTAAAATAGGAGGGAAACATTTCAGTATCAGAATGGTCAGTAATTAAAATATAAAGATTTAGGTAGACTAGCCACCAATGACTATAAACTGGAAAACAAAGCACATAGGGAAATACTGAAGAGATGAACTCTACATTCAAACTTGTCCCGGAGGCAGAAAACATGCTGCCAAAGCAATACCATCACTGATGAATGCTTTCTGCATGTCTGAGGTATCTACAGCACAGGACATGTTATCAGATAAAATTAGCATTAACAATTTCAGCTAAAGCTTGTGCGTTAATAAAAATGAGACAGCATTACAATTTATATCAGTCATCAATTTGTGATGCAAACAAGAAGGAAAGAGCTTCCTGGACCCAAACCTTGACGATAAGCACAACAAAAGGATACGGTATCACACTCTCGCAATCTCTTCTAAAAATTTCAGTTCTTGTTGACCGGCGCGCGGTTCAATTTTAAACTAAACGTAGTGGAACTGTGATGAACGGTTACTGCTTTGTCATCATGTAAGGTGATGTCCCCTTTAAGGATTGGAACCCTGGGGACTCCGCCTCTGGCTCCGCCCATCTGTGAGCCATAGAAAAAGGGCTGCCTCATGGGCTGTGTAGCTGTCAGCACTTGTCTCAGCTTTAACATAGTTCTTAGTCTAATAAAGCCTTCTTTACAGTTTAATCTCTAAGCTTCGTTATTGAGGGTACCTCAGGAACGCTGAACTATTTCATCCCATATGCTACACAAGGTTGAGCAAATTCTAAATATGCCCCTCCTATGCTGTTGGAGCAAATTCTTCCACTTGGATCATAACAGGCCTACGTTTCAGCATAGGCCATTTTCATCAGACTATCTTCAAATGGGATGAAACAATTAAACCTTTCTCGGAACTACTGAACCATCACCATTTGACACAATACACAATTGACATTTTGTTAAAACCCTGAATGGCGAGGGCTAAATAAAATAAGCAACAGTGTCAACTTTGTCACCATCAAATGTGTCCACGAGAATAATACATCTGTACAGCAGCCAGCTGAGGATGAGTTGGTCAAACGGCCTCTCTCCTCTCGGACTCTTAACGCTAAGCATGAGGCATGGCCCCATGGGCAAGATGCCAGGGGAGCCTTATCCCACAATCAGTCTTCTCCTTTGGGAGATTTGAATAAAAAGTCAAAAGCTTTTACTCCCCACCAACCTTGTCCTGGGCTATGGAAGAAATATTATTTATTAAAAATTTTCAAATTGGAACCATTCCTCATTTCATTCTCAATTTCGCCAGTGCAGTTATTTACTGCAGTGAAATCTTGATGAGTCGATTCCCAGGGGATTGCCTCCAAATTGTACATTGTGTATGTTGTGTTGCCCTATTATGTATTTTCTTTTCTTCCCTTTTCTTCCCATGTACTTAATGATCTGTTGAGCTGCTCGCAGAAAAATACTTTTCACTGTACCTCGGTACACGCGACAATAAACAAATCCAATCCAACCCAAATCTAGGTTACGCGGAGCTTCATAACAGCCAAGGAGGCTCTGCTCCCACATGAATGCACATGCAACCCCTATGCTTACAAACTCGCCTCGATTGAAGAATGTACTTTGCTGCAAGGTTGGACGGGGGCTGGGTAAGCCCTCTGCTTACGCTGCCCCAAACCACATTGGCAGAGCCTATTCAACGCCAGGATATGCAGCTGTTCACATCCTCTTGCTTGCTGGAGAGAATATTCACCTCGCGTTTCATAATGGGGGACAAGCTTGGTGTGGAAACTCCCGCTCCTTGCCATGTCTGCCTTCCGCCTCGTACCACGTGTTTCCGCTTGCTACATCAACGCCACCTTCTCGCCAATCAATAACATTTTTAATTTTCTCACAGGTTTCGGCACACGTCTGTACATCCTTCCACAGGAAAATCTTCATGTCAAATGAAGGCTCCATACTGGTGTGGTCCTATTGGAGAATGATTGGTTGGCATAGTCAGATGACAAGTTTGGCTAATCCGGAGTAACCGGTGCGGAATTTCGGCTCATTACGAGATAATTACACAGATTTTCCATTCTGCGGACGGGAACGGCTGATGACTTGGACACAAGCGGAATTTTGTGTCATCCGAGATTGACTCAATCGCAATTTCACCATATTACAGGGCTCTTCCTCTTCTCTACTAGGAGCTAATGCAGTGTTGTCAACTCAACATGTCCAGTGAGAGCTTTTATGATCCTATTCGCTACAATCTAAGGAACCCGAATAAGAAGTCATTACCAGCGGATGGTCGCTGTGCACGCAGCTGTTGCCAAGAGGAAACTTGAATTATGTGGATGGCTGGGAAGCACGGAGCTCCTTACTGGGCTGCTTATTGAGACACCGCAGGCAGCACAACTGCTGCTTTCAGCAACAGAATGAGGACGTTAAATAATGATTTGCTACAGGGATGGGGAACTGTGAATAGAAATGTTTATAAATTGTTTTCGACATTAATTACATTGACGGGTCAGGGAAGCAAGTGCCTGAAGTCACACAACCAATTCACAGGATATTTGGATTTTCCAACAGGTGGTTTTGGGGAATGAATAAATGGGGCTATGGGAACATAAGAAAATAAGAACTAGGAACAGGAGTAGGCCATCTGGCCCCTCGAGCCTGCTCCACCATTCAATGAGATCATGGCTGATCTTTGTGGACTCAGCTCCACTCTCCGGCCCGTACACCATATCCCCGAATCCCTTTATTCTTAAAAACGTTTAAAGAAGGAGCCTCAACTTCTTCACTGGGCAAGGAATTCCAGAGATTCACAACCCTTTGGGTGAAGAAGTTCCTCCTAAACTCAGTCCTAAATCTACTTCCCCTTATTTTGAGGCTAGGCCCCCTAGTTCTGCTTTCACCCGCCAGTGGAAACAACCTGCCCGCATCTATCCTATCTATTCCCTTCATAATTTTATATGTTTCAATAAGATCCCCCCGCATCCTTCTAAACTCCAATGAGTACAGTCCCAGTCTACTCAACCTCTCGTCATAATCTAATCCCCTCAACTCTGGGATCAACCTAGTGAATCTCCTCTGCACTCCCTCCAGTGCCAATATGTCCTTTCTCAGGTAAGGAGACCAAAACTGAACGGCTCAGACCACGGCTGAAACAGGCACAATCGGCCAAGTGGCCTCTTTCTGTGCCATAAACTTCCACGAGATTATGATCACATTTTATGTCCTTATTAATAGTTCCTCGCTGAACTTCAGGACTACCTCACGCACAAAACAATTGGGAATTCCTGAAACCTGTTCTGTTCATGAAGGCTTCAGATAGTAAAATATCTATCCACTCAGTAATTTATGGGGAGAGGGGGAGGCATGTTGATCGTACCAATCGATAACCCGGGGTCCTATATTTTTTTTACCCCTCCAGATGTACCTCAACATGTCAAAACAGATCCACCGTCATCACCTCTGCTTCACAGGATAGGCAGGTGACATCTGCTGCATGCTATCAATAAATTCTGGAATTAAGCTTTCATAGTCTTGGATCCTGCTAAGCAACCCAGGAGGCTTCCGCCCAACCAGGCAGAAACTGTGCACACGTGCATCAAGCAAGCACCAAATATGGGGCGGGATTTCGCTTATTGTCACAAGTAGGCTTCAAATGAAGTTACTGTGAAAAGCCCCTAGTCGCCACATTCCGGCGCCTGTTCGGGGAGGCTGTTACGGGAATTGAACCGTGCTGCTGGCCTGCCTTGGTCTGCTTTCAAAGCCAGCAATTTAGCCCTGCACTGGGGGCTGTTTCGCTGGGGGCTGTTTCGCCGGGGGTTGGCGTGAATCCCGCCCCGCCGGCCTCCGAATTATCCCACCCCCCCAAAAGTCGGCGAGGTGTGAATCGTGCCGCCCGCCTCGGAGAATGGCGGGGATCGGCGCGACTCACATGGGTCCCGGGGCCGCCCGAATTCTCCGGCCCGTGATGGGCCGAGTTCCCGGCTGTTTTTGACGGGTTCCGCCGGCGTAAATCAAGGTAGGTCCCTACCGGCGAGACCCAGCTCCGTGGCTGGCCTCCGGGTCGTCGGGGTGGGGGGGGGGGGGGGGTCGGGGCCCACTGATCCACGTGTGCGGGCCTGTGCCGTGGGGGCACTCTATTCCTACGTGCCGGCCGTGTAGCGCTCCGCAATGGCCGGCGTGAAGTTGAACCCCCCTGCGCATGCGCGGGGACGACGTCAGCAGATGCTGACACTCCCGCGCATGTGCGGACCCGCGCCGGCTGGCGGAGTCCCTTCGGCCCAGGCTGGCGCGGCGCCAAAGGCCTTCCACACCGGTCGGCAGGCGCAAACCACTCCAGCGCCGTCCTAGCCCCTGAAGGTGCAGAGCATTCTGCACCTTTAGGGCGGCCGGACGCCGGAGTGGTTCCCGCCACTCCACTGCGCCGTTTCTGCCCACCCCGCCAATTCCCGGAGAATGCCGCCCACGATGTTTACACAGGGCAACTTTCACTCCGTTGGTGAAATGGATACACACATGGGCAGAAAGTGCACCTATCATGCGGTGACAGGCATCGCTGCACTACAAGCATTTTATGGCAGCTATGACCTTTTAAGAGCTGCTGCTTTACTGGAGATTGCAATCCCCGAATATGCTGTGGCCAGGTTCGTACTGAGCCAATAGCTGACTCAAACTGGAAGAGGAATGGAGATTGTGGGGCGACTCTCCGAGCCCCGCGCCGGAGAATCGACGCAACCGCGCCCCGACACTGGAGCGCGATTCTCTGAGGTGCGGAGAATCGGTGCCATTTGTGCCGACGCATTTGACGCGGCGCTGGCCGCGGGCTGCTGGCATCGGCGGGGCCGCCGATTCTCGAGCGGCCGCCCCGATACGACAGAGTCCCGCCAGCGCCGTTCACTCCTGGTCGCTGCCGGCGGGAGCTCTGCGGGAACGCTCTGGGGCGGCCTGTGCGGGCTGGCGGGGGGCTCCTTCACCGGGGGGGAGGGGTGGCTCCGATGGGGTCTGGCCTGCAATCGGGCCCCACCGATCGGCGGGATGGCCTCTCCACACCCCCCCCCCCCCCCCCGGGCCTACTTTCCGACGCGGCCGGCCCCTGCACACCGACCCCATGTTGGGTCGGGGCCGGCGCGCGTAAGAAGTTCCCCGCCGCATGCGCAGGATTCAGCTGGCCCAACTGCGCCAACATGGGTTGGCGCAGCGCTCATTTGGTGCCGCGTAAGGAGGCTGGAGCGGCGTGAACCACTCCAGCGCCGTGCTGGCCCCCTATGGGGGCCAAAATCAGTCACGACGGCGCGAACACTTGGCTTCAATATTGGAGAATCGCCCCCCCGTATTTGACAAAGTCTAACATCTGCCTTCTATCTATGCAAGTGGGCCCGTAAGAATATATTATTTCTGCCCAATTTGCAAAACTTAAGGCTTCTATTTAAGCTCCCAATTAAAGCAGTTTTCGAATATGAATGGCATATGAAGATATTGGGTGCAATCTACCGGCGCGTCATGCCCGAATTGGAGCACCAGTACTCCTCGCGAGATCTACCCAGAACTAGCGAGTTGTTGTGATCAGGATCCCCTGCCTATAATGGGTGTGCCCAAGCCTCACATGACTAAGTAGGTTTTAAACCTGCTTAGGTGTGCTCATCCGGGATCTACCGGTCTCTCCAGGGAGTCCCCAGCCGGGCGCTGTTCAGTACTGGTCCACACAAAAGTGGACCAGGCGGAAGCGCACCCAGTGGGTTTCCCAGGTCATCGGAGGCTCCTGGGTGGTCAGGGACAGGGCAGGGTGGCCCTCTGACCCTCCCCCTAGAATGCAGGCACCTTAACACTGCCAGGCTGGCACATTGGCACTGCTACCGTCAATGTGCCTGGATGGCACTACAAAGCCGACAGGAGCACTTGCCAGTGTAGCACTGCCAATGGTCAGGACTTGGGGAAGCCATGTCCATGAAAGGTGGGTGGAGGAAGGGTATGAAGAGTGGTGGGTGCAGGGCAGGTATGAAGGTGGGGCGGGGGGGGGGGGGTGCAGGGCGGGTATGATAGGGCCTCTGGAAGCTTGGGGAGAGATGGATGAAGGGTGGAGTCCAGGAAGGGGATGACTCCTAAAAGGGGCCGTTGAAAGGCCTGAAAAGGGGAATCCCTCAGCGACTCCATAGCGGAGTGTTATTGCTTGGATGGGGGGTGTAGAGTAATGCCCATGTGTGTGGGGGGTGACAATGCCCATGGATGGGGGGGGGGCACCCATAAACCCTCTTAGAGCTCAGGGCACTGTTTCAAAGCAGTGTTCCGATCTCGGAGGAGCTGGGCTGGCCAGCGGGTTCAGCTCCCCAGCGATGACAAAAATTCTAAATGGTGGGCTTGACCGGGGAGAAACGCCCCAGGGACCAAATGGCACAGCAAGTCACTCAGTTCTGGGACAATTAAGGGTGGGTAAGGATCACTGTCCTTGCTGGTGACGCCCACATTCCATGAAAGGTTAATGAAAAAGAGTTTCACAATTTAAGTCCGAATTCTGTCCACTAAATACTTTGGGATTTGACAGAAAGTGGCACTTCATGATGTTGTAACCATCTGAGCCAAGAGGTGAACAACTGGTCTGCTTCCAGAGCATTGAACAAACCTATTGACTGCCGCTAATCGATATATTACAGCAGCCAACGGAGATTCCCCTCACTACTGGAACTCCCAAGCCTGGCTCCTCCAATGGTGCAACCAAGACGAAGAACCAAGGTTTTAGCACATAATCACATTTTTTTTAAATAAAATATTTTTATTAAAGGTTTTTAACAACACAATTTTTCCCCCTTACAAACAATAACTCCCCCCCCCCCCCCCCCCCCGTAACAAAATAACGAAAAATCACCCTGAGCAAGATATATACATGGCAAGATGGTATATTTACATAGCTTTATACACTGGCTCTTGGCCGCACGTGCCATTTCTCCCCACCCTCCATGCCATCTCCCGCTCGTCCATCTCCTCAAACAATCCCGTTTCCCCCTCCCTCCTCCCCCCCCCCCACCCCCCAGGGTTGCTGCTGCTGCTGACCGACCTTCCTCTAACGTTCCGCGAGATATTCGAGGAACGGTTGCCACCGCCTGTAGAACCCCTGCGCAGACCCTCTCAAAGCAAACTTAATCCTCTCCGATTTTATGAACCCCGCCTTGTCGTTTATCCAGGCCTCCAGGCTAGGGGGCTTCACCTCCTTCCACATTAGCAAGTCCCTTCGCCGGGCTACTAGGGACGCAAAGGCCAAAATGTCGGCCTCTTTCACCTCCTGTACTCCCGGCTCATCCACTACTCCAAATATTGCCAGCCCCCAGCTTGGCTTAACCCGGACTTTCACCACCTGAGACATTGCTCCCGCCACTCCTCTCCAGAACCCCTCCACTGCCGGGCATATGGACATGGTTCGCCGGGCTCCCTGAACATCTTTTACATCTATCCTCTACCCCAAAGAACCTATTCAGCCTCGCCCCCGTCAAGTGCGCTCTGTGAACCACCTTAAATTGTATCAGACTGAGCCTGGCACACGAGGAGGAGGTATTAACCCTACCCAGGGCGTCAGCCCATAGCCCTTCCTCAATCTCCTCCCCCAGCTCCTCCTCCCATTTACCCTTCAACTCTTCTACTAGCGCTTCCCCTTCTTCTTTCATCTCTTGGTGTATTTCCGACACCTTGCCCTCCCCGATCCATACCCCCGAGATCACCCTATCTTGAACTTCTTGTGCCGGGAGCAACGGGAATTCCCTCACCTGTCGCCTCACAAAAGCCCTCACCTGCATATATCTAAAGGCATTTCCCAGGGGCAACTCAAACTTCTCCTCCAGTGCCCCTAGGCTTGCAAATGTCCCGTCAATGAACAGGTCCCCCATTCTTCTAATCCCCGCCCAATGCCAGCCTTGGAACCCCCCCGTCCATCTTCCCCGGGACAAACCGGTGGTTATCCCTGATCGGGGAACATAATCACATTTTTACCGCTCAACAAATGAGGCTGCATTGTAACACCTTAAATAATTACATCAAAAATTAGAAAATGCCAACATAAATGGCTTAACTATTTATTATGTATTGTTTTTTAGGGACATATTGATAGCCAAATGAATCTATGGTTAAACCATCAGAATTCTTGTAATGAAGCATGTTGGCCAATCATTCCAATCGAGGAGTATGAGCTGACCTGGCAGCTGCTAGTCATTTATTCTTGACCAGAAATTCCAATGGATCTCAACAAAATCGTTGGAAGGGGTAAGAAATTGGTGCTAATATTATTTTCCTTATTTGGATTGAATTAAGTCTGCTCGTATTGAATGAAGTCTTCTCTTGGCAGCACAGTGGTTAGCACTGCTGCCTCAGTGCCAGGGACCCGGGTTCAATTCTCGCCTGGCTCATGGTCTGTGTGGAGTTTGCGCTTTCTCCCCGTGTCTGCATGGGTTTCCTCCCGGTGCTCTAGTTTCGTCCCACAGTCCATTGGCCATTATAGAGTGCCCCTCAGTGTGTCCAAAACGTTAGGTGGGGTTATTGGGTTATGAGGAATGAAAATGAAAATGAAAATCGCTTATTGTCACAAGTAGGCTTCAATGAAGTTACTGTGAAAAGCCCCTAGTCGCCACATTCCGGCGCCTGTTTGGGGAGGCTGGTACGGGAATAGAATTGTAAAGAATGACACTGCTGGTATATCTACACCAGACAGGTTGTTGCATGGTTCAAGAACATAGCTGACCACCAACCTCTCAAGAGGAATTAGAATTGGAGAATAAATGCTGGCCTCACCATGACACTCATATCCCATGAATGTATATGAAAAAAAAACAGCTCAGCTCAATGCTGATTCAAACCGATATCCATTGTTGAAACACTGATACGTAAAAGCATTTGAAGCTTTACAACAGCTTCACTCAAGCACTGCCATTGTGCTCAAATATATAGTTTGACAGATTTAATATTCTATCGCGAATACTCTCATTTGTTGTGACAGTACATTTTCCTTCTTAAAAGGAAAACTAACATTGACCATGAATTGAAATAATTTGACAGATGTCAACTTCAATGTACTGTGAAAAGGCAGCTTTAATCTAGCTATGCATTACGCCTCATGTGACAATGAATGAGGATAGCTGTCCATTAACTTTGGTGTAAGACACTGCTCAGGCCAACATTAAAAAAGTCCAATAACACTCTTCGCAAAGCAGATGAGACCATAATTTCAGTGTCGCGGAAAACGTTGATCTCTTATTTACAAGCAAGTGATAAACCGGTCATTCACCTCATTGCTGTTTGTGGAACCTTACAATGGGCAAATTGGTTGCTATAATTGTTTACAAAACAATAGTGACTACACCTCAGTGGCTCTTTACATTAGTATTCACTGACTACCATAAAGAGCTTCCATCATTTCCTGCCAAACAAAAGGGACCAATCTTATAGTTAGTGACACCTTCAAAACTGGAGATTATTTTGTATTTACCTCAAAGGCATTGGTCCATTTGTTGACAGATAATCAATGAGGACAACGCGGCAATCAGATCTTTGCAATAAGCGTTACTAACAAAGAGGAACTGGCGAGGCTGAAGAGAGCAAGTATTGCGAACAATGTACGACTTACATTTAGATATGGCACCTTTGCTATGATAAATGTGACAAGGCTCTTCACTAAAGCATAAATCAGAGAAATAAAAACAGAAAATGCTGGATGAACTCAGCACTTCTGGCAGTACCTGTGGAGAGAGAGAAACAGAGTTTTTTTTATAAATTAAGAGTGCCCAATTCATTTTCTCCAATTAAGGGGTAATTTGGCGTGGCCAATCCACCTACGCTGCACATCTTTGGGTTGTGGGGACAAAACCCACGCAAACAGGGGAAGAATGTGCAAACTCCACACGGACTGTGACCCAGAACCGGGATCGAACCTGGGACCTCGGCTCCCTGAGGCAGCAGTGCTAGCCACTGCACCACCATACTGCCCAGAGAGAAACAGAGTAAACAATTCGAGTCCATGTGGCTCAAAGGGTCATCAGGACTCAAAACATTGACATCTGGGTGAGATTCTCCAGCCTCACAGCTATATGTTTCACAGCAGCGGGAGGCGGCGAGATTCTTCTGTTCCCGTCGCAGTTGATGAGATTTCCCACTGAGGCCACCCCACGCAGCCGGGAAACCCACAGACAGGGGTGCGCTGCCAGCGGGCCAGAGAATCCCTAGTCGCCACACTGAGGGAGAATTCAGAATGTCCAATTCACCTAACAGCACGTCTTTCAAGACTTGTGGGAGGAAACCGGAGCACCCAGGGGAAACCCAGGGAGACACAGGGAGAATGTGCAGACACCGCACAGACAGTTACCCAAGGGGTAAATCGAACCCGGGTCCCTGGCACTGTGAAGCAACAGTGCTAACCACTGTGCTACCGTGCCATCCAACTAAGCCCACCCAGCATGTGGCTGCATCAAGCTAATTGGTGTGTTTTGCCTGCAACAGCCCGCATGCCTCAATCATACATATTCTCACTGGTTGAAGCTAGCCCTACTCTGGCTATCACAAGGCACCTACTATTGACGATTAACTTCTTTCAACTTTCCAAGAAAAACGTACAATGTTGTAGCTCATTTATCAAAAAAATTAAAGAGGCTGACTGAACATCTCCACCAGCAACAGATTACTGGCTGCATTCTCAGGTCTAAAGATGGGATGAGTTTCAGGGGAATACACATGATCAAGAAAGAAATGGTTACGCTGCTACATTAGAGGGTTAGATGAAGAGCTGTGGGCTTAGAGTCAGCTGGAACATAAACACCAGTTAGACCAGTTAGGCAAACTGGAGGATTTTATTTTTGCACTTTTTATGCAGTGGCTTTAAATGTGTTTTGGGAAGCAGGGTGGTCATATGTGTCATGGGAGTGTCCCTTGAAGAAATGTTTTTGTCTTATCACATGGCTTCAGTGATGTAATTGTGTGGGTGGAGCTAGGCTGTGGCTCTGAGTTTTACTTTTGCTTTAAGTTTGGACTGGTTTTGAACTGCACAGGTTGAAAGCAGTGCCTCTCTCTATCTTCATTTTAAAAGCTGTTTCCAGACTGGAAGAAATTCAAACCTGCTGTTTGGAAAGGGGAACAAGAGTATCAATAACAAGGCTTATACCAGTAAGAATGCTGTGTGCTGGGTCACACCTTTGAAAAGGGGTTTCTGGTTTTACTTAGATTTTGTTATTGAATTGGAACAGTTAAGGGGGAATTCATTAAGGGTTATACATAGATTACTGTAGCTGTGTGGGGTCCTTATGGGTTGTATTTGATAAAAATTATTACTGTGTGTGTTTATACAAATGTTAACTAAATTCATAGAATAATGCTTATTTAGTGATTATAAGCACCTAAGAACTCTGTTGAATAACACCTGAAAGGCAGGCTCTTATGCTCATCATAACCAAAATCAATAAACAGTTGTAGGTCAGGTGAACTCCATACTATACTTTGTAATTTTTCTAAACCCTGGCTCATAACATATGTGTCGCTCCATTACCTTAATTCGTAAAGCTTTTCAAAATGGATTACAATTGGAGCTTAAAAGTTATCTGCAAAACAGAAATGACATTGACGAATGTGATATAAAATAGTTAGTTCAAATATTCGTTACAGTAATGTTGATGAAGGCCAGTTTAATTCTAGTGAGTTCACAAAGGACAAAGCACAAAGGAATTCAGAAAGCCTGGCAAGGATGGGGAAAAGGATGCTGGGTAACAAGAGGCCCAGGGTTAAGGAATGAGAAGTGAGCCAATCAGGATGTATGGCCAGGCCAGGAGGGGTATAGGATGGCCTATGGGAATCTTGTAGGTGAAACTTGATGCCATTTGAATGTATTTGAGAGATATCTTTGTCTCCAACCTCACTCGGTTCCTAGGGTTTCATAAGACACAGCTTGTGTGTTCTGAGGCTCAATATGAAGCGAGTCAGACTTGCAAGTTGGTTGAAAAGAGAATAATACTATACCTACAAATCCATCTCGAGTTTTATTGAGGCCAGACTGACAGGTAAAGAAATTAATGTTGTCAACATGAGCAAGAGAAAGTGAACCATTCTCTCCGTGTTCTCAGACTAGGCTTCAATAAATGATTCTCAAAGTAGTGGATCCAGAACGTGTGAAGACAAATGACAACAATGCAGGAGGGGATTGTGCACCTGCAGGCTTGTCTTCGCCACTGGCTTATTTCACCTGCCAGTCAGATTCGCTCAAATTCAGACACTGCTGCCATCCAAGTATCTATCAGGCGAGTCCTGGGGAAGCTGTGGCACATTTGTATCATCGCCGGACCAGTAATCATCCAGAGACCCAGAGCAAGATCTGGAAACCTGGGCCCGCCATGGCAGACGGTGAAATTTGATTCAAGCAAAAGAAATCTGAAATTAAGAGTCAAATGGTTGTCACCTGGTTCACTAATGGTTCGCTGACGGGAGGGAAATCTGCTGTCCTTACCTGATCTGGACAAGATGTGATTCCAGGACCGCAGCAATGTGGTTGACTCTCAAATTCCCTCTGGAATGGAGGGATGTTCGGGAGGGGGGGGGGGGGGGGGGGTGGTGGTGCAATAAATGCTAGCCCAGCCAGAATTTGAAAAAAAAGCTCTAGCATTATGCCAGGTAAGATGACGCACTTGCTTATTCGAAGTCAAGGTGCTCCAGAATCCAGGGGTAAATTGATTCATTTCCTTTGTGGCAAGTATTCTCAAGGGCACAAGTACAGCCATTCCCGCAAAGCGGTGGAGCGGACGACAGCATTACTCACTCTACCTGTAGCAGGCACCAGCACTGGTACATCCACTACTGGGATGGGTGATCCAGACTAAGAATTGAAACACGACGCACAAGTGAGGAGGAGCAAGTGGAAAGCAGCAGAAAACCAGCTCATAATCAGAGGTTCAATGCACAGGACTTGCCACGGGGGCCTTCAATTTCAAGGATACGACCATAAGACATTGGAGCGGAAGTAAGGCCATTCGGCCCATCGAGTCCATTCCACCACTCAATCATGGCTGATTTCAACTCCATTTACCCACTCTCTCTCCATAGCCCTTAATTCCTCGAGAAATCAAGAATTTATCAACTTCTGTCTTAAAGACACTCAACGTCCCGGCCTCCACCGCCCTCTGTGGCAATGAATTCCACAGACCCACCACTCTCTGGCTGAAGTAATTTCTCCTCATCTCTGTTCTAAAGTGACTCCCTTTTATTCTAAGGCTGTGCCCCGGGTCCTAGTCTCCCCTGCTAATGGAAACAACTTCCCTACGTCCACCCTATCTAAGCCATTCATTATCTTGTAAGTTTCTATTAGATCTCCCTCAACCTCCTAAACTCCAATTAATATAATCCCAGGATCCTCAGATGTTCATCGTATGTTAGGCCTACCATTCCTGGGATCATCCGTGTGAATCTCCGCTGGACCCGCTCCAGTGCCAGTATGTCCTTCCTGAGGTGTGGGGCCCAAAACTGCTCACAGTATTCTAAATGGGGCCTAACTAATGCTTTATAAAGCTTCAGAAGTACATCCCTGCTTTTATATTCCAAGCCTCTTGAGATAAATGACAACACTGCATTTGCTTTGTTAATTACGGACTCAACCTGCAAGTTTACCTTTAGAGAATCCTGGACTAGGACTCCCAAGTCCCTTTGCACTTCAGCATTATGAATTTTGTCACCGTTTAGAAAATAGTCCATGCCTCTATTCTTTCTTCCAAAGTGCAAGACCTCGCACTTGCCCACGTTGAATTTCATCAGCCATTTCTTGGACAACTCTCCTAAACTGTCTAAATCTTTCTGCAGCCTCCCCACCTCCTCCATACTACCTGCTCCTCCACCTATCTTTGTATCATTGGCAAACTTAGACAGAATGCCCCCAGTCCCATCATCTAGATTGTTAATATATAAAGAGAACAGCTGTGGCCCCAACACTGAACCCTGCGGGACACCACTCGTCACCGGTTGCCATTCCGAAAAAGAACCTTTTATCCCAACTCTCTGCCTTCTGCCTGACAGCCAATCGTCAATCCATGTTAATACCTTGCCTCGAATCCCATGGGCCCTTATTTTACTCAGCAGTCTCCCGTGAGGCACCTTATCAAAGGCCTTTTGGAAGTCAAGATAGATAACATCCATTGGCTCTCCTTGGTCTAATCTATTTGTTATCTCTTCAAACAACTCGAACAGGTTTGTCAGGCATGATCTCCCCTTACTAAATCCATGCTGACTTGTCCTAATCCGACCCTGCACTTCCAAGAATTTAGAAATCTCATCCTTAACAATGGATTCTAGAATCTTGCCAACAACCGAGGTTAGGCTAATTAGCCTATCATTTTCCATCTTTTTCCTTGTTCCCTTCTTGACAGGGGGGTTACAACAGCGATTTTCCAATCCTCTGGGACTTTCCCTGACTCCAGTGACTTTTGAAAGATCATAACTAACGCCTCCACTATTTCTTCAGCTATCTCCTTTAGAATTCTAGGATGTAGCCCATCTGGGCCCGGAGATTTATCAATTTTTAGACCTCTTAGTTTCTCTAGCACTTTCTCCTTTGTGATGGCTACCATATTCAACTCTGCCCCCTGACTCTCCTAAATTGTTGGGATATTACTCATGTCTTCTACTGTGAAGACTGACGCAAAGTACTTATTTAGTTCCTCAGCTATTTCCTTGTCTCCCATCACTAGATTACCAGCGTCATTTTGGAGCGGCCCAATGTCTACTTTTGCCTCCCGTTTGTTTTTAATGTATTTAAAGAAACTTTTACTATCATTCCTAATGTTACTAGCTAGCCTACCTTCATAATTGATCCTCTCTTTCCTTATTTCTCTCTTTGTTATCCTGTTTGATTGGATAGCCTTCCCAATCTTCTGACTTCCCACTACTCTTTGCCACATTATAGGCTTTCACTTTTGCTTTGATGCATTCCCTAACTTCCTTTGTCAGCCATGGCTGCCTAATCCCCCCTCTGATAACCTTTCTTTTCTTTGGGATGAACCTCTGTACTGTGTCCTCAATTACTCCCAGAAACTCTTGCCATTGCTGTTCTACTGTCTTTCCCACTAGGCTCTGCTCCCAGTCGATTTTCGTCAGTTCCTCCCTCATGCCCCTGTAGTTACCTTTATTTAACTGTAACACCTTTACATCTGATTCTACCTTCTTTCTTTCAAATTGGAGATTGAATTCTACCATATTATGATCACTGCCTCCTAAGTGTTCCCTTACTTTAAGATCTTTAATCAAGTCTGGCCCATTACATAACACTAAGTCCAGAATGGCCTGTTCCCTCGTGGGCTCCATCACAAGCTGTTCCAAAAAGCTCTCCTGTAAACATCCAATGAATTCCCTTTCCTTGGGTCCACTGGCAGCATTATTTACCCAGTCCATCTGCATATTGAAGTCCCCCATGATCACTGTGACCTTGCCTTTCTGACATGCACTTTCTATTTCATGGTACATTTTGTGCCCCTGGTCCTGACCACTGTTAGGAGGCCTGTACATAACTCCCATTATGGTTTTTTTGCCTTTGTGGTTCCTCAACTCTACCCACATAGACTCCACATCATCTGAACCTATGTCGTTTAGTGCTATTGATTTAATGTCATTCCTAATTAACAAGGCAACCCCGCCTCCTCTGCCCACCTCTTTGTCTTTTCGATAGGTTGTGAATCCCTGGATGTTTAAATGCCAGTCCTGAACCCCCTGCAACCACGTCTCTGTGATGCCTACCACATCATACCTGCCAGTCACAATCTGGGCCACAAGCTCATCTACCTTGTTCCGTACACTGCGCACATTTAAATATAGCACCTTTAATTTTCTATTGACCGTCCCTTTTTGTTTTCTTAGTGTGGTGGACCTTGGTTTACTGAGCCTTTCCATACACTGTGTCATATTTTGTGGGATGTGGACTATCGTAACCTCTCCTATGTTGTTGGTACCGACATGGACCACAACAACTGGATCCTCCCCCCCCCTCTCCAGTATCCTTTCAAGCCGGTCAGAGATGTCCCGCACCCTAGCACCGGGCAGGCAACATACCATGCGGGACTCTTTATCCTGCTCACAAAGGATACTATCTATCCCCCTGATAATAGAATCCCCTACAACTACAACTTGCCTATTTACTCCCTCCCCTTGAATGGCCTGCTGAACCATGGTGCCTTGGTCAGCTGACTCATCCTTCCTGCAGCCCTGTTCGCCATCCACACAGGGAGCAAGTGCCTCATACCTGTTGGACAGGGTCAAGGGCTGAGGCTCCTGAGTTCCTGACTGCTGGTTCCCTTTCCCTGTCTGACTTGCAATCACACCCTGCTGTCCCTGGCCACTGGCAGGATTTAAACTACTTACTCTGACAGGTGTGACTGCCTCCTGAAACACAGTGTCCAGGTAAGTCTCCCCCTCCCGGATGTGCCTCAGTGTTTGAAGCTCAGACTCCAGCTCATCAACTCTGAGCCGGAGCTCTTCGAGTAGCGAACACTTACTGCAGATGTGGTCGCTGCAGCTCGCAATGGGATCTGCCAGCTCCCACATCAAGCAGCTCAAGCACATCACCTGACCAGCCATCACTAATAAATTAATTTGTTTAATTTAAGTTTACGAGTTTAGCTGTGTTTTTTTTAAAATTTGGGGCAGATTTGCTATCAACCAATCAGATCACAGCTTCCCTCTGACATCACTTTTGGGGGAAAAAAACTGGAAAACAGGAAGTTACAGTTAGGTTTTTTATACTCACAGAGACTGCTCCTCCTCCTCCGAACGGCTCCCGAAATTAGGCCCGAAGAAAGAGAGAGAACAAAACAGTCGGGAAAAGCATCTTCTCCCACTCTTCACCGAATTACCTCACTGCACCAAATTACCAAATTCTCACTCTGTCTCACTCACTCAGGCTGTGTCTCCTTGACCAGCGCAATGGTGACTAAGTGTGCTTTCTGTCTGTCTTTTATACAGACTTTAGGGTGACTCACACTAAAACTTCAAAGAGAAGAATACAATGTGTACCTTTGTGCCCCTTAACAGGCCTCAGGTGACTGCCAGATAACTGCCTCTCAGCAATTAGGGTGGGGGCAGCTTCAGCCAATCAGACACTAATCTACACTGCACTTTTAACTGAAAAACAGCACAATTAGATTAACCACTTACCTTTCCTGGTTACCTCAATGCACCAAATTACCAAATTCTCACTCTGTCTGTGTCTCACTCACTCAGGCTGTGTCTCCTTGACCAGCGCAATGCTCAAGGATGCTCAAGAGTATTTGACATTTTGGAAGGAAAGAAAAAGAGGCGGGGTAACTCTGTTGATAGTCAATCGAGCAATAGAGTAGTGAGAGGTGACCTTGGATTGGGCGATCAAGATGCATCATTAGTTTGTGTGGAGATAGGAAATAGTAAAAGGAAGAAATCATTGCTGTGTCTTGGTACAGCGTCCTGCAGTCAGATCTTGTTACAAAGAGAGTGACATTACAGGAAAACCAGTGAAGCCGGGAGGATAAAAGAGCGCGGGAAAGAGCAATGTTGAGAATGGAATGCTAGCTTGAAGTTTGGAACGCTTCAGGTGACCTCAGGATTCCAAAGTGATGTGGGGCAAGTGGAAGCTGCTGATTGGGTGAGTACAGTGGGTACGTATTCACTACTTTTATCACTTAGAGTTTATATTTTGTGATCTATAATTTGTACGGGCTGTATTCTGTAGTAACAAGGACCAGGGAAGAAGGAGCCTAGAGTAGCTGATATTATTTGATTTTAAATATCCTCCAAAAGGTTTTGGGGTAAGTCTTGGCGGTTGAGCTCAAAACGGTGGTGTGCTCCTCCTCCCCTATGTGGGAAGCCAGGGACGTGTCCAGTGCCCGGGATCAGCATATGTGCAGGGAACATCTCCAGCTGCAGTTTCTGGAAGGCAAGGTTTTACAGCATGCGGTGGTATGCATTAGGGGTATTACGGTACCCTGCGATGCTGAGAGGCTATTGGTGGATAGATGCCGGGTCCCGATTGGATCAGCCGCCTACTGGCTCCACCCAGTAAGGCGGAGTATACGAGCCCGGGTTCTCCCAGCAGCCGCATTCTGTAACTGTGCTGCTGGGGAACAAGTCTGCGTAATAAAGCCATCGATTGACTCCTTCTCATCTCGTCTCGTGAGTGACTGGTTGTGCTACGATTTGTTACGCAAACTTTAAAGAACGTGGTGCTCCGAATCACGCCGGAGTGTCTGAAAAGATGAGCAAGCCCCAGTTTCACCAGCAGGAATCATAGGCCTGTAATGAGCTTGCACTGAAATGTAATGGAGGGCCTGCAGCAGCACAACTCTACCCTGATCACCAAAGGTTTGTCTGTGCTTCCCAACACTCAAGTAATGCGCAAGATGCACTCCGGATTTCCCAACTACCATCGAACTGAATATATTTATTATCAGGGCATCACAAAATGTATTTAATTGATTGTTTTTTTTAAATATTTAAAATTAAGGGGCAATTTAGTGTGGCCAATCGACCTCCCCTGCACATCATTGGGTATGTGGTGGTGACTCACGCAGACACGGGGAGAATGTGCAAACTCCACACAGACAGTGACCCAGGACCGGGATCGAACCTGGGTCCTCGGCGCCGTGAGACAGAAGTGCTAATCAATGCGCCATCGTACCGCCCTCAAAATGTATTGAAACGGTTTCAAACCAGGATCCTACAAACGTCCAAAGTTAAATATGTACTTTAATTTCAGCTTCGTCTTCACACTTTACACATCCAAAATAAAGTCGTTCAAAGTGGTGAGTAAAGAAGACGGTACTTGCTCTACACAAATTATCTAACTCCGTTCTATTAAGCTATACTGCACTTAGCACTTAGCAAATTTAATAGAATTCCACTTAGCTTGCAGTAGAATAATTTCATCCTTTTGGTCTGATGAAACGACCACAAATGAGCCAAATCATCTCAAGCCCATCTTGTATCAATAGCAGAAATCGTGATGAGGGAAATTACAATTCTTAAATAAAAATTGAATATGTTGGAAATGCACAGCACATACAGCGGCATGGGTGGAAAGAGAAATGGGGTTCACGTTTTTCAGACCTAAGGCTTTTCCTCATGGCAAAGACCTGAAACTTCCATGCTTTCGCTCCCAACACATGCTGCAGCTCTGCTGAGTATTACACAAGCTGGTTGGTAAAGCCAAAACCAAGACAGAGGTCGCGATCTACTGGCCGCGCCCCGGCCTAACGGGGTCACCATGTGGCCGGTAGATGCCGGAAGATTCCTCTTCCGGGATTTGCCCGGCTCACCACGCCTCATCTGATCTGCATGAGACTTTGGGATCTAACCTCTTTGCCTTGGAGACCTTAGGTAAGCGCTGTTCAGTACTGGACTCCACAAAGGGCGACCAGGTGGAATGGCACTTGGAGGGGGGGAACTCCCAAGGGATCGGAGGCCCCTGGGTGGTTGCCCTTTGGGCATTGTTGCACCCTGGCACTGCTGGTGCCAGCCTGGTGCTACCAGGGTGCTCAGCTGGTATCACCATCCCAGCAGGGGCACTGCCAGGCTGGTAGTGCCAAGATGCCAGGCTGGCATTGTGCCCACACCAGGGATAAGTTCTAGGGTCCCTCTCCCCCTGTGAACCCCCTGAAAGGTAAGATGGGAGATCTGGGGGCACGTGGGTAGGGGGTGGTTGAGAGATCGGACCACCATTTAAAAATGGCGTCCCGATCTCCTTCTGCACTGGAGGAAGTTTTGCCGAGTTGAGCTCCTCAGGAAACAGTCAAAGTGCAGCCTCGGCGGGGCATTCCCCACTGAGTCCCGTTCGATAACATTGTCTTTCTCAGCGATGTGAACGCCGTGAAACAGCTGGCTAAAACGTGCTCGATACGGGACTCTGTTGCAATTTGGTTAGATCGTGCCCAGATAGTTTCTCTTCATCGAAATATTTTGTTGACTTGTTCATTCTGTCATTCTGAAAAATATATATTATTCATCTTTCAGCTGACTGGAAATTTTTTGCAACTGAAATTGAGACAGAGCGAACTGCTCAAAAATGCAAGGCCACATTCTCAGGTGCAGGTGAGAAACAAAGAAATCACCCTCAGAGGATTGTGAAGAGAGAGACATTTCCTATAATCTGGACACCCATCAAAACTTCAGTCCAACAAAGAGAGATTAAAAATGCAAAGTACCGGATATTGAAACAATGGCTGTCAAAGACAGCCACACCCAAAACCTCCCAGAAATACAGAATGGGTGAAGAATTTCAAGCAAGACTGACCAGCCACTATAGAGAGATTGCAAGTGATACAGGTGGCATTAAGAAAGTCAGTGGAAACAGGCTGACCACTGCTCTTCGCCCTCTCTTGGAATAAGAGTGTCGCCCGGTTCTAGAAGCCATCTCTACTAAAAACCTACTCGTGAACAGGGAGATCTCATAATAATTGCAACATCTTCTATATCTAACCACATCCAAGAAACCCGCCAGCCTAGATCAGCCTCAGCATTTAAAATCTACACCTCAAGGACAATCAAAGTATACTTAACCATATATTATTTTCCCATTTTTAAAATTCAAATCTATCTGTCTTTATTTCTGTGTGTGTGCCCCAATTATTGTACAAGAGCAGAACTTATGATGTTGCGATTTTATTATTTTCCTCAGGTTTGGTGGTTAATAAATTTGCTCTTTCTGTGACTCAAGAAAACCTTGTTTGATTGGCTCCTTATTGCTCACAGCTGTAATAATTAAATACATTCTGATTTGGGAAAGGCATATCCTCGTGAAAAATTAAACATCAAACTTTGTTGTCACCAGGCAAGGAGGTGGAATAGAGGGGAACCAGTTCACTCTTTCTCTCCTGGTCATAGCAGGTCCCACAGCTCTCCCCCTACACCACCCAGTGTCCCAGATAACCCCCATTAATGTGCTCCTTGAAATAAATCAAATATAAATAAATAAATCCCGATTCATATATGCTCAAAGACAATGAATTCCATCACCTGTTCCTCTAAGCTTAATTGTAATTGACAAGAGATTAACCCGACTTTTTCCATTTTTATTTCAGATTTCCAGCATCTGCAGTATTTTGCTTTGCATAGATGCCAACCTATAACAAGATTTTTAAAAGCCCTAAAAATAAGATGATCGTCCAGAAAGAATTCTACAGTTGAAAAACAACTCTCAGTAAAAGGCCGACAACTATTGTTTCACAATGACTTAAATTTAAATTCCTTTTTAGTAAATTGGATTTCATTTCTTTATAGGTGTTATGGGATCACATGTTGCAATTCAATTTTTGTGAAAATGGAAACTAAAGGTCATACATATGACAAATGTTAAAATTAGTTATAATGGGACAACAGCTGAAGTAGCAGTTCTATCCACTATATACAGTGAAACAAAGCGAAGTGCACAGAAGGTGAGCTTGAAAATTGTCTTTTTTGGCTTCTTTTTAAAAATAAATTTAGAGTATCCAATTCATTTCTTATCCCGATTAAGGGGAGATTTGCATGTCAATCCCACCTACCCTGCACATCTTTGGGTTGTGGGGGTGAGACCCACGCAGACACAAGAAGAATGTGCAAACTCCACACGGACAGTGATCCGGGGTCGGGATCTAACCCGGGTCCTCGGCGGCGTGAGGCAGCAGTGCTAACCACTGTGCTGCCCCTTGCCACCTTGTTTGAAAGTTTTCAAAGGGTGGGAGGTGCAATATTAGTTCTTCAAGCATCTGGGCTCTGCGGACATGCCGCTTCAGGACTTCAGCTCAAAAGTCAGTGCTGATACTCCACTGCTATACTGAGAGAGTGCTGCACTGTCAGAGGCGCAGTCTTTCAGATGATGTGTTAAACAGAGGCTTCACCTGCCTCTTCAATTTGATGGCACCATTTCAAGGAGCAGCAGGGGAGTAATCCATGCGCCCTGGCCAAAAGTCCCTCACTAAACATACAGAAGTCAGATGTTCTGAACACAAAAAAATTGATAATGATCACATTGTTATATGTGGGAGTTAGTGGTGTATTTTGGCTGCTGTGTTCTCTACAAGACAAAACTGGCTACACATCAAAAATACTTCACTGGCTGTAAAGCACAAGCGCTATGAGATGTCTTGTGGTCATGAGAAGTGCAACGTAAATGCAAGTCTTTCTTCTTTCTCTCCGGACTATGCATTAGTCAAAGGTGAAAATTCAGAAAATCTGGTTTGATTGTGATGAATGTAGGAAATTTTTATATAGATTGTATTATATCTGTTGCAGTAATATTATTAAAGAATCAAGGTTAAGGCATCCAGACTCTGTGGCTGTAAAAGGGGCAATTAAGATGTTGTAAAAGTCAGATAATCTTTCATTCCAATCATGTATATTGTTAGTTAACTATGTAGGGCTAATGGAATTTTGTTTATAGAAAGGTTTCCTGGGGTTTAGATAATTGCTGGGTTATGGTGAGCCTTGGTAAGATGGTCGTAACCATAATCCAGTTAGTGGGATAGAGATTATGTAATTAATGGGAGGAGCCAGGTCTGTAACAGGCAGTTTAGCTTTTAGTTTTACCATACGTTGTCAGGTTAAGCAATGACCTCCCAAAGCCACTAAGACTTGCAGCTGGTGTTTGAATGGGTTTCTCTCGCTCTTCAAGCAGTCTTTCCAAGAAACCTCTCTCCAGGGGGGAGCAAGTATCCCCATGTTTGCTAACTTTACTTAGAAGTGTCTTTTGACCTGTGATTGGCTTTGCTTAATTGGAGATAGGGAAGGTATCAGTCAGAAATTAAAGTGTTTCCTTTGATTGTTGAGAATTGTGCAACTGTTAACCTTAAGCTATTTTCTGTGATGTTAATGTGTTTATCCCTGTGTTAAGAATAA
Organism: Scyliorhinus torazame; assembly: GCF_047496885.1. NCBI lineage: Eukaryota > Metazoa > Chordata > Chondrichthyes > Carcharhiniformes > Scyliorhinidae > Scyliorhinus > Scyliorhinus torazame. Next base: position 127,257,391 of record NC_092725.1, read on the forward strand.
AGTTTGTTTTAATATAAAAGATACCCAATGGTCAGTGAAATTACTCCTGGAGTAAAGTATCCTTTCATCACGGTTTTATACATTCAAAAAAAGGGCGCCCAGGTGCGAGTGCCAAGTGTTGGGTTGGAAAAGAAAGGGGAGATGGGAGGGAATGATAGGGGCAGCCGGACAAAACGGTGCCCTGATGTGCGAGGAAAACCCTCCTGTGGCCTCGGTGAGGAGAAACACCCTGAAGCCAAAACAAAAGATGCCAAAGTGAGCTGCAGGCATCGAGAAACACCCCGTAGAACGTGCCCGACAGCGGACTTCAACTTAATCTGCTGAATCGCATCCAATAACTCAATCTCAAGTGGCATATAACGGTATTATTTTATCACTTTCTTTCTCATTCTATTTGTACATGCTAAATGTATATGGCACATCTAGTATTTTCCACCTTCTGTTACATTTTATTATTTTAATAAAGCTATTAATAGCCTTGCTGCAAGTAAACCCCTGGACTGTACGGCAATATCTGTCATTTCAACGAAAATTGGCTGTGTAAAATGAGCCCAATGAAAAGTTCAGTCAACAGATAGCAGCATGTGGACCAATCATTGCCCTTGTTTACTCACCTCGACATGGGATTCGAAATAAGGCAAAAATATCCACTTATGAAAAACAATGGTCAGTTCATGAAGAGACGAGGAGAAATGAAAAATCCTTCAAGTGTGACACCATATCATCGCACAGCAAACTAAAGCAAACTGCAGGTCTGGCAGAAACAGCAGGGAAAATGGGCAGCACGGTAGCACAAGTGGCTAGTACTGTGGCTTCACAGCACCAGGGTCCCAGGTTCGATTCCCCGCTGGGTCACTGACTGTGCGGACTCTGCACGTCCTCCCCGTGTCTGCGTGGGTTTCCTCCGGGTGCTCCGGTTTCCTCCCACAGTCCAAAGACGTGCAGATTAGGTGGATTGGCCATGATAAATTGCCCTTAGTGACCAAAAAGCTTAGGAAGGGTTATTGGGTTGCGGGGATGGGGTGGAAATGAGGGCTTAAGTGAGTCTGTGTAGACTTGATTGGCCGAATGACCTCCTTCTGCACTGTATGTTCTATGTTCGAAAAGACAAGGGTTTATCTGTTGGAAACTTTAAAGCAAAATGTTTCCGGTCCTTTCAATGTAAGCAGAATGAGATGGTAAAGCGAGTAAGTAATGAGCTTTGCAAAGCAGGCATGTAGAAAAATGGGAGTACATCGTGACTATGAGAACGTTTTAACACATTATATGAATCTACTGTTTACAAGTTGATATTAATTGCATATATTTTCTGCCCATCCATTGCAAAATGACGCCAGCCTTTATGAGATGTTCAATATGATAAGTGCTGATGACAGAGTCCACTATCAGACCCTTGCAACTGTGGCCACCTAAAATGGTGTCCAGTAAGGGATGCTGGGAAAAGTGGTCAAGGGTATGGACAAGCAGGCTGCAGGGCAGATCAAATAAAGCTACAGAAAAAGGCTTTGTAGACTTCAAACAATTTCACAGGTTGATGTGAATAACATAAGTAAAAGGCTATCTTCAGGCCACCAACAGGATCAATAGAACTGTCCTGTTATTCACAATTGTTCACCAGACACAGCCGCACCTAACTTCCTTAATTGGAAAGCTTACATGCATTCAACACCTTCAAGTATGGCCACTGAGTGCCCACCCCAAAATTGATGTGGCAGCCCCTGATTGGACTTGATCGATCTGGCTTGATCGAGCCCCGAGCAATTGATTGACAAATGACCCAGAGACCGCCCACCAAAAGAGTCACAAAATTCACACAGCATAAAAGTTACTGCATGGATTCATTCTTTCTGTTGAGCAGCAGTAACTAACAACGGTGACGTCCACCGGCCGACGAAGGAAGCATCACACTACCAACAGAAGGAAGACCAGAGCCAGAAGAGAACCAGATTGATAATCAACTAACAGGGACTACAAATCCGGAACTACAGATAACAGGCCTGTATCTGCCTAGCACTTGTCGGTCACTGCCAAGTTAAGTTAAGATCTTGGAACTATTGGTGCATCGTGCAACCTATGATTGGGAGTGTGTGACTGAATAACCATTGTGTGCGCGTGAATAAATATTGTTCTGTTTTATAAACGGAGTCTCAGAGTCATTTCTCCACTGTATACAGGTTAAGACATAGAACATAGAACATACAGTGCAGAAGGAGGCCATACGGCCCATCAACTCTGCACCTACCCACTTAAGCCCTCACTTCCACCCTATCCCCATAGCCCAACAACCCCTCCTAACCACTAAGGGCAATTTATCATGGCCAATCCACCTAACCTGCACGTCTTTGGACTGTGGGAGGAAACTGGAGCACCCGGAGGAAACCCACGCAGACACGGGGAGAACGTGCAGACTCCGCACAGACAGTGACCCAGCGGGGAATCGAACCTGGGACCCTGGTGCTGTGAAGCCACAGTGCTATCCACTTGTGCTGCCCCAAAGTCACACTATGGTTTAGAAAGGGCAACACAACGACACAAAATGCTCAATGAGTGCCCACAGGTGACCCAGAGCGTATAACATCACGTAGCGGATTAGAAGCAATTTGTATAAACAGCCCAGCCATTCAATCCGGATGATGCCAGGAGGCAATGCAATCTCTAATTTTCAAAGAGAAAACTTTTGAAATGAAGATAAATAAATGTAGATGATAGATTAATAATTTTAGTATTGTCAGCCTCAGAAAGATAACCCAAGTTAGAAAAGGCTCACCACTTATTTGCCATTGAAATATTGCTGGATGGATGAAATCGATATCCTGATAAAGATATCTGGTGATTGCAGCTACTTATTTTTGGAGATATAAATGTTTTATTAAAATACTTTCATCTGTTCCAATTTTAACAAATTACATTTCTCGAAGATGGAACAGAGGTCCAGGAGAGCTTTCCACAATACTGTCACTCGAAAAACAGATCCTGCAAACACGAGGCAGGGCTCTTTCAAAGTGAACTGAGTCAAATGTGGCAGAATTCCAGGTCAGACTAAAGAAACATTTTGCATTAGCCTGAGCCAGAAATTCAGCCGCAGTGTCGGGGGCGGGGGGGGGGGGGGGGGAAACAAAAATCAGAAAGCACTTATAATATAATAATCTTTATTATTACGGCATTAACACTGCAATGAAATTACTGTGAAGAGCCCCTAGTCACCACATTCCGGCGCCTGTTTGGGTACACAGAGGGAGAATTCAGAATGTCCAATTCACCTAACAGCACTTACCTAAGAGCAGCTTGTTGGATGCGGCTTGGGCTGAAGCGTCCTCAGTGAGATGAAAGGTCTTTACAAAGTAATTCCCCCCCCCACCCCCCCACCCCCCACCCCCAAGCTTTGTAGTTGCAGAGCAACACCCAGACAGGATAAAACCTCAAGGAAGAGCTGTATTGCCATCATAACACTGCATTAACACAGCGTTTCTGTTCTGCTGAGTCTCCCTGTCGATCAATGTGTGTAATGCAGTATATTTGAAGAAATAACATTTGTTTAAACATGCTTAATTTGATACCCTTAGAAAAGGAGACTGTTTCAAACAACAATTGGAGTTTCATATTCTTTCAGTATATCAATTCTACTTCAATGTCACTTTGACTCTTGAGATTTATGGTGACGTGGCTTGGTCACAGTAGCATCGTCAGGGAAATTTAAACTTTAAATTACACATCAGCAACAACACAAGTTACAAGGCCATTTATACACAAGGATTCTCCCCACCCTGAGAGTGCTGGCTTGTCTTTCATATTCCCAGGTGGCTATTAACATATCAAATGAACATGTGGTTGGCAGGAGAGAGAGATTAAAGTTGCAGCTGAACCTAATTCTGTTCCTGGCCAGCAGCTATAGACGTGCGCTTCCACCAAGGGTTGCCAGCTAATGGTCCTGAGAAAGAGCGTACAGCAACTTCCCTTCCTCAAGCAAGGGGTGCTGAGCGCAGGAACACGGGTAGGCCATTCAGCCCATCAAGCCTGTTCTGCCATTTAATAAGGTCACAGCTCATCTGTTTTGTAACACCATCCACCTCCCTTAATGCCCTTTAGTATATTGATCTCAGATTTAAAATCATTCATTGAGCCAGCATCAATTGCTTTCCTTTAAGGAGAGTTCCACATTTCCACCATCCTTTGCATAAGAAGTGTTTTCTAACTTCTCCCTGGATTGGTCTGGTACTGACTTTAATGTTATGCCCCCTTAAGCACGATCAACCATTCCAGGGATGATAATAGAGTCTTAGAACTTTTCCTTCCAGGTTTCAAAGAACAAAGAAAAGTACAGCACAGGAACAGGCCCTTTGGCCCTCCAAGCCTGCGCCAGCCATGCTGCCCGACTCAACTAAAATCTTCTACACTTCCGGGGTCCGTATCCCTCTTTTCCCATCCTACGACTTTCATAGAATTTACAGAGCAGAAGGAGGCCATTCGGCCCATCGAGTCTGCACCGGCTCTTGGAAAGAGCACCCTACCCAAGGTCAACACCGCCACCCTATCCCCATCACCCAGTAACCCCACCCAACACTAAGGGCAATTTTGGACAGTAAGGGCAATTTATCATGGCCAATCCACCTAACCCGCACATCTTTGGACTGTGGGAGGAAACCGGAGCACCCGGAGTAAACCCACGCACACACGGGGAGGATGTGCAGACTCCGCACAGACAGTGACCCAAGCCAGAATCGAACCTGGGACCCTGGAGCTGTGAAGCAATTGTGCTATCCACAAGGCTACCGTGCTGCCCCTAAAGGTAGCCTGTCATCCCTGTTCATGTATGTGTCAAGATGCCCTTAAACTTCACTATCGTCCCTGCTTCCACCACCTCCTCCGGCAGCGAGTTCCAGGCACCCACTACCCTCTGTGTAAAAAAACTTGCCTCGTACATCTCCTCTAAACCTTGCCCCTCGTGCCTTAAACCTATGCCCCCTCGTAATTGACCCCTCTACCCTGGGAAAACGTCTCTGACTATCTACTCTGTCTATGCCCCTCATAATTTTGTAGACCTCTATCAGGTCACCCCTCAACCTCCGTTGTTCCAGTGAGAATAAACCGAGTTTATGCAACCTCTCCTCATTGCTAATGCCCTCCATACCAGGCAACATCCTGGTAAATCTCTTCTGCACCCTCTCCAAAGCCTCCACATCCTTCTGGTGGTGTGGCGACCAGAATTGAACACTATACTCCAAGTGTGGCCTAACTAAGGTTCTGTACAGCTGCTACATGACTTGCCAATGCCATCTCCTGAACCCTCCATCTAGCCTCCCCGGGGCAAACCAGTGATTATCGCAGATTGGAGACCAGACCGATGCTCCCACATGTCTCCTCCATTACCCCCAGACTCTCAGGGCCGTTACCACCACGGGGCTGGTGGAGAACTGTGCCGGCGGGAATGGCAGGGGTGCCGTTACCAATGCCCCAAAACTAGTGCCCATGCATGATGCCGCCTCTACTCACTCCCACACCGACCCCCCCCCCACACTTCCTAATCATGGCTATATTCACCGGCCAATAATAATTACTAAAGTTCGGCAGCGCCAGCCAGCCCTCCCCCGGCTCCTCTCCTGCACCCCCTTTTTTACCCGCCCATATAAAGTCAGTATTGACCCTTATTGACGCGTTTAAAGGAGGACCGTGGAATAAAGATGGGGAGACACTGAAACACAAACAGACATCTCGGGAGGACCGTCATTTTCACTGTGTGTATCCTCCCAGCTAGTGACAACGGGAGCGCGTCCCACATTTGGATATCTTCCTTCATTTGGTCTACTAGTCGCGCCAGATTTAGCTTGTGCAGCCGTTCCCATTCCCGTGCCACCTGGATGCCTCGGTACCGAAAGCTTCCCCCCACCACTCTATACGGCAGCTCCCTCAATCGCCTCTCCTGCCCCCTTGCCTGGATCGTGAACGTCTCGCTTTTCCCCATGTTCAATTTATAACCCAAAAACCGGCCAAATTCCCCCAGAATCCTCATAATTTCTTCCATCCCTTCTAGTGGGTCCGAAACATATAGAAGCAGGTCGTCTGCGTATAGCGAGACTCTGTGTTCCACCCCTCCCCGAACCAGGCCCTTCCAGACCATTGAGGCTCTCAACACAATTGCCAGCGGCTCTATGGCCAGCGCAAACAGCAGTGGGGAGAGGGGACATCCCTGACCCGTCCCTCGGTGCAGCCTAAAATAGCCCGATGTTAACCTGTTCGTCCGTACACTCGCCCAGGGAGCCTGATACAGCAGTCTGACCCAGTCGATGAAGCCATGTCCAAATCCAAACCGTCCCAGTACCTCCCACAGATATTCCCATTCCACCCAATCAAATGCCTTCTCAGCGTCCATTGCGACCACTACCTCCACGTCCCTATCCTCTGGGGGCATCATGATCACATTCAGCAGCCTTCTTACATTGGCCGCCAACTGCCTACCCTTAACGAATCCCGTCTGGTCCACCCCAATCACGTCCGGAATGCAGTCTTCAATCCTCGAGGACAAGAATTTGGCCAACAGTTTGGCGTCTACATTTAGTCGGGAGATCGGTATGTAGGACCCGCATAGCTTCGGGTCCTTGTCCCACTTCAGGATCAATGAGATAGTGGCCTGTGACATCGTCGGGGGAAGCCCCCCTCGCTCCCTTGCCTCATTAAATGTTCTTATCAATAGGCAGCACGGTGGCGCAGTGGGTTAGCCCTGCGGCCTCACGGCGCTGAGGTCCCAGGTTCGATCCCGGCTCTGGGTCACTGTCCGTGTGGAGTTTGCACATTCTCCCCGTGTCTGCGTGGGTTTCGCCCCCACAACCCAAAGATGTGCAGGCTAGATGGATTGGCCACGTTAAATTGCCCCTTAACTGGTAAAATTTAAATTGGGTACACTAAATTTATTTAAAAAAATTTTTTTTAAAATGTCCTCATCAACAGTGACGCCAGTATCCCAGAGAACTTGTTATAAAACTCCACTGGGTACCCGTCCGGCCCCGGGGCTTTACCCGACTGCATGACCTTCAGCCATCTGCTATTTCCTCTAACCCGATCGGGGCCCCCAGCCCTTCTACCAACTCTTTGTCAACCTTCGGGAACCTCAGCCCCCCTAAGAATTGCCTCATCCCCTCCGGCCCAGCTGGGGGTTCCGACTCATACAGCCTGCTGTAAAACTCCTTGAACACCTTATTAACCCCAGCTGAATCTCCAACCAGGTTCCGATCCCCGTCCCTTACTTTCCCAATCTCCTTGGCTGCCTCCCTCTTTCTGAGCTGCTGCGCAAGCATTCTGCTGGCCTTCTCTCCATATTCATAAATCGGCCCCCTTGCCTTCCTCAGCTGCTCCACCGCCTTTCCTGTAGTTAACAAGCCAAACTCCACCTGTAACCTCCGTCGTTCCCTTAAAAGCCCTGCCTCTGGGGTCTCCGCATAACGCCTGTCGACCTGTAGTATTTCCCTTATCAATCGGTCCGTTTCTGCTCTGTCTACCTTCTCCCTGTGGGCCCGTATCGAGATCAGCTCCCCTCCAACCACCGCCTTCAAGGCCTCCCAGACCACTGCAGCCGAGACTTCCCTTGTGTCATTAACTTCCAGGTAGCTCTGAATACATTTCCTCAGCCGCCCACACACCTCCTCATCCGCTAAAAGTCCAACATCCAGTCTCCAGTGAGGGCGTTGGCCACCCTCTTTGCTCACCTGTAGGTCATCCCAGTGCAGGGCATGATCCTAGATTGTGATCGCTGAATACCCAGTGTCCACTACCTCAGTCAGTAAAGCCCTATTTAGGATAAAAAAGTCAATCCAGGAGTACACTTTATGCACGTGCGAGTAGAAGGAGAACTCCTTCACTCTCGGCCACCCAAATCTCCATGGGTCCCCCCCCCCCCCCCCCACCCCCCCCCCCCTCCCCCTCCCCCCTCCCCCCCCCACACCCCCCTCCCCCCCCCCCCCCCCCCCCCACCCCCCCACCCCCCCTATCTGCTCCATAAAGCCCTTAAGCTCCTTTGCCATTGCTGGCACCCTGCCTAGTCCTTGAGCTCGACCGGTCTAGCCCTGGGTTAATGACTGTGTTGAGGTCCCCACCCATGACCAGCTTATGTGAATCCAGGTCCGGGCTCTTCCCCAACATCCTCTTCATGAACTCCACCTCATCCCAATTTGGCGCATACACATTCACGAGCACACCGGCAGCCCTTCCAGCTTCCCACTAACCATAATGTAACGGTCTCCCACATCTGCAACTATTCTTCCCGCCTCAAATGACACTCGCTTGTTAATCAGGATCGCGACCCCTCTAGTTTTGGAGTCCAGGCCTGAGTAAAAAACCTTTCGGACTCATCCCTTCCTTAATCTAATCTGATCAGTTACTCTAAGGTGCGACTCCTGTAACATTGCCACGACTGCCTTCAGTCCCCTCAAATGCGCGAACACGCGTGCCCTCTTAACCGGCCCATTTAGCCCATGTGATCAGCCTGGTTGGGGGGGCTTCTGGCCCCCCCTCCACCGATCAGCCATCACCTTTCTTGGGTTAGTCTCCAGCCCGCACCCCAGGCATCCGCAGGCCCGCCCCCAGGCAGCCTCCCCCCCCGACCTCTTTTTTTGTCCCACAGCAAAAGTCCCTCCCCCATCAGCAGAACATTCCCCCCCCCATGCACGATCAGAGCAAGACGAGAGCAGGATGTAATCGAAGCTTTATCACACTGAGATGTGCGGCCTCCTACAGCAGCTGATGAAATGGCTGCTGTACTGGGAGCACACATATTTATACTCTGCCTACTGGGCGGAGCCAGCAGGCAGGGATCTACCCCCCCGTACCTGTAGTACAGGGGCCTTACCGTAAAGCACCTATATCAACATCCTATATATACAATATATACATCAGTGGTGACTACCACATTCACCCCTTGTTAAAAAAATGAGTCCGGCGGGGGTGGTGGAGAACTATGTGCAGAAAATTGTGTTTTAAAAGTACTGATAATATTACAAATTCAGGCGGTCCGGTGCCTTGATCTGTCGTTGGGAGCGCCGCAGTGCTGGTGGCGACTCTGGCGGCAGCTTGGTCTTCGGTGACTCCGGGAGCATGTCGAAATCCTCTTCATGCCCGGGTGTGAGCAAGGGTAGGACGGATTGTCCCGGAGCGGGTGCTGCGGTAGGGTGCGCCGGGGGGAGGGAAGGTGGCGCCGGGTCGGAGGGGGGTGTGTGTGTGGAACCAGCTGGTGCCAGGTCCCTGAGGGAGACTGTGTCTTGGCGGCCGTCGGGGTACGCTACGTAGGCGTACTGCGGGTTGACGTGAAGTAGCTGTACCCTCTCAACCAACGGGTCCGCCTTGTGGAGTCGAACGTGTCTACGGAGGAGAATGGGTCCCGGAGCTGCCAGCCATGTCGGGAGCGAAATCCCGGAGGTGGACTTCCTGGGGAATGCAAAGAGACGTTCATGGCCGTTTCATTAGTCGCGGTGCACAGGAGCGACCGAATGGAGAGAAGTGCGTCGGGGAGGACGTCCTGCCAGCCGGAGGCCAGGAGATTTCTGGACCGTAGGGCCAGCTGGACGGCCCTCTAGACCCATTCTCCCTCTCCACCTGCCCGTTTCCCCTGGGGTTATAGCTGGCCGTCCCGCTCGAGGCGATGCCCCTGTTGAGCAGGTACTGGCGCAGCTCATCGCTCATGAATGAGGATCCCCGGTCGCTGTGGATGTAGGCGGGGAAGCCGAACAGAGCGAAGATGGTGTTGAGGGCTTTGATGACGGTGGCAGACGTCATGTCGGGGCATGGGATGGCGAAGGGGAATCTGGAATATTCGTCGACCACATTGAAAAAGTACGTGTTGCGGTCGGTGGAGGGGAGGGGCCCTTTGAAGTCTGCGATCAGGCGTTCAAAGGGGCAGGAGGCCTTCACCAGGCGCGCACGGTCTGGCCGGTAGAAGTGCGGTTTACACTCCGCGCAGACCTGGCAGTCTCTGGCGATCGCCCTGACTTCCTCGATGGAGTAGGGCAGGTTGCGAGCCTTGATGAAATAGTAAAAACGTGTGACCCCTGGGTGACAGAGGTTGTTGTGTAGGGTCCAGAGTCAATCCACTTGTTCGCTGGCACATGTACTTCAGGATAGGGCATCGGGGGGCTCGTTGAGCTTACCGGGGCGATACAAAATCTCGTAATTGTAGGTGGAGAGCTCGATCCTCCACCACAAGAGTTTATCGTTTTTGATCTTGCCCCGCTGTGTGTTATTAAAATGAAGGCAACCGACCGTTGGTCAGTGAGGAGAGTGAATCTCCTGCCGGCCAGGTATGACTCTATTGCCGCACAACTTCAATGATGGCTTGGGCTACTTTTTCGACGGGGGAGTGCCGAATTCCGGAGGCATGGAGAGTGCAGGAAGAGAATGCCACGGGACTGCCTGCTTGCTTGAGGGTGGCGGCCAGAGCGATGCATCGCTCTCGACTTAGAAGGGGAGCGTCTCGTCGACCACGTGCATCGCGGCCTTGGCGATGTCGGCCTTGATACGGTTGAAGGCCTGGTGAGCCTCAGCCGCCAGAGGCATAACAGTGGATTGAATGAGTGGGCGGGCCTTGTCCGCATAGTTTGGGTCCCACTGGGCGTAATACGAAAAGAATCCCAGGCAACGTTTGAGGGCCCTGGGGCAGAGCGGAGGGGGAGTTCCATGAGGGGGCGCATGCGGTCGGGGTCGGGCCCCAGAACTCCGTTCTGGATCTGGCTAAGCGGTTCGTGCTGAACACGCACTTCTCCTTGTTATATATGAGGGTGAGGAGAGTGGCGGTGTGGAGAAATTTGGCAAGGTTGGCGTCATGGTCCTGCTGATCATGGCCGCAGATGGTAACATTGTCCAGGTATAGGAAAGTGGCCCGCAGCCCTTACCGGTCAACCATTCGGTCCATCTCCCGTTGGAAGACCGAGACCCCGTTGGTGACACCGAGGGGAACCCTGAGAAAGTGGTAGAGGCGGCCGTCTGCCTCGAAGGCAGTGTACGGGCGGGTCCGCCTTACGGATAGGAACTGGTGGTAGGCGGGTTTCAGATCTACTGTCGAGAAGACCCGGTACTGTGCAATCTGATTGACCATGTCAGATATGCGTGGGAGGGGGTACGCGTCGAGCTGCGTGTACCGATTGATGGTCTGGCTGTAGTCAGTGACCATCCTGTTTTTCTCCCCAGTTTTGACCGCTACCACTTGGGTTCTCCAGGGGCTGTTGCTGGCCTTGATGATGCCTTCCCGAAGCAGCCGCTGGACTTCAGACCTGATGAAGTTCCTGTCCTGGGTGCCGTACCGTCTGCTCCTGGTGGCGACGGGTTTGCAATCCAGGGTTAGGTTTGCAAAAAGGGAAGGTGGGTCGACCTGAAGGGTCGCGAGGCCGCACACAGTAAGGGGTGGTAGGGGCCCGCTGAATTTCAGGGTTAGGCTCTGGAGGTTGCACTGGAAGTTCGGGCCGAGTAGCAAGGCAGCGCAGAGGTTGGGGAGGACGTGGAGGCAGAAGCCTCTGAACTCCACGCCCTGGACAGTGAGAGTGGCGATGCAGTACCCCCAGATCGCCACGGAGTGGGACCCGGAGGCCAAGGAGATTTTCTGATTAGCGGGGTGTACCGCGAGGGAACAGCGCCTTACCGTATCGGGGTGAATGAAGCTCTAAGTGCTCCCGGAGTCCAGCAGGCAGGAGATCTCGTGCCCGTTGACCTTCACTTTAGTTGAAGCAGTCGCGAGGTTGTGTGGTCGAGACTGGTCAATCGTGACCGAGGCGAGACGCGGCTGGTCGTTGGCGGTTACAGGCGATGAGCGGCCGGATGAGGTGGCCGACGGGCATGGGTCCTGAGTCGGGTAAGATGGCGGCGCCCACGGGCCGTACGTGTCATGGGGAAAGCAAGATGGCGGCGCCCATTGGTCCTGGAAGGAACAAGATGCGGTGCCCACGGCCGCATGTGGTCCTAGGAGGGGAAGATGGCGGCGCCCACTGGCTGCATGTGGGGGGTGCCGGGACATTAGCGCTAATTGAGCAGGCCTGGCACACTGCAGCAAAATGTCCCTTCTTGCCACAGGCCTTGCAGAGGGCGCTCCGCGCCGACAGCGCTGTCGGGGGTGTTTTGAATGCCCACAGAAGTAGCATTTGGGCCCCCCCCCCGGGATTGGTTGGCTGCCGCGCGGCACAGGCGTGGGTTTGACTGAGGGCGGTCGCTGATGGGGTCCACGATGGGGCGGCCGTCTGCGGAGTCCATGATGCACGGTGGGGGGGGGGGGGGGGGCACGCGGTCAGGGGCAAAGGCCTGAATGTTGCGTGATGCGACCGTAAGTGAAAGCGCTAGTTATTTGGTCGCCGCGAGGTTGAGCGTGGCCCCCTCTAAGAGGCGCTGGCGGATGTAGTCAGACCCTATGCCCTTAACAAATGTGTCTCTCATGAGCAAATTCAAGTGTTCCGTGGCTGAAATGGCCTGACAGTCACAGTCTCTAACTAGGGGGAGCAGGGCGCGCCAGAAATCTTCCACAGACTCACCAGGAAGTTGACGCCACGTGGAGAGGAGGTGCCTGGCATAGAGTGTGTTAGTCCGCTGATGTAGTTTTCCTTCAGTAGCGCCATGGCCTCTGCGTAGGTCGGTGCGTCCTGGACAAGTGGAAAAACGTTGGAGCTCAGCCGCGTGTACAGAATCTGGAGCTTCTGTGCTTCTGGAATTCTGTCTGGCGCAGACCCGATGTACGCTTCGAAACAGGCTCGCTAATGTTCAAAGTCCTTTTTGGCGTTGTCTGATGGCGGATGCAGATGCAGGCGATCCGGCTTGATGCGGAGGTCCATCTTCTGAAAAACTCAGTGCAATAAATTGATGCACGATCAATTACATAAAGACGAGAAAAGGATGTAAGCGAGGCTTTATTACACTGAGATGTGTGGCCTCCTACAGCAACTGATGAAATGGCTGCTGTACTGGGAGCACATATATTTATACTCCACCTACTGGGCGGAGCCAGCAGGCAGGGATCTACCCCGTACATGTAGTACAGGGGCCTTACCGTAAAGCACCTATATCAACATCCTATAAATACAATATATACATCAGTGGTGACTACCATCCCCCCCCCAGTAACAGCACTATGCAAACCACCCCCTTCAACAAGCATAACATCTGCTCACCCCCACTGCGCTTCCGTGAGCTATCCCGCCCAGCTAGCTTGGTGGCCTCCGCCCATGGCGCCAGACATTTTCCCACCTACTGTTCCCCCTCCCCCCTGCTCGGCCACACATAGGCAAAAGAAAAACAATCTCAACCCAATTGCCTGAAAGAAACACAAAGAAAATCAAACAGAAGAGCCAACATCTAACATTCACACATCCTTCCCCCATCAGTGCAAATGCAAACTTTAACTCACACAGCTCTGCAGCAGGCCCCAAATCAAGACAGAAGGCATTACAAATAACGTCCAAAAACAAGAAACCTTTTTAACATGAGCACTGCAGCAAAGTTCAAAGACCTCAGTTCGCTACCAGCCCTTTCCTTCTCGCGAAGTCCATCGCTTCCTCGGGCGACTCCAAGTAGAAATGTTGCTCTTTGTGAGTGACCCAAAGACGGGCCGGATACAGCAGTCCGAACTTCACCTTCTTCTTGAAAAGGGTCAATTTTATCTGGTTGAACCTTGCTCTTCTCCTGGCCACGTCCGCACCCAGGTCCTGATATATACGCAGGATGCTGTTCTACCATTTACAGCTCCGTGTCTGCCTGGCCCACCATAAAATACACTCCTTGTCCAGGTCCCTGTGGAATCTCACCACCATTGCCCTCGGGGGGGGCTTCCTCGCGAGCGCTTTGTGAGCCCTGTCCACCTCCAAGGGTCGGGAGAATGTCCCACCCCCCAGTAACCTCTCGAACATGCCCGCTACATATGCCCCAGCGTGCGCTCCTTCGGACCCCTCCGGGAGACCAATGATTCTCATGTTTTGTCGGCGGGACCTATTCTCTAGGTCCTCCAACTTCTCCAGGAGCCTTTTCTGCTGGTCTCCCAGCATCCCACCTCCAACTCCACTGCTGTTTGGTGTTCCTCCTGCTCAGTCAGTGCCTTCTCCACTTTCTGGATCGCCCGATCTTGAGCATCCAGTCTAAGTTCCAGCCGTGCAATCGATTCCTTAATCGGGTCCAAGCATTCCTGTTTCTGCTTGGCGAAGCCCTTCTGTATAAACAGCATCACCTGCTCCGTCGACCGGTGGGTCGTCCAGCCGGGACCCCAGTTGTCCGCCATGCTTTCTCCCGCTGCAGCCTCAGCCCAAGCCTTCGCCGTTCGCCTATTTCTTCCTTTGTGGGCACTTCTGGTCTGCCTCTCCATGCACTGAAGTCGCCATGGGCAGGATTCTTAAAGAGTACTTGGTCTTCACAAAGGAAAGATATGATGCAAACATTCAGGTTAATGAATGTGAAATATCAGACAAATAAATATAATGAGGGAGGAAGTACTGGAGGGACTGGCATCATTGAGGGCGGACAAATCACCAGGCCAGACAAATTGTATTACAGGCTGTTAAAGGAAGCTAGGGCGGAAATAATGGCTACTCTGAGGATCATGTTTCAGCCCTCATTAGATACAGGCAAGGTATCAGAGGATTCAAAATCTGTGAATATTGTAGCATTGTTTAAAAAGAGTGCGGGGGATAGGCCAAATAATTATCGGCCTATCAAGCTGACTTCAGTGGTGAGCAAATTATTAGAATCAATTGCGAGGGATAAACTGTCAATCAGGGATAGTCAGCGTGGTTTTATTAGGGGGAAAGTTGTGTCTTACTGATCTGATTGAATATTTTGAGGAAGTAACAAGGAGAGTCGATGGGGGAAGCTGAGTGGATGTGGTCTACATGGGTTTCAGTAAGGCATTTGACAAGGTCCCACATGGCAGAGCAGTAAGAAAAGTAAATGCCCAATGGGATGCAGGGGAGGTGACGGGTTGGATACAGAGTTGGCTCTGTGACAGGAAACCAACGGTAATGGTTGGTGGATGTTTTAGAGCTTGGGAGGTGGTTTACAATGGCATTCCACAAGGCTCAATGTTGGGTCTCCTGCTGTTTGCGGGTCGTATTAATGACTTGGAATTAATGTGGGTGGCATGATTGTGGAACTTGTACATGGCACAAAACTCAGCCATGTAGTTGATGAAGAGGATGGCTATGGATACTAGAATTATATCAATGGTTTGATTGAGTGGTCAGAAGAGTAGCAGTCGAAAGAAGTGTGAGGGAATACATTTCGGGAAGGCAAAGTACGGGAATATTGAACAAATGGGAGGATACTGAGAGAGGTTGAGGAAGTGATTCGATTTTGGAGCGCATGGTCCACAGGTCCCCAAAGGTGGCTGGACAGACAGATATGATGGCAAAGAAGACAAATGGAGTGCTTTCCGTTATTGGATGAAGGACAGAATACAAGAGCAGGGATGTGATGCTGGAACTGTATAGAATGCTGGTTCGGTCACAGCTGGATTTCTGCATGCAGTTCTGATCACCACATTACAGGATGGACATAACTGTTTTGGACAGAGAGTAGAGAAGAAACATACAGGAACATTGCCTGGGCTGGAAAATTGCAGCCAAGTAGAAAGATTAGGTTGGTTAGAGTTGTTTTCTTTAGAACAGAGGAGGCTGCAGGATGACCTGATTGAAGTGTGCAAAACTATGAGGAGCTTAGGTAGAGTAGATAGGGATCATTTGTTTCCCTAGCTAAATTGTCAATTACGAAAAGGCACATATTTAAGGTAATTGGTAGAAGGATTAGTTGGGCTATCAGGAAAAGCTGTTTCATCCAGAGGGTGGTAGGTGTCTGGAATTTGCTGCCTGGATTGGTGGTCGAGGTACAAACTCTCAACTCACTTTAAAAAGGTACCTGGTTCTGCCCCTGAAGTGCTGTAACCTGCAAGTCTACAGACCGGATGCTGAAAGGTGGAATGGGAATGGATGGATAGGATTTTCAGCTGTGCATGCATGATAGACTGAATGGTCTCTTTCTGTGCCATAACTATGGTCCTAACATGATAGAAGAACGAACATGCTAGCTCACCCATGATTAACAAACTCTGTTCGGAGGCAACATATTTCAAATGCTGGATATCTAAAATAAGCACAGAAAATACTGGAAACACTCAATTGGTTTTTCATCCGAACACCACTTCTGTCAAAGGGTCATTGAACAGAAATCTTAAGCCTACGTTTCCCTCTCCATAGATAGCCTAACCTGCTGAATTTTTCCAGGATTTTCTGTCTTTATTTCAATTCCTGTTTAATGTTCAATAAAGCAAATCTTAATTTGGGTCAAAGTACTGGGGCTCCCCGTCCCTAACAGCACGATGGGTGTACCTACACCACGTGGCCTGCAGAAGTTCAAGGTGGCAGCTCGTCAGCCGCTTTCAAAGACAATCCAGGACAGGCAATAATTGTTGGATTTGCCAATCGCCAATCCGTGACTGAATAACTAAACAAGTTGAAGTAACCATTATAAAAGCGAGGGATCATTAAAAAAAGCAGGATTTTTTTTCGTAAACTCAGACTCCTGACTTCTTATTTGTTCATTCCGAGTACGTTTAGGGGTTAATGTTTAGAAATCATGTTGACCAATAATAAAAACTGCCTGGATGGTAATGCAACAGATCTTCTGCAAATGAGGATTATTACTCCTAATTGGACAGATTGAGTGCTACACTTGGCTTAAAAGGCTCAGGGAGTAAAAGTGTATGAGTGAGTATTCAGTCTTGGCTGCTGCACAGTGCTCGCTGCTGGAAGCTAGCTGAGAATTGGATCAGGAGCAGAGATTTTGAACAACTTCAAAGCTCCCAGTCAGGGAATTGAACCCTGGAATGGCAGGCAGGGATACTGACCTCTATAGCAACGAGGAACACCAAAACCTTGTGGGTGGGAACTTACTGAATAACAGCAGGTGTATACTTTAACCAGCGAGAGATGATGCTTCCAGTAAATGACCAGCCTTCCAACACTCTCCGTTCCAAGATACTTAAGCAGGTTACTTACTGGGAGATTGCTGGCAGCTGTGAGACCACACCCCAAGCGCCTCCAGAAGGGGAATGCACAGCCAAGTACAATTACAAATTAAATAGCTTTATGAGATGACTAAGTTATGCAGCAGCTGCAAGCCTCCAAACTACACTTTCAGATTCAGCGCTTGGTATTTTGCATCAAGATTCAGTCAATATTTCTGCAATTGCAACGTCATTGTTTGTATGCCTATTGAAATCATGCTGTACTTCTGTACAGACACTGGAAAGTAATGCACCACAGTTTATGGACTGACAGATGAAAGTATATGCACACACACAAACACACGCACACAGTTGCTGTGTAGGTGAAATATAGGTCACAGAACCTTCCTATTTGCATTTCTAGAGAATACCATTACAGATTTACTCCATGAATCATGGTAGCTTCTGTGGCATTATAGGAAATGTTCAAAAGACAAAGGGTTAATGTCATATCATAATTAACCACGAGATGGAGCTAGATGCAGAACTATATAAAGCAGTAACTCAGAGACTTCGAGGGGAGAGCTGGAAGAGAGCTAGAGAGAACAGTACAATTATAGAGTGTAGAGACTAGTGTTAGTTGAGTGTAGATTATTAGATTGTTTACTATAGGACTAAGTGGTCGAGCTTTAATTAAGCAGGGTAAATAAATGTTAGCTTTGTTAATGATCTTAGCTTCTGTGGTCTTTGTGAACACTACAACATCCATCCTGAGAACAAGAATCACAAAGAGCACCACAGCTTCCTCAGGCTTAATTCAGTTGCCTGCATCACAGTAAAATTCTTTATGTACCATCTATGACAACAGAACTTCAGGTAGTTAAAACATTCATAAATGTTTGAACGTTGTCTTGAATATCAGTGTCTCAAAGTCTCGCTGAGACCAACTTCAAAACCGATAGTCACCAAAAACGCTTTAAACCACTCCATAAATCCACCTGGCGTGTTAAGGATGACGTCAATATGATCAGATTGGCTCAGTGGTTGAAAATATTGCCTCGGAAATCAGAAGGTAGGTAGCTCAGCATGCAATCCAGGGATTTAGATTCACACAGTTTTGCAGCACACCAAGCTGCTCTTCGACCCATCGTGTCTATGTCCGCCATCAAGCAACTAATCTAGCCCCATTTTCCAGCACTTGGTTCGTATGCTTGTATGTTTATGGCACTGCTCATCTAAATGCTTCTTAAAGATTTTTTGAGTATTTGAGCACACAATCCAGGTTCACAATTCCCATGAAATGAAAAGAAAATCGCTTATTGTCACAAGTAGGCTTCAAATGAAGTTACTGTGAAAAGCCCCTAGTTGCCTGTTCGGGGAGGCTGGTACGGGAATTGAACCGTGCTGCTGGCCTGCCTTGCGTCTGCTTTCAAAGCCAGTGATTTAGCCCAGTGCTAAACCAGCCCCTACATGTTCAAGGTGCCATTTGCATGTTTAATGTCTCTCCTAGAATCATAGCATAACATAGCACAGGAGGAGTCTTACAGCTCTTTCAACAAGCAATCTGGTTAGTCTCAATCCCCTGCTCTGTCGCAAACCCTGTACTTTTTTTCTCCTTCCAACTATTTATCCAACTTCCCCATGTGATGAACGACTGCTCAGTCTATATCACCAGCCTATCAGGCAGTGCCTTCCATATTTTGGGGTTAAAAACATTTCCCTACTGTTGTCTCTGGTTCTATTGTCAATCACGTTGGTTATCAGCCAGTGCAAAGTTTATCTAAATCCTTCTTAATTTAAAAACCTATTAAATCATCTCCATCCCCGGTTGAACATAAAGTATCCAATGGTACTTTTCAAAGAGCACGGTGCTCTCACCATATTCTGGCTGTCACAAACTTTTCCTGGCATTAGTTAAATGATTACAATCGGGAGGCGAGATTCTCTGACCCCTCGCCGGGTCGGAGACGCGCCGAGGGGCTGGCGTGAATCCCGCCCCCGGCGGTTGCCGAATTCTCCGGCACCGGATATTCGGCGGGGGCGGGAATCGCGCCCCGCCGGTTGGCGGGCCTACCCCCCCGCGATTCTCCGGCCCGGATGGGCCGAAGTCCTGCTGCTAGAATGCCTGTCCCGCCGGCATAGATTAAACTACCTACCTTACCGGCGGGACAAGGCGGCGTGGGCGGGCTCCGGGGTCCTGGGGGGGCGCAGGGCGATCTGGCCCCGGGGGCTGCCCCCACGGTGGCCTGGCCCGCGATCGGGGCCCACCGATCCGCGGGCGGGCCTGTGCCGTGGGGGCACTCTTTTCCTTCTGCCTTCGCCACGGTCTCCACCATAGCGGAGGCGGAAGAGACCCCCTCCACTGCGCATGCGCGGGGATGCCGTGAGTGCGGCCTCAACCGGGACCTGGGATTCATGTCACATTACATTCATGCCCCACCATCTGGCCTGCAAAATCCTACCAACTGTCCTGGCTTGACACAATTCACACCTCTTTAACCTGGGGTTACCCCATCTCTGGATCTGTAAAGATTTAATCACCTGCTAATGCTCGCATTCCAAGCATTGTCTGGCATCTTTGAATCTGTCTATATATGTGTTTCTGGAACATACCTCTTCATTCACCTGATGAAGGAGCTGCGCTCCGAAAGCTAGTGACATCGAAACAAACCTGTTGGACTTTAACCTGGTGTTGTAAGACTTCGTACTGACTACAACAGTGGGCACAGTTCAAAAGTACTTAATTGGCAATTAATTACTTTGGGTATCCCAAGGTCCTGAAAGTTCCTTATTGTGAGCACTTAGTTTTGTGTCATCATTGGGCGGCACGGTAGCACAGTGGTTAGCACTGCTCCCTCACAGCGCCAGGGACCCGGGTTCAATTCCAGCCTTGGACAGTCACTGACTGCGTGGAGTCTGCATGTTCTCCCCGTGTCTGCGTGGGTTTCCTCCGGGTGCTCCCGTTTCCTCCCACAGTCCAAAGATGTGCAGGTTAGGTGGAGTGGCCCTGTTAAATTGCCCCTTAGTGTCCATGGATGTGCAGGTTAGGTTGAGGGGTTATAGGGATCGAGGCGGGACAGTGGATTGTAAATGCGTATCTCATTCGAAAGGTTGGTGCAGACACGGTGGGCCAAATGGTCTCTTTCCATACTATATTCATTCTATTCTATTGGTTATCCCTTGATTTGAGGATGGCACCTACTCGGGGTTGCAAGTTTTTGCCATGGGTCTTTGCCACGTGATTGAAGATGTTTGACCCGCAGATTGCTAGGCACATGGGACAGGAGATAATGGGAGTCGCTTCCTTTTCTGCTGCTTTTCTGCCTCATCATTAAGGTGTTGGGACCCAAAACGTGATGCCGCTTAGTGTCAGGTTGTCACGTATCTGAATGATTGGTAGCTAGATTTTCCCATGCGTTCCAGGTAAATGTTGTTGCGCTTTCAAGCAGAACCTCAGTGTGTAGGAAGCATTTTCTTTCTCCTCCGCATATCTGTTGGCCGCTTTGAGCATGGAGAACAAGACCGGGGGGGGGGGGGGGGGGGGGGGGGGGGGGGGGGGGGGGGGGGGGCAGAAGGCTTTCAGCTATCAGATACACATTCAGTCCAATGCTAATTTTCAGGAATTTTGCGGGAATCACAGAATTGTTACGGAGCAGGGAATGCCCATCATTTCTGCACTGGCCCTCCAAATGAGGGTCGGTGCCATTCTCCTGCCTTTTCCCCGTACCCCTGCGCGTTATTTCTATTCAAATAATCATATAACGCCCTCTTGAATGCTGCAGTTGAACCTTCCTCCGCCACACCCAGTCAGTGCATTCCGGACTCGAACCACTCGCTGTGTGAAAAGAAACCCAATGTGTGTGAAAAAGATTGTTCCCATATCACGGTTGCTCTTCATGAAAATCACTTTAAAGCTGTGTGGTGCTCTCGATTCTTTTATAAGGAGGAATAGGTTCTCCCAATCTACTTTGTCCAGCCCCCTCATGATTTTGAACACTGATCAAATCTCCTCAGCTTTCTCCTCAGTCTCAACCTCTCCAATCTATCCTCATATCCGAAGTTTATTAATAATAATAATCTTTACTAGTGTCACAAGCCGGCTTACATTAACACTGCAATGCAATTACTGTGAAAATCCCCTAGTCGCCACACTCCGGAGCCTGTTCGGGTACAAGGAGGGAGAATTCAGAATGTCCAATTCACCTAACAAGCACGCCTTTTCGGGACTTGGTGGGAGAAAACTCGGAGCATCAGGAGGAAACCTGGAGCATCAGGAGCAGACACGGGGAGAATGTGCAGACTCCGCACAGGCAGGGGCTGGTTTAGCACACTGGGCTAAATCGCTGGCTTTTAAAGCAGACCAAGGCAGGCCAGCAGCACGGTTCAATTCCCGTACCAGCCTCCCCGAACAGGCGCCGGAATGTGGCGACTAGGGGCTATTCACAGTAACTTCATTGAAGCCTACTTGTGACAATAAGCGATTTTCATTTCATTTCATTTTCAGTGACCCAGGCTTGGACTGAAAATTGGCAAGTAGCATTCATGCCGCACAAGTGTTAGGTGCTACGACACCTTGGCGTGTGCACGGTCAGTTCCAGCCCCACAGACCGAACATAAGTGAATGAAATGAATGAAAATCGCTTATTGTCACAAGTAGGCTTCAAATTAAGTTACTGTGAAAAGCCCCTAGTCGCCATATTCCGGCGCCTGTTCTGGGAGGTTGGTACGGGAATTGAACCATGCTGCTGCCTTGGTCTGCTTTCAAAGCCAGCGATTTAGCCCTGTGCTATACAGCCCCAACTAACCAATTAACCAATAACTCATGTTTTCCTGAGATCCTTAACCCCTGACTGCACCAATGAGTTTCAGACACCAGGTTCAGGGTAAAACATTAACAAACTGTTTATTAATAATGAGGAAAGATGAATATATGAAGAAATAATCTGCAAACCCGGTCCCGCCCACCACCCTGACATGCACAAGACAAACACATGATAAGGGTTGGAAAGGATTTTTTTAAAATGGGGATTAAATGGAAAGATTTGAGATGACTCTCGGCCCCCGGGGAATAGATTCAAGACAGTTCCAGGTTGGCGCTGTTCCATCCTTCGACCACCAGCGCTTCACACAAGAGTTCCAGGTCTGAGCAATCCTGTCCGTTAGCCACCAGATGGAGCTCCTTCTCCCAGATAAATTACTACAGCTTCCTCCCTGGTTGGGAAACTGCTTTCAATGTTCCACACCACTTCCTGGTTCTGACTGCTGTCTGTCTTTTAACCAGGCAAGTCTCCCCAGATCTCGCTGGAATGTCTCTGGCGCAAAGTGAGGAGGAGAGAGTGTTCAAACCGCTCTCTAGCTGGCTACTTTCACAGAACGTAGGACGTAATAGAGTTCTTCAGATGACCTGCCTTCCTCCTCGAAGATTCTGAATGGCTTCACCAATCACAGGCAACAATAGGAGATGACTGAGAAATCTACATCCACTGATTTTCTGCTTGCCAAATCCATCAAACTGACATCATGGGCTCTACCACAGAACCCAAAGGGGATGTCTTGGCCTGGTCCATTAGAACAGGGGTGTTTCAGTGCATCCAAAATCTGTAGTTTAAACGGAAATCTCAGTGTTGCAGCAGCTCGCAAGAAGGTTGTGGATTAAGGACGGTCAGGATAGGAATTGGAAAAAAAGGAAACACAGAGCAGACAAAGGTTTTACAACAGTATCCCAACACAGGCAATGACCACCTCCAACAAGAGGAGAATCTAACAATCACCCCTTGATATTCAATACCATTATCATCTCTGGACTCCCCTCTATCAACATCCTGGGGGTTACCATTGATCAGAAACTGAACTAGCCAGATAAATACTGTGGATGTAAAAGTAGATCAAAGGCATAGAACGCTATGGTGAGTAACTCACCTCCTGACCCCTCAAAGCCAGCCCACCATCTACAAGGCACAAGTCAGGAGTGTGAGGGAATACGCCCCACTTTCCTGGAGCTCCAGCAACACTCAAGAAGCTTGTCACTACCCAGGACAAAGCAGCCCGCTTGATAATAATAATAATAACCTTTATTAGTGACACAAGTAGGCTTACATTAACACTGCAATGAAGTTACTGTGAAATCCCCTCGTCGCCACACTCAGGCTCCTGGTCGGGTACACAGAGGGAGAATTCAGAATATTCAATTCACCTAATAAGCATGTTTTTCGGGACTTGTGGGAGGAAACCCAAGCAGACACGGGGAGAACGTGCAGACTCCGCACAGACCGCGACCCAAGTCGGGAATCAAACCCGGGTCCCTTGGTACTTCTTTTCATAAACATTCACTTTCTCCACCACCAACAAACAGCAGTGTGTATCAGCTACGAGATTCACTACAGGAACACACCAAGGCTCCTGGGACAGCACCTTCGAAAGCCACAACCACTAACATCCAGAAGGACCAAGGCAGCAAAATACCTGGGAACACCATCACCTGGAAATTTCCCTCCAAATCACTCACCATTCTGACTTGGAAATATATTGCCATTCCTTCACTGTCGCTGGGTCAAAATCCTGGAACTCCCTCCCTAAAAGCACTGTGTGTGTACCTATACAACAGGGACTGCAACAACTCAAGAAGGCAGATCACCATCAACTTCTCAAGGACAACAAGGGATGGGCAACAAATGCTGGCCTAGCCAACAATACCCACATCCTGTAAATAGTATTTAGAAAAGTTTGTAGCATGTGGAACTGATGCAGCTGATCCAGTGTCGGATTCCCTTGACAATGGCGTCCATTTGAGGAAAAGGTAGCTGGCCAAGGTGTTGCCAACACTTAAATAGTTTGACAAACCATACACTAAACTAGTTTTGTTTTGCTGATGTTTTACTTTGTAAGATCTGCAGTAGAAAAAAAAGCTGACATGTTGCAATGTCAATGGTTTTCAGCAATAGTAGGAAATGATAGCTGCCTTGTGGTATTTACTTTTGCTCAGACACCATGTCTAAACCTTACAGGCAATCATTAAGGTGTCATCCTATTCATGACAACACACAATGCGCTGCCTCAGGCCAGACAATAAATTTCACGTGGCTTTCAACATAAATAAATTCCTAGGCATTGAATCAAGGCTGAAAGAGGAATAAACTCTACACTCTTTGGAAAGAAAGCTCAGTGGGGCTTGATTTTTATATTTTAATCATCCCCTTCCAGTTTACAATCTACACATCTGATTACTTTGTTAATCACAGTCTATTTCAGCTCTGCCACACATTATTTTGCAACTGTGTAAGGTGTGCCTGGTGAATGCTATCGCTCCCCCTTTTTTCCACTTAAAAGTAATTTATTACATTAGAAACAGGTATAGCACACGGAGAGGTTAAAATCTAGGCCTGGCTTTTGTCATGAAGTCTCAAGTTCAACATCTTGTTACCAGAACCATCTTCCTGTAATGTGATTTACACAAGCATTGGGTGGCACAGTGGCTAGCATTGCTGTATCACAAAATTGACCCAGGTTTCATTTTGGCCTTGGGTGACTGTGTGGAATTTGCATGTTCTCCCTGTGTCTGCGTGAATTCCCTCCGGGTGCTCCGGTTTCCTCCCACAGTCCAAAGATGTGTAGGTTAGGTGGATTGGCTCCGCTAAATTTTACCTTTGTGTCCAAAGATGTGCAGGTTACGGGGGAGTGGGTCTAGGTGAGGTGCTCTTTCAGAGGGTTGGTGCAGACTCGATGGGCCGAATGGTCTCCTACTGCACTGTAGGGATTCTATGGATTAGCTGGTGATACAGACAGAATGAATTTGTGACTGCAAAATTGACACACAATTGATTGACAACTAATTGACATTTGATGGGGGGCTCGGTACGTGGTAATCAGCAGGAGGTTTCCTTGCCCATGTTAGATTTGATGCCATGATACTTCATGGGTCCGGAATCGATGTTGAAGAGGTCCAGGGCAATTCCCTGCCAACTGTGTAGAACTGTGCTGCCACCTCTGCTGGTTGGGTCTTGCTGGTGGGACAGGGATGGTGATGGCTGAGACATTATTTGCAAGGTATGATTCTGGAAGTATGACTATGTCAGGCTGTTGCTGGACTTGTCTGTGAGACAACTCTCCAAATTTTGGTGCAGGCCCCAAAATGTTAATAAGAAGGACCTGCAAGGTGGACAGAGCTTGGTTTGCCACTGTTGCTTCTGGTGCCTAGCCCGATGCCAGGGGGTCTGACTTTGCAGCAGTTTTTTAAAACAGAGTAGCTGGCAAGACCATTTCAGAGGGCATTTCAATTATTGGGTAGAGTTTAATGCCCTCTTCTGTGGGGGGTTTGGTGGTTGGGGTGGAAAAGGCATTTAATCTGATGGTAGGGTGGCAGATGGAGACCCTGCCACCTTCCAATCCCGACCCAGAGTCCTAGGGAAGGCTTTCCCACACCATTATGGATTGGCTAACAGCTGTCACTGAATGGAATCAGTGGGCAGCACGGTAGCATAGTGGTTAGCACTATGGCTTCGCAGCACCAGGGTCCCAGGTTCGATTCCCACTTAGGTCATTGTGCGGAGTCTGCACGTTCTCCCCGTGTCTACGTGGGTTTCCCCCGGGTGCTCCGGTTTCCTCCCACAGTCCAAAGATGTGCAGGATTTGATGGATTGGCCATGTTAGATGGGTTTGCTGGGTTATGGGGATGGGGTGGAGGTGTGGGCTTGGGTAGGGTGCTCTTTCCAAGAGCTGGTGCAGACTCGATGGGCCGAATGGTCTCCTTCTGTAAATTCTATGATTCTATGAACCTCCACCCCAGGGTCCTCTCTCCTGAGAAAGGCCCCACATTGTCCAGTTAAATGCCTGTGACACTTACTCAAGTAGGCCTTGCCTAAAAGTGGTGACATAGGGCTCTCACTGGCTGCCCAGGCCATCCATTATCTCTATTAAATATTGTCCTGTTATACAAATTGTAACTTTTTATTCCTACTGTTTTCTGACCATGCCAATTGTAGTAACCTGCATGTAACATGCATGAGGTTCATCCAGCTGGGGTGATGGTTCCCTTGTCTTGATTGGATCGGGAAGGAACAAGGTTTGTACAATAGGCCGGTCTCTGTTGTCGCTGGCAGAAAGTAGTAAGGACCCAGTAATGTAATAATAATAATAGCTTATTGTCACAAGTAGGCTTCAATGAAGTTACTGTGAAAAGCCCCTTGTCGCCACATTCCGGCGCCTGTTCGGGGAGGCTGGTACGGGAATTGAACCCGCGCTGCTGGCCTTGTTCTGCATTACAAGCCCTCGATTTAGCCCACTGTGCTAAACCAGCCCCTGGTTTAGCCGGGCCCTACATATGTGCCACTGTAAAGCTGAATAAACCCAACTGACTCCCCTTGTCGTTACTGTACTAATATATTATCTCCCCCCCCCCCCCCCCCCCCCCCAACCCCTAAAGCTCTATTGTGCTCAGCAAGCTCTCTTCTGGCACCTTTTTGAATACCTTTTGAATATGTAAATATACTTCATGCCACTGGTTTCTCCTCATCAACCCTACTTCTTCAAAATCTCTAATCAACTTCTCAAACATAATTTTCCTTTCATAAAACTGGTGCTATTTATGCCTCCTCACGAGGTAAAAGGGCAGTTGGAAAATGAATGTCCTCGGAAGATGGATCCCGACATTTCTCCCTCCTCCAGATGCCAGGAACTGATCTACGACCACATTTTGTCTCCCCCTCCCTTCTTGGATAGTGGGATTCCATTTGTTGCCTCCTAACCCGCTATCATCGTTCTAGAATCTGGGGAATTCTGGAAGATTAAAAAAAAAGAATGGATTTACTCTCTCTGTAACAATCTCTAATCGAGTGGGTTGGCTATCAGGTCCAGGGAACTGGCAGCTGTGAGTCCCATTAATTGCCTTTGTTAATATTAATAACAAAGTTTCTCACGCTCATTAATTAGTCCACAAATAGCGGGAAGAATCCCATCCCGTTAGTGACTGCGACTTGCCCTTATAATGAGGGAAAAAGTGAAAGTGTCCACTTTGGCAGGAATAGAAGAGCAGCACACTAATTAAGAACATAAGAACCAGGAGCAGGAGTGGGCAATTCAGCCCCTCGAGCCTGTTCTGTCATTCAATAAGATCAGGGCTGATCTCTACTCCACCTCAACTCCACTTTCCTTCCCGTTCTCCATAACCCTTCCATTTTTCAGAGCAAATTGGCTGACCTCACACTCATCCATGTTAAACTCCATCTGCCACATTTTGGCCCACTCACCTAACTCATCGGGATTCCATTCGTAAATGTCTTATTTCCTCTTTGCAACTTACTATCCCACCTATTTTAGTGTCATCTGTCAATTTGCCTGTAGTACCTTCTATCCCGACATTCACGTCATTAACATATATTGTAAATAGTTGGGGCCCGAGGACTAAACCGTGTGGCACCCCAGTTACAGCTTGCCAACCAGAAAAATATCTATTTATCCCGACTCTCAGCCTTCTGTTGGTTCACCAGATTTCAGGTTCGATCCCGGCTCTGGGTCACTGTCCGTGTGGAGTTTGCACATTCTCTCCGTGTTTGCGTGGGTTTCACCCCCACAACCCAAAGATGTGCAGAGTAGGTGGATTGGCCACACTAAATTGCCCCTTTACTGGAACAAACTAAAATCAACATAGATCAAAAATTAACACGCTGGTCTCTGATACAAACTTAAAGAAAAAGGACAGTTTCTTATGAACCAAAATATGCCTTGCAAAATGCTTTGACTCTTCACCACACAACTGGCAGATATGTAACATTAAAGAGATAGTCTTACAGGCACTCCTAGCTCTCCAGCAGAGGTTCACCATATCCTGCCAAATCAAAGCAAAATTTTCAATGTCCTTCAACAATCATTCCACTCTGCCTGGGTTTTCTGCATCAGATTATCCTCAACAAGACACACGTCAACAAATTCCCTCTTCCTCAGGTGACAACAGCCCCGACAATCCAGAATTCCAAAGATTCCTGCCTCTGACCCATTTAAACAGTTCAGTCAGCTCTGGTAAAAACAGTTTTCCTCATGTAAGGATCCTTTGAGGCTGTTTTCGTTAGAGAGAAGAAGGTTAAGAGGTGACTTAATTGAGGCATACAAGATGATCAGAGGATTAGGTAGGGTGGACAGTGAGAACCTTTTTCCTCGGATGGTGATGTCTAGCACAAGGGGACATAGCTTTAAATTGAGGGGAGATAGACATAGGACAGATGTCAGAGGTCGGTTCTTTACTCAGAGAGTAGTAAGGGCATGGAATGCCCCGCCTGCAACAGTAGTGGACTCGCCAACATTAAGGGCATTCAAATGGTCATTGGATAGACATATGGACGATAAAGGAATAGTGTAGATGGGCTTTAGAGTGGCTTCACAGGTCGGCGCAACATCGAGGGCCGAAGGGCCTGTACTGCGCTGTAATGTTCGATGTTCCTGATGATTCCCTTATTTCCCATTTCTTTATTTTTTTCGCCGTCATCATTTTGATGCATGGATGCTTAATGGCCATGTGTCTTTAAGTCAAGCAGCAGAGAGCATGAGGAATTCAAAAAGTTGCAACATAGTATGTGGCGCTAGCTTTCATGCAGCCAAACTCAGACTTTGTGGCACCCGAGAGATGGGGTGGGACTCGGTTCGATTGGTTGGCTGGTGGCCAATGAATTGGCCAAAAGGCCTCATTCTGCCCGGTAACAATTGCTGATTAGATCCTGCCTGAGTGGGATGATTTCCAGAGACCCACAGAAAGCAGATTTGGTCCTGGATTCTCAAGGAAGGAGCTGTGAGTGCCTTCTCTCCCCCTCTCTTCTCTCTCTCTCTCTCTCTCTCTTCATAAATGCTGTGAGCTGCTGTAGTTCTGAACCTACAGAGAACCTGAATGAATGAATCTACAAACTGGAAAGAGAACTGAACGCCTAAATTTAAGGATGGTGTGCTCTAAGACAACCAACTGAAACAAATAATTTTTATTCATTATTATTTTTACACCCTTCTCCTGTGAGTGTGTGGGTATATAATATATCCGTAAACAATGATGAAAGCGACCCCAGAATAGAACCTCATGGGGCAACATTACCCATTTTCAATCTGTGAGAAGCTACCCACAATTCCCACTGCCTCATCCTTTTCCTTCACATCACTTGTTGCACCAATTTGCTCCATTTGCCAAAATTAAAAATCCTTTTTAATTCTTCTCCTGTGAGGTACATCATTAGGGAATTCAATTCCCAAAGCAACTGTAAAAATTCTGAACTATGAAATAAAACTCCATTTTGATTAATTCGTTCGCTGAAGATAATAGCTCTGACATAGCATGAGTATCCTTGGAGATAAATTATGATCTTCTGGGAGAACAATAACTATTTTAGAATAAGTACTACAGCTAAAAAACCCAAATCATATCACAGAGATCCACTTGGGCACCTAAAAATCATCACTTTATACAAATCGAAATAATACGGCATTGAAACCAAGGTAACGAGAACGAGTCTCCACATTAGCTTGAAATCGTGACAGCCCTTTCCAATCTGAAGTTACTGTTCAGTTTCCAAGCGTTCATTTGCATAATGGCGAATACAAAACTTTCCCTGAATCTGCATATGAAGCAGCGCCAACGAGCAAAATTGATACAGTGATTGGAAACAATGCCTTCGGTCACTAAAGATCTGGAAATCATTGCTGAAGAAATTGGTGGAAACGGAGAAGATAATGGATTTCAAAAGGAAATTGGATGGAGACTTGAGGGAAATAATCTTGCAGGCGACGAGGATAGAGCGGGGAATGGGACTGGATTGGATGTCTCCACAGAGAGAGCTGACACCAGCTCGATGGGCTGAATGGCCTCCTTCTGTGCTGTAATGACTCTATGACTTTGGCATCTGGTGAGAGGCCCTATACCAGCCACCGGGGAAAAAAGGCCTGAAAGTCATACAGCAAGGATAGATTTCTCTTTCTCTGCAAACCTTATGCCGCCTCTCTTGTTTTAAGAGCTTTGATCTGATTGGTATGACTTAGAGGAACAAGGAGAACCACAAACCTACAATGTTTACCACTCTGGTTGACATTTTGATCCCCATTAACTGAGGGTCTCAGATGTCCTGGACAATAGCAACTGATGCACTCACAAGTTATCAAATTTATTTGGTACTGTAATTTATTGTAAAAAGTATTTATAGATCGGAGTTCTGCAGCCCATCATGTCTGCACCAGCCATCAAACACCTATCTATTCTAAATCCCATTTTCTATCACATGACCCGTAGCCTTGTATGCTGTGGCGTTTCAACTGCTCATCTAAATGCTTCTTAAATGTTGTGAGGGTTCCCGCCTCTACCACCCCTTCAGGCAGTGAGCTCCAGATTCCCACCACATTTTTTCCTCAAAATCCCTCCAAATCTCCTGCCCCTTATCTTAAATCTCTGTCCTTGGTTACTGACCCCCTCTAAGGGTAAAAGTTCCTTTCTATCTACCCTATCGATATCCTTCATAATTTTGTAATGTCGTACATAAACACATACGCAGCATACATGGAAAATTCAAGTTACAACCATGTAGATCTTATATTTTAATGGCACAATTTTCTCCTCGAGAGATTTCCTTGTTTTTCAAGCTTGCATCTGCGTCAATACAATAACTTTAGTCATTCTGTGCCTTAAGATACTGGTAAATGAGTCTCGGCAAAGCATAATGGTGGGCTATTCAACAATGGGAGCCACCACAGTAGATGCTGAGAGCTGGTTTCTCATACTATTCACATCTGAGCATGTACATCTCCACGAGTGATTGGATAGCAGTCAGAGGCATCAGCTACCTGGCCTGAAGAATGGTGAGGCTAACCATTATACGCCAATGGCTGCCTCCATCCAGAACAGTCAAAATAGCATAAATTGAGGGAGAAACCAGAAATGTGAGGTCGGTCTGGCTTCAAAATGCAGAATCATGCAATTAGCCACCAAAAGGTCACTCAGATGTCATTAAACCATCAGATGTTCTTTGCTGCAAGTAACTTCTTGCATATTCATCGATAAGCCACTGAATTTCTACATCACATTAGGTTAGAGCAATAGGCACCTTTTTGGGAGGGGGGGAAGAAAAGAGACAGAGAAACAAATATTGGTGTGCAGAAAAGAGCTTAGCTGTCACATTTCAACTATTGCATCACATTTTATCCATTAATGCTCATAATGAGCATGCCAATGTGTGTTCTGTTGAAATAGTGGATTTTAAGCGGATTAGAGTGCTCGACTGCACCTATTAGTCTAATCAGCTCTGTGTCTATTACTTCAGCAATAAACTCAGAGGAACATTCAGTGTTGCACAGAGTGCTGGAGCTCAGAAACAGGCCATTCCACTCATCAAGTCTGTACCTTGGTCTTCTCCACCAGCTCCATTCTCTAATTTCACTATCCTGCGCATCCCCTCACAGAAATATTTCTCTTTGATAATTAATTTTTTAATTCAGTTTGAAAAGAATTCCAAACTCTGCTTCAATGGTGTTTTCTGAGCCCCACTTTAAATTATTCGTGTAATCTTTTACTTGGATCCTTAGTTTTACCACTACATTTAGCTTTCTTTTAATAATAATCTTTATTGCCACAAGCAGGCTTACATTCACACTGCAATGAAGTTGCTGTTAAAAGTCCCTAGTCGCCACATTCCTGCGCCTGTTTGGGCACACAGAGGGAGAATTCAGAATGTCATAATTACCGAACAGCATGTCTTTCGGGGCTTGTGGGAGGGAACTGGAGCACCCGGAGGAAACCCATACAGACACGGGGAGAACGTGCAGACTCTGCATAATGACCCAAGCCGGAAATCGAACCGGGGACCCTGGCGCTAACCACTGTGTTCCACTTTAACCAGATATCTATCCCCATAAGCCACACTCCCCTTCATTCCACTGTACCCATCAATCTCTGGTGAAGTTTCTGAAGACCCATGCAACAATTTTGATGCCATTTTGGTGTCCTCACTGTACCTGAAGCATGTTCATGAATAAACGGATATAAACCCAGCATATTTATGGGCTCAGATCATTTGCCGAATGCCAAAACATTCCAGGCATGGCCCATCCTGGAAAAGGAAGGAGAAATGGAGCAGCAGTATATACCCATGTTTGGATTTTCCGGATGTTGACCAACGTACAGCAGCCAGAAGGCCTCCATCACCAATCCTACATCTACTGTTAAAGGGGAAAAAAAGGACTTAGCTTCTCGGGTCCTCTCGGCTTTGCTGACTATTCCATCTCTGATCATTTGGAAGTCCCAGAGTCATTGAATTATAAAGAGGATACGGTCTGGCATGATGTTTCCATTCCCAGAGTCTGGGGATGGATTATTTGTTCATCACACTAAACAGCAATATCACCCCTCCCCCTTACCTGTCTGCAGTTATTTCTGCAAAGAATTCTCCAAGGTTGACCCAGCAAAACCTGCATTTTAAAAATCGATGCCAGATGGTCCTGAATATTTTGTGCTTCCCCAGGTGCTTAGCAATATCATTCTGTATCTCAAAAACTTCAGTAGTTTGCCAATTGAAGGTTAACTGGGATATAATCTCCTGACTAGATAGTAACGTCTACTAATTATTCCACAACATCAATATTCGACTCTGTGAAAACAGAGGCAAAATATTTATTTTCCTAATTGTTCACCTCCTTCCCCTCTTATTAAGCCTAACCCTCATTATTAAGGTGGTAATAGAAATTGGTCTTTATTACCTTTTTTGCTAATTTTCTGTTTGTTTAAAAAATAAGCTTCCCTATGTATCCCTATGTTTTTTTTAAATAAACTTAAGTGTACCCAATTCATTATTTTCCAATTAAGGGGCAATTTAGCGTGTTCAATCCACCTATCCCGCAAATCGTTGGGTTGTGGGGGCGAAACCCACGCAAACACGGGGAGAATGTGCAAACTCCACACGGACAGTGACCCAGAGCCGGGATCGAACCTGGGACCTCGGCGCCGTGAGGCTGCAGAGCTATGTATCCCTATGTTTACTCTTTTTATTAAAACAAAGTCTGTCCCGCAACACGAGATGCATCATGTTTTATTATCAAATTTGCTCCAATCTCTACTCTTCAATGGAACCGCAGCCTTTTCTGCTCCTCTGGAAGAAAGGGAGCATATCAAAGGATCCAATCCAAACTTGGATACTATCCAATATCTACACATTCTTTTACTCAGAGCTAAAGGGAGTTCAAAGTGAAAACAAACCTTGGATTGTATGGAAGACCATGATTTTGTTTTGAAAGTTTTATCTGCAATCTGAAGTTCAATTCATCAAAGTTTAATAACTTCATCCTAAGTTGTGAGCCCACTTGAAATCATAGCCTCCAGGTTAACACTAAAAGTTTATTCTTTGAGCAATGGGAAGAGTCAATAATAAAAGACAGGCGAAACATCCAAGATGCAGTAAAAGGAATGAAGTAATGTCAAATGAAAGTGAAACCTTCAGCCCACTCAAGATGGTAGAATGCAAAGACAAAGACTACATCATAGGTGGTGAAGTCGTCATGGAAACAGAAAGACTAGACAGAAGAAAGTACACACAGAGCCAAAAAAAATACCCAAGCCTGGCATCTGTCTTTATAAAGGAATCATTGTGAAAGAGGAGACAACTTATACACTAGAGGAGTGTAAAATTCATAAGGAGGTGGTATTGGATAGGCTGACCATACAAAACTTGATAAGATACCAAAGCTGGATGAGATGTGTCCAAAGATACTGAAGAAAATTACAACTGAAGTTGTGTAGAATTATGGCCAGTGCCTCCAGTCTTCCTGAGACTTTGGGGTGGTGCCAGAGGAATGATGAATTGCATTTTTTTTTAAGTGTAAAGACAAGCCCAGCAACTACAGGCCAGTCAGCTAACGTTGGTATTGGGGAAGCTTTTAGAAATGATAATCCAGGACAAAATTAATAATCCCTTGGGCAAATCTGGGAAACTACGAAAAGCTAGCATGGATTTGTAAAGGGAAAATCATGTTCAGCGGAAGAACTGTCTTATCTGACACTTTTGTTCAACTTAAAATCCTATGGCAAAATGCAAAAATACAGACAGACCTGGCTCCACCCATTAATTACATAATTCGGCATTCTTAGGTCTCCTCCCACTAATATGTCCCATGACCTTAGCTCGGACGAAACAAAACCCCTCAAATTTTCTGCTCCCCAAGAATTCTCCAAAACAAAAAGAATGTTTCATTAGCCATCTCTCTGGAAACAAGTAAATGGTTAAGATCAATTATACTACCCCTTAATCACAGCTTTAGCAGACATATTGCCTATATGTATTTGAACACAGGATTTTTAAATCGCATTACTACAACAAATATTAAGTACAATAATTTGCTACATTCATCACAGAGGAAAGGGTTGTGGTGAATAGCTGCTTTTCAGACTGGAGGAGGGTTTCCAGTGAAGTTCCCCAAGGATCGGTGTTAGGACCCCTGCTCTTTGACCAACACCATGGTACACAGGGCACAATTGCAAAATCTGCAGATGTTATGAAACTGGGGTTATTATGAGCACGAGCAATATGGTGTAAAACTTCAAAAGGTCACAGACAAGTTAGTGGAATGGACAGTCAAGTGGCAGATTAAATTTAATGCAGAGAAGTGTGAAGTGATTAATTTTGATTTTGAAGAATGCAGAGACACAATCCAAAACAAATAGCACAACTCTAATGGGATTCATGGGCAACCTGGTCTGGGTGTGTTATGCGCATACATCATTGAAGGTGGCAGGACAGATTGAGAGTGTCATTAATAAACCATACAGACTTTAGCAATAGGGGCACAGGGCACAGAAGCAAGGAAGTTATATTAAGTCTGTATAAAACATTGATTCAACCTCAACTGGAATATTGCACCCAGTTTTGGGTACCACACTTTAGGAAGGGTGTGAAGACATTACAAAGGAGGTGCAGAAGAGCTTCAGTTGTGCAGTGCGATTGGAGAAGTTGGGGCTGTCCTCGGTGAAGGGAAGGTTGAGAACAGATTTTCTAAAGATGTTCAAAATCAGGAGGTGCCTGGACAGAATAGATAGGGAAATACTGGGCACGATTCTCCCAACCCCGCGCCGGGCTGGAGAATCGCCGCAACTGCACCACGCTGCCCCGACGCTGGCGCGCGATTCTCCAAGGTGCGGAGAATCGGGGCCATTTGCACTGGCGCATCGCCGGTCGCGGGCCGCTGTACGCGGCCGGGCCGCCGATTGTCCGGCCTGGATGGGCCGAGCGGCCGCTCGGAAAAAGCAGAGTCCCGTTGGCGCCGTCCACACCTGGTCGCTGCCGGCGGGAACTCGGCGCGAAGGGTCGGGGGGGCGGCCTGTGCGGAGGGGAAGGGGGGCTCCGTCCCCGGAGGGGGGCCTCCGATGGGGTCTGGCCCGCGACCGGGGCCCACTGATCGGCGGGCCGGCCTTTCCCCCCCCCCCTCCGGGCCTACTTTGTTGCGCGTCCGGCCCCACAACCCCTGCGCCATGTTGCGCCGGGGCCGGCGCGTTCCGTAAAGCCACCGCGTATGCATGTTTTGGCGCGTCGCCACTGCACATGCGCGGGTTGCCGCCGCCCCCAGTGCACGCCAGGAAGTGAGACTGGAGTGGCGTGAACCGCTCCAGCATCCAGAACCGCTAGTGCCCGTGCCCGTTTCACGCCATTGTGAAACGCGACGGCGTTCACGACGGCGCGGCCACTCTGTCCGGCGATCGGAGAATCGCGTCCACTGTACCCAATGCTGGATGGGGAGAGAGCCAAAGGGCTGACATTTAAGGTAATTGACAAAAGAAGCATGGTGATATGAGGGAAAAACATTTGCATGTAGTAAATGGTTACGATCTGGAATGTACTGGTGGAGATTGTGGTGGGGGGCAGGGTCAACCTAGGCTTTCAAGGAGGAAAATAGACCATTATCTGAATATCAAAAATGTAGGGCTACGGAGAGAAGGCAATGGAACAGAACACGGTGAATTGCTCCTCTAAAGGACCAGTACATACGTGACAGGCCAAATGGCCTCCTTCTGTGCTGTAACCATTCTACGACGCGAACAAAAAGGCAAAACTGCACTCCAGCAGAGTTGAACAGGCAAGTAGAGACTGAAGGGACCTGGGAGAGTCGCTCATTGCCAAGCATTATCTTCCCAGCAATGCTTTGGATGTGACTCGGAGATCTTAGCATTGCTTTACAGCAGATTTTCCCCACAGTGCAGCGACCTCTCATGAAAGTTACAATGCAGCTCTGTAGTATTGGTCAGAACAGTCTATAGATAAGCGACGTGAAACCTCCTTCAATTGAAC
The DNA here is from genome assembly GCF_047496885.1 of Scyliorhinus torazame. Classification (NCBI taxonomy): domain Eukaryota; kingdom Metazoa; phylum Chordata; class Chondrichthyes; order Carcharhiniformes; family Scyliorhinidae; genus Scyliorhinus; species Scyliorhinus torazame. The sequence continues at coordinate 127,293,616 of NC_092725.1, forward strand.
ATTTAAAAAAATGCTTCCTCTTATAACAACACTAATGGAAGATATTCTGTATTAAGCTAGAAATGCCCTCTTCAATTCTTGTACAAAAACAAACGTTTCACTGTCAAGGATCCCTTCAAAACCACTGCAACTAATGGTGAAAGATTTTTCATAGATCCATCTATATATAGCACAAAGACCTCTTTAAATTAAGTCTAATTGCCAGAACACAAATGTCGAACCGGATTCATGTGCCAGCATTTCCTTTGTTTTCTCTCATTAACTGTCATCAGTAACGAGGCCCTTATTCCAGTTCCATCAATTTCAGATTCAAGGTTTTTTTGTCCAAAAGAGGACTCGAAAACTATAGAGTTATTATTGCTGAAAGTGAAGTGCAAAATGCAGGGTGCTTGTAAATGCCTCGTCCTTATCAGATCGATTCCATTTGATCTGAAGCAACACAGCAGACTCAGCACCCTGCTAAAATAATGCCTTCAAATTAACAACCTAATTGTGGACACTGCAGAGCGGTTATTTAAGATGGCAATCAAATATCACAAAGGCTTGTAAGCCATTGCCCTGAGTCAACTTGTCAGCTGTGAACCATTATCTTTTTCTATTTCCTCCACCTCCTCCTCACAAAAGATAAGCTCTGATGCATTGAATAAAATTCCGAGCAACTGTGACAATGTCTATCTTTGTTTGGTGGTTAGAAACCTTGGACTATTGGGTCCTTTAGCGCTCGATTCTACCCCAATGTGTTACAGCTCAATCAAAGATTAACATGGATATGAACGTAGGGGCGTAAAACGCACAGGTTATTCTGCACTTTGATTCTGTCGAAAAAAATCTGTTTTCAGTCTTCACAGGGTTAGAGTCCCAACAACAGGATCTCTGAACCAATTTCATCATAGAATCATAATTGAATTTACAGTGCAGATGGAGGCCATTCGGACCATCGGGTCTGCACCGGCCCTTGGAAAGAGCACCCTACTAAAGCCCAGGCTTCCACCCTATGCCCGTAACCCGACCTAACCTTTTTGGACACTAAGGGGCAATTTAGCGTGGTCACTTCACCTAACCTGTCCATCTTTGGACTGTGGTAGGAAACTGGAGCACCCGGAGGAAACCCACGCAGACACGGGGAGAAAGTGCAAACTCCACATAATCACCCAGACCAGAATTGAACCTGGGACCCTGGAGCTGTGAGTTAGCACTGCGAACCACTGTACCACTGTAATTCAAAGTTCTCTCCTTTCACCCAGTTTTTCTGTGCCTGCAAATGGACATTATTGAAGGCAAATTATTAGCGTCAATTATTATGGAATTTTTAAAAAGAACTTGTAAGCCTCCGAAAAGTTACTTTGTGCTAAGCTACATGATGCACAGGTTTTAGCTGTAGTAGGTTGGCTGCTAATTCTCACTGATGGCATTTTGCATGAACAATCTGCCACGAATATATGCAAGGGTAAAGCCTGTGCTGCAGCAATAAACTACCTACACCGAATAAATATAATGGCATTTCTGGATGTTTTGTAACAAGTACATTGTGGGTATCTAATCTAATGCAGCATTTAAGTTTTAGTTTGTAAATGTAGCATTATGATAACACTGAAGCTCAAGTTCCTCGAGCATTTGGAACAAGAAAATATTTTGCTTTCTAGAAAGACAGATGAAAATATTGCGAAATTTTGGATGGCAGTATCAGCACAATGTTGACCAAAGCAGAACATTGCAACAGACAACAGCAGAGAGAAAAAATGGTGTATGGAGAAAAGAAAACCGTGCCAAACGTTATAAGATAATATATTTTTCTTGCAATAAGTTACAGAATATAATCAACTTCCTGACCCAAATAACAAAATATAAATCTGCATCAACTTGTACCATCAAAACGTTATTAATTTCTGGACAGTGAGCAGAGATAGGCAAGTGTGGCTCAGTGGTTAGCGTTGTGTTATGATTCTTCATGTTGCATAAGTTGCTTCCTTGATGTATGCTCCGACAAAGGAAGTTCAGACTTGGAGATAGGTTTAACACATTTATTGAACAGTTAACAATTCTCCTACTCGAGTTCGACTCTCCTGCTAATCTTGCTACAGTAACTCAGTCTAACTAACCAGTCTGCTCCAAGCCACGTGGTGGGTGTGATGCTTCTGATCTGCCCCTGTCCTTCTCTCTAAGTGTCGCCTGTGGAAAGAGAAAGAGCACGTGTGCCCTGTCCTTTTATATATGGGTTGCCCCCTTGTGGACGTGTCACCTCTGGGTGTCTTGGCTGTCCATTGGTCGTGTCCTATTCTATGTGTTCATTAGCTGTATGTCTGCATGTCATGATGTCTCTGGTGCTCCCTCTAATGTTTACTTAGTCTTAGTGCATTTGCATTAACCCATTGTGTATTTACAGTGATGAATATCACCACAGTTAGCACCGCTGCCTCACAGCACCAGAGTTTCTGGTTCGATTCTGACCTCAGCTGACTGTGTGGAGTTTTAAAAATATATATATTTTAAATCTGCTTTTTTAAGTTTATACCTAATAATACAGCAGCAATAAACTCCTCAAAACCTTCCCCCCAACCAAACCAAAAAGACTGCCATCTCCAGCACAACCCCTAAATTGTTCCTTCATTGTGTTTTTAACTTCTTCGAGCTATAACAACTCGATCAGATCCCCCCCAGCCGCACGGAGGCACTGGGTGGAGAAGCTGCCCTCACCGCAGCAGCACCTACCTTCGAGCAATCAGCGAGCCGAAGGCCAGAACATCCACCCCTGCCCCAGTCTGCAGCTCCGGCAGGTCTGACACCCCAAATGTGGCCCCTAAAGGACAGGACTTCAGTTCAATTTGTAGAATCAGCGACATGGTGTCAAAGGCGACCCAGAACGCCGCAAGCTGAGGACACGACCAGAACATGTTCAATGATTCGGCAGGTCCCTCTCACCACGCTCACACTCATCCCCCATTCCCGCAATCAACCTCCTCATCCTGGATTTGGTCAGATGGGCTCTATGCTCTAGCTTCAGCTGCATCAGCCCTAATCTCGCACATGTTGCATTCACCCTCCGCAGATCCTCGCACCACATCCCCTCCCACAACGTCTCCTCCCACTTGGCCTTCGCCCACTCCACTGACACCACATTTTCCGCAATAATCCCATCATAAATCTCCGAGGTACTCCCCTCCACATCCCTGCCAGCGACAGAAACCTCTCCAATAGCGAGGACAACGGCACCACAGGGAATGTCATAAAGATCTTCCTCACAAAATTGCAAACCTGTGGATACCTAAATCTATCCCCCTGCGAAAGCCCAAATTTTTCCAGCAATTCCCCCAGGCTAGCAAATCGCCCCTTCAAAAACAAATCCCTTATCAAAGAACAAAGAACAAAGAAATGTACAGCACAGGAACAGGCCCTTCGGCCCTCCAAGCCCGTGCCGACCATACTGCCCGACTAAACTACAATCTTCTACACTTCCTGGGTCCGTATCCCTCTAATCCCATCCTATTCATGTATTTGTCAAGATGCCCCTTAAATGTCACTATCGTCCCTGCTTCCACTACCTCCTCCGGTAGCGAGTTCCAGGCACCCACTACCCTCTGCGTAAAAAACTTGCCTCGTACATCTACTCTAAACCTTGCCCCTCTCACCTTAAACCTATGCCCTTCAACCCCTTTCTCCCATCCCCTAAACCTGGCACCGGCACTCAAACTTGTGATTGGCACAAATCGGCATCAGCTTCGGCACCGCCCCCAACGTGAAGTACTGCCGAAATTGTCCCCAGATCTTCAGAGTAGAGACCACCACCGGGTGCGCAGAATATTTCCCCGGAGAGAATGGCAGCGCAGCTGTCCCTAACGCCTTTAGCCTGGACCGCCTGCACAACCTTGACTATATCCGCACCCAAACAGCCTGAGGATTCCCACACCACCCCATCGCTTCATCCGCATTCGCCACCCAGTAATAATATATCAAGTTCGGCAACGCCAAGCCCCCCCCCCCGACTGCCGATCCCTCTGAAGGGCCATCCTCCAGAACCAAGCCACTTTACCCACCCAAATAAAAGACAAAATCAATCTATCCACTCCCCTAAAGAAGGATTTTAGCAGAAAAACCGGCAAACACTGACTCAGAAAAAGAAACAGTGGTAAACCATTCACCTTCACCGATTGAATTCTGCCCGCCAAAGGACCGAGGGAGACAATCCCACCTCAGTAAAAATCGGTCTTAACCCTACACCCCATGCTCATAGAATTCAATTTACGAAGCCGCACCCAATCCCGAGCTACCTGCACCACCCAAGGACCTAAAATGAGAGCCAGTTAACGCAATGGGCCGAATGGCCTCCTTCTGCACTGTAGGGATTCTCTGAGGAACATGTTGACCTTGACCCGGAAGGATGCCAACTCCAATGCATGGGACCCTTGTTTATGTGTTTCAGGCTCTGAATCATGGCTTCATCACTCTGGCTGGATTGGCAGATAGGGCCAGAATTTACTTACACATTCCCAGCAATGCTACAAAAGCTGCATTGCATTGTTCTTTGAGGAATTTTGCATGAGTGCTCAGAGCATTGCTGTGTCAAATTGCAACAAGGCTTGAACTGATGGAAGCATTGAGCCAAGATCATAATTGATCTCAGACAAACCGGTTAAAGACTGGACTGAGTTGCCATGAGGATCAACTGACCTGCTCTCATTCACTCACGGCCAAAGTTCACTGACTGCTACTTGGCTAAGGGGCTGGAGGACAGTGGACACTCCCACAATGCAGAGAACAACATTATTACCCTGAGTGGGGGCATGGAAGCTGGCAAAAAATAAATACACTGATATTTGCCTGAATTCTGAGAATTGTAAAGCCATCCAATACAAAAAATCAAAGGCAATATCACATCATTGCCTTCCAGCAATACTGAACTACCGTAATGCTGAATACAGGAAAGGTTTGATCTACAATGATCTGGACCATTTTTGATGTAGAGGCAGCACGAGAGACAAGCATTTTTGAATGGCACAGCTTATGGGTATCACACTTATGATGCTTCACAAGCGTTTGATCATTCCAGGGAAAGCAAGATGCTTTCGCGATGACATTTTGGGTGCTTGAAAGCGAGACAGAGCATTTAAAAAAAAATATTGCAACATACAGCTTTTCAATTAGGTCGGTCCAATTGATTTTCGTCCGCCACAAGTTAAAAATTCGGTTGAAAATGTGGCAACGGGAAAATGTTACCAAGGCGTCATTTCAGATACTTTATATTTCTTTTTTGAAATTTATCTGGTCAGCGACAAATATGGAGATATTTATTTGATCATATTACCGTTTGAAGATTGCAGAGCATTTATGAAATCAGTTACAAACCAAAGCAGAAGACGGGCGGCACGATAGTGCAGTGTTTAGCACTGCTGCCTACGGCGCTGAGGTCCCAGGTTCGAATCCCAGTCACTGTCTGTGTGGAATTGGCACATTCTCCTACGTGGGATTCACCCCCACAACCCAAAGATGTGCAGGCGAGGTGGATTGGCCGCGCTAAATTTGCCCCTTGAGTGGAAACAAATTATTGGGTACTCTAGATTTATTTTTTAAAAAGCCAATCAGGAGAATTAGGTTAAAAAAAACAGGTGACAAGTGACAACATTTCACAAGCTCATTCCAACCAAGTCAGTAACAGTTTAAAAACCATGACATGTGCACCTCATTCATTTGTGCCGTTGAATGAATAGCGATCCATCAAATTCCATTTCAATCTTGTTCTAAATTAAGCAAAGCAAATTCTATCCCACTGATGACGGTCACTTCTGAAACAGAAGTGTGCAGAGGCAAGAACTCACCTTCCTTCTGAAATAGTACATGATGAAAAGCTAATTGCATCAGTATTGTTTTACTGGATTTAAAATGTGGATTGGTGAAATAATTAAACCTTTCTGTAGTAACCATAATCTAATCTGCAAGGTACCACGATTAATGGGGGTGAACAAGATAACTATTGACTTATCCAGACTATGGAAAGCCTTGATCAAATCTCACATCCTACATCAAGGCATTGAACACAGGAATTTCTCTGAACTAAAATATACTGGCGATCAATAATTGAATATTCTCGGAATAGAATTCCTCTTATCTGCTCCGGGTTCACATAACTGTAGGGCTAATAAAACTCCTCCCTAAAAATAAATTCAAATTTTGGTGTTAAGTTATTCAGAAAGCTTTTGAAAGCGATAAATTATACTGCCCACGTTACAAAGTTGGATTTGGATCGTTTATTATCTTCTAAGCAGTTGAATATTAACTTGAGCAATGTCTACACGAATCGCTGCAGCCGCAGACAAAAGATTCAACTTAACCCTGTGAAGCTTGTAGTAGTACTTCAACAATGCATCAGAGACATTTTGCTTCTCCCTTGACTGCTGTTAAGGAAATAAACATTTCACAGCGATTTACTCTTGCCTGAGCATCTAACAAGCTCTCCCTTTACAGAAAGGTCACTGGATCGGGGGTATACATTTCGGCTCCTCCAAGGCGGGACTACTCCAAAGCACTCCTGGCTGACCTTCCACATTCTACCCTCCATACACCTGAGGTCATTCAATACTCTACCTCCTATATCCTTACTTGTGCCGTGCAGTTCATGTGTATGGTGTGGCTCTTTGTCCAATTTTGCTTCTTGAACCTCCTGCGATGCACCTCGAGACGTTTTATGCTAACGGGAATATAGAAGTGTAGGTTGTTGCTATTTTGGGTACCAAATATACTTGGGGCAGCTGCTCCGTTGCTACTCTTTTGTCTCCACATTTTCCGCATCAAATTTTGAAGTAAAACTCAAAAAACAACTCTCCTTCCCTCTGCAGGCACTGGTTCACGGCACACCTTGTAAATCTCTGACATTTGGCTGCAATCTGCCAGCAAGATATCGCAGGCATACCTGTTCAACCCTCATTTTGCCATTAACTCCATGCTTTATCCTGACGCTCACTCTCCCTCCTCTTCACCCCACCCCCCAACCACAAACACACACACGAAAAGGGACACCAGTGATGTACTAGAACACCACTGGAACTGGTACTCATCTATGCTTTGGGTCAGCAAGTATAAAGATGAGTGGCCAGGAGCAAGGCAAGACAAGAGGCCAAGGGAGCAGTAGGGGGCGTCATGAATACATCGGTTAAATTCTGTGCAAACAAGCAACTCAAAAGACAGCGCTGCCAAATGCATTTCCAGAATTTCATAGTCTGATCAGGTTTTCGGTTACTTTAATCGGCTTCTTTATCTGGCCGCCCTCATCTCACATTTCGACTTTCCCACTTCATTTGTTGAGCATAAATAATCAGTGTGCGAGGGAATGCAGTTTCCTCTGGGATGGGGCAGTGGGGAATCAGTGCACGAGGGAATGCAGTCTGCTCTGGGATGGGGCATCAGTGCACGAGGGAATGCAGTCTGCTGTGGGATGGGGCAGTGGGGAATCAGTGTGTGAGGGAATGCAGTTTGCTCTGGGATGGCGCAGTGGGGAATCAGTGTGTGAGGGAATGCAGTTTGCTCTGGGATGGGGCAGTGGGGAATCAGTGTGTGAGGGAATGCAGTCTGCTGTGGGATGGGGCAGTGGGGAATCAGTGTGCGAGGGAATGCAGTCTGCTCTGGGATGGGGCAGTGGGGAATCAGTGTGTGAGGGAATGCAGTTTGCTCTGGGATGGGGCAGTGGGGAATCAGTGTGTGAGGGAATGCAGTTTGCTCTGGGATGGGGCAGTGGGGAATCAGTGCACGAGGGAATGCAGTCTGCTCTGGGGTGGGGCAGTGGGGAATCAGTGTGTGAGGGAATGCAGTTTGCTCTGGCATGGGGCAGTGGGGAATCAGTGTGTGAGGGAATGCAGTTTGCTCTGGGATGGGGCAGTGGGGAATCAGTTTGTGAGGGAATGCAGTTTGCTCTGGGATGGGGCAGTGGGGAATCAGTGTGTGAGGGAATGCAGTTTGCTCTGGGATGGGGCAGTGGGGAATCAGTGTGTGAGGGAAAGCAGTTTGCTCTGGGATGGGGCAGTGGGGAATCAGTGTGTGAGGGAATGCAGTTTGCTCTGGGATGGGGCAGTGGGGAATCAGTGTGTGAGGGAATGCAGTTTGCTCTGGGATGGGGCAGTGGGGAATCAGTGCACGAGGGAATGCAGTCTGTTCTGGGATGGGGCAGTGGGGAATCAGTGCACGAGGGAATGCAGTTTGCTCTGGGATGGGGCAGTGGGGACTCAGTGCACGAGGGAATGCAGTTTGCTCTGGGATGGGGCAGTGGGGAATCAGTGCACGAGGGAATGCAGTTTGCTCTGGGATGGGGCTGTGGGGACTCAGTGCACGAGGGAATGCAGTTTGCTCTGGGATGGGGCTGTGGGGACTCAGTGCACGAGGGAATGCAGTTTGCTCTGGGATGGAGCAGTGGGGAATCAGTGCACGAGGGAATGCAGTTTGCTCTGGGATGGGGCAGTGGGGACTCAGTGTGTGAGGGAATGCAGTTTGCTCTGGGATGGGGCAGTGGGCAATCAGTGCACGAGGGAATGCAGTTTGCTCTGGGATGGGGCAGTGGGGTCTCAGTGTGTGAGGGAATGCAGTTTGCTCTGGGATGGGGCAGTGGGGTATCAGTGTGTGAGGGAATGCAGTTTGCTCTGGGATGGGGCAGTGGGGTATCAGTGTGTGAGGGAATGCAGTTTGCTCTGGGATGGGGCAGAGGGGACTCAGTGTGTGAGGGAATGCAGTTTGCTCTGGGATGGGGCAGAGGGGACTCAGTGTGTGAGGGAATGCAGTTTGCTCTGGGATGGGGCAGTGGGGTATCAGTGTGTGAGGGAATGCAGTTTGCTCTGGGATGGGGCAGAGGGGAATCAGTGCACGAGGGAATGCAGTCTGCTCTGGGATAGGGCAGTGGGGTATCAGTGCACGAGGGAATGCAGTTTGCTCTGGGATGGGGCAGAGGGGTATCAGTGTGTGAGGGAATGCAGTTTGCTCTGGGATGGGGCAGTGGGGTATCAGTGTGTGAGGGAATGCAGTTTGCTCTGGGATGGGGCAGTGGGGTATCAGTGTGTGAGGGAATGCAGTTTGCTCTGGGATGGGGCAGTGGGGTATCAGTGTGTGAGGGAATGCAGTTTGCTCTGGGATGCCGCAGTGGGGTATCAGTGCACGAGGGAATGCAGTTTGCTCTAGGATGGGGCAGTGGAGAATCAGTGCACGAGGGAATGCAGTTTGCTCTGGGCTGCCGCAGTGGGGTATCAGTGCACGAGGGAATGCAGTTTGCTCTGGGATGGGGCAGTGGGGAATCAGTGCACGAGGGAATGCAGTTTGCTCTGGGCTGCCGCAGTGGGGTATCAGTGCACGAGGGAATGCAGTTTGCTCTGGGATGGGGCAGTGGGGAATCAGTGTGTGAGGGAATGCAGTTTGCTCTGGGATGGGGCAGTGGGGTATCAGTGCACGAGGGAATGCAGTTTGCTCTGGGATGGGGCAGAGGGGACTCAGTGTGTGAGGGAATGCAGTTTGCTCTGGGATGGGGCAGTGGGGACTCAGTGTGTGAGGGAATGCAGTTTGCTCTGTGATGGGGCAGTGGGGTATCAGTGCACGAGGGAATGCAGTTTGCTCTGGGATGGGGCAGAGGGGACTCAGTGTGTGAGGGAATGCAGTTTGCTCTGGGATGGGGCTGTGGGGACTCAGTGTGTGAGGGAATGCAGTTTGCTCTGGGATGGGGCAGTGGGGAATCAGTGTGTGAGGGAATGCAGTTTGCTCTGGGATGGGGCAGTGGGGAATCAGTGTGTGAGGGAATGCAGTTTGCTCTGGGATGGGGCAGAGGGGAATCACTGCACGAGGGAATGAAGTCTGCTCTGGGATGGGGCAGTGGGGTATCAGTGTGTGAGGGAATGCAGTTTGCACTGGGATGGGGCAGTGGGGTATCAGTGTGTGAGGGAATGCAGTTTGCTCTGGGATGGGGCAGTGGGGAAGAATTAGATCAACAGCTTGCATTTACATTTCTTAAAATAAATTTTGAGTACCCAATTATTTTTTTTCCAATTAAGGGCCAATTTAGCGTGGCCAATCCACCTAACCTGTACATCTCCTAGTTATGGGGGTAAGACCCACGCAGACACGGAGAGAATGTGCAAACTCCACACGGACAGTGACCCAGGACCAGGGTCCTCAGCGCTGCAGTCCCAGTGCTAACCACTGTGCCACGTGCCGCCCTTACTTGCATTTACATAGTGTTGTTCCTTTAAGACATTCAAAGATGTTTCCAGGAGAGCTGCCGTTTAGATTAGTAGGGGGAAACTTTAGGTACCTAGGCATCCAAGTGGCGCGGGAATGGGACCGGCTGCTTAAATTAAATCTGGCCCGACTAGTAAACCAAATGAAGGACTATTTTCGGAGATGGGAGGAGCTTCCGTTGTCACTGGCTGGGAGGGTGCAGACGGTGAAGATGACGGTCCTCCCGAGATTCCTGTTTGTATTTCAGTGTCTCCCCACCTTTATTCCGCGGTCCTTTTTTAAATGGGTCAACAAAGTGATCACTGGCTTTGTTTGGGCGGGCAAGACCCCGCGAGTAAGGAAGGTAATGCTTGAGCAGAGCCGGGGAGAGGGAGGGCTGGCGTTGCCAAATTTTAGTAACCACTACTGAGCGGCGAATATAGCCATGATGAGGAAGTGGGTGGTGGGGGGAGGGTCGGCATGGGAGCATATGGAGGCGGCTTCATGCAATGGCACTAGTTTGGGGGCATTGGTAACTGTGCCTCTGCCGTTCTCACCGGCACGGTACTCCACCAACTCCGTGGTGGTGGCGGCCGTGAGAGTCTGGGGGCAATGAAGGAGGCATGTGGGAGCAGACAGAGCATCAGTTTGGTCTCCAATCTGTAACAATCACCGGTTTGCCCGGGAAGTATGGATGGGGAGTTCCGGAGATGCCAGATTGTAGGGATTGAGAGGATGGGGGTTATATTTATAGAGGGGAGCTTTGTGAGTTTGAGGGCGCTGGAGGAGAAGTTTGGATTGGTGAGGCGAAACAAATTCAGGTATCTGCAGGTGCGGGACTTCCTACGTAGACAGCTTTCAACCTTCCCGCTCCTACCACCAAGGGGGATTCAGGACAAGGTAGTTTCCAGAGGACGGATAGGAGAAGGGACCGTCTCTGACATTTACAAGGAACTTATGGGGTCAGAGGAGACGCAGACTGAGGAGCTGAAGTGCAAGTGGGAGGAGGAGCTGGGAGGAGAGATAGAGGATGGTCTATGGGTGGACGTGTTGAGTAGAGTCAACGCGTCTACAACATGTGCCAGGCTCCACCTAATACAATTCAAGGTCGTTCACCGGGCTCACATGACAGTGGCCCGGATGAGCAGATTCTTTGGTGTGGAAAGTGTGCAGGAGGACCAGCGAACCATGTCCACATGTTCTGGACATGTCCGAAGCTTAGGGGATTTTGTCAGGGGTTTGCAGATGTCATGTCCACAGTGTTAAAAACAAGGGCGGCACCGAGTCCAAAGGTGACGATTTTCGGGGTGGCAGAAGACCCGGGTATCCAGGAGGAGAAAGAGGCAGACGTCCTGGCCTTTGGTTCCCTGGTAGCCCGGAGACGGATGCTACTAGCTTGGAGGGACTCAAAGCCCCTGACGGCTTTTGCACTATATTTATAGATTCATGTACATTGTTTATTTTGTTGTTGTTGTAAAACCAAAAATACCTCAATAAAATGTTTGCAAAAAAAAATGTTTCCAGGAGAGTAATTAAAATTTGACACCAAGTCGAAAAGAACAACAAAGAACAAAGAACAAAGAAATGTACAGCACAGGAACAGGCCCTTCGGCCCTCCAAGCCCGTGCCGACCATACTGCCCGACTAAACTACAATCTTCTACACTTCCTGGGTCCGTATCCTTCTATTCCCATCCTATTCATATATTTGTCAAGATGCCCCTTAAATGTCCCTATCGTCCCTGCCTCCACTACCTCCTCCGGTAGTGAGTTCCATGCACCCACTACCCTCTGCGTAAAAAACTTGCCTCGTACATCTACTCTAAACTTTGCCCCTCTCACCTTAAACCTATGCCCCCTAGTAATTGACCCCTCTACCCTGGGGAAAAGCCTCTGACTATCCACTCTGTCTATGCCCCTCATAATTTTGTATACCTCTATCAGGTCGCCCCTCAACCTCCTTCGTTCCAGTGAGAACAAACCGAGTTTATTCAATCGCTCCTCATAGCTTATGCCCTCCATACCAGGCAACATTCTGGTAAATCTCTTCTGCACCCTCTCTAAAGCCTCCACATCCTTCTGGTAGTGTGGCGACCAGAATTGAACACTATACTCCAAGTGTGGCCTAACTAAGGTTCTATACAGCTGCAACATGACTTGCCAATTCTTATACTCAATGCCCCGGCCAATGAAGGCAAGCATGCCGTATGCCTTCTTGACTACCTTCTCCACCTGTGTAGCCCCTTTCAGTGATCTGTGGACCTGTACTCCTAGATCTCTTTGACTTTCAATACTCTTGAGGGTTCTACCATTCACTGTATATTCCCTACCTGCATTAGCCCTTCCAAAATGCATTACCTCACATTTGTCCAGGTTAAACTCCATCTGCCATCTCTCCGCCCAAGTCTCCAGACAATCTAAATCCTGCTGTATCCTCAGACAGTCCTCATCGCTGTCCGCAATTCCACCAACCTTTGTGTCGTCTGCAAACTTACTAATCAGACCAGTTACATTTTCCTCCAAATCATTTATATATACTACAAAGAGCAAAGGTCCCAGCACTGATCCCTGTGGAACACCACTGGTCACAGCCCTCCAATTAGAAAAGCATCCCTCCATTGCTACCCTCTGCCTTCTATGGCCTAGCCAGTTCTGTATCCACCTTGCCAGTTCACCCCTGATCCCGTGTGACTTCACCTTTTGTACTAGTCTACCATGAGGGACCTTGTCAAAGGCCTTACTGAAGTCCATATAGACAACATCTACTGCCCTACCTGCATCAATCATCTTAGTGACCTCCTCGAAAAACTCGATCAAGTTAGTGAAGGATATATCAGGAGGGGTGACAAAAAGTTTGGTGAAAGAGGTAGATTTTAAACGGTGCCTTCCAGATAAGCCAAATTTGAAGCCACTGAAATTGATCACAAAGTGGAATTTACTAAAAATCTTTTATTTTGATGCTAAAATTCAACAACATGTAACACTATTTGTTTCACTTTAGAACCACAGCCAATGACCAACATAATTGCAGGCACTCAGGCTTCATGGAAATGGGCTGCATAATTTGACTTGAGTGAAGAACCAAAAAGTACCCAATTATCAGGAATGAGCGAGTGTAAATAGAAAATTATTTTAGATATTCAATCTCTACTCAATTTATCAAATAATTACTTCTGTGGCGCCAACGTTATCCATCGCATTAAGCTCAAGGACTCCATTTATTTACTTTCACTGCCTGGGTCAATAATTCGGAGCATAAAAGCAAATCTGCACCATCAGGCAAGAAAACGAATAAAGCTGGCTTTAATCAGGCAGTCTTCACAGTAACCAGTGGCCAAAGGATTGTTCACTGTTTCTGCTCAGGAATTGCAGTTTTGCCACTGCTATGATGACCTCTTGGACACCACCTCAATGCTATAAGGACTGTATAAAAATGCTTGTTAGTGTGACGGTGCAGAGGTCTTCTGCAAAAGGTGGTTTTACATGAGCAGCAATAATAATGTGGTGGTGTATCAAAGTGGTACATTAATAAGGAATTTTATATTTTAAAAAAGTAAAGCCAAACTTTGTGCCGCCCTACCATTGACAAGTTTTAATGTTTAGAGCTGAATAAACAAGGAGCGCTTTCCAATGTTAAAAAAAAACAGGGAGGCTGTAAGCAGTGCTTCATTCATGAATGAAATTGAGATTGAGTGCTGCAAGCACAGATACAATTACATCCATAGATTGTATCCACATCAACGCCGAATGAGACCTCATCGAAGTTAGCTGTTAATACATTCCACTAAGTTCTGTTGCTTCTGGGCAGTCATACGATAGCATGCCTGCATTGTTTTACAAAATAATACAACAAGGGCACATTTGGGTCTCACCTACTCCCTCATACTAACATCATTTTAATTTCATCTTATTCAGGCAATGCCAGGGCGAGTCTGGTGGAAGCTGTGCAGATCAGGGAGTGGAGTAAGCGAAAAGATCGGAGAGCAGCTCGTGTAACTCTCCAAACATCAGTACCAAGTCAAGGAGGTCAACTACAAGACAATTGGACCAGCTCTTCCTCTTCCTGACTGACATCGGGCACAAAGAAAAACCGACAGGCTGATTTTAAAATTTAAAAACAATACTTTAAAAAAATATTTTTTCCAAGATGGCGGCAGGAGCCTGGCGGTTCTCTACAAGCTCTCCCCTACATTCTTTATAGCCGATTTTATAGTATGTTCTATAATTAATTATTATTGTATGTTCGATATTTTCAAGTATGGAGTGATCTGCCAGGACTGTAAGCAGAATAATACTTTTCAATATACCTCGGTACACCCGACAATAAATAAATCAAATCAAATTCAATCCTCAGGTTAAATCACCACCAGTCATCTCGCTCCCTCAAAGGGGAAAGCAGCCTCTGGTCATCTGGGGCTATGCCGACTTTACCTTTGCTTTTGCTTAGTCGCACTGAGAACACTTCGACTTAATATTCTCCAAAGACTTCACCAAGGTCTTTTTAAAAAAAATCTTTTTATTCTCCTCATTTTCATCAAATAAACAACAAAAGAAAACGAACAAAAACAAATACCATACCAATCCACCAAACAGTACCCCATTCAGTATACAGACCAAAACATCAACCGTACATTCTCAATAAAAAAGAAAATGAACAATCAATCAGTAAACTGTGTTCTCAAGAACAGCAATAACACCCGCTCGCCCCCAATGTTCAATGGCAACCAATTCTCGAAAGTGTATAATGAACAGCCCCCATGAATTGCAGAACCCCTCCTTCATCCCCCTCAGCTCAAACTTCACCTTCCCAAAAATCAGAATTTCCAGTCGATCACCCTGCCGGGCCGAAGCTCAGGGGGGAGACGCTGACCTCCACCCCACCAGGACCCGCCTCCGGGCAATCGGCGAGGCGAAGTCTAAAACATCTGCCCCCGCACCTGCCTGCAGCCTTGGCTGGTCTACTTTGTACAAGTGGGCAGCACAGCAGCACTGTGGTTAACACAGTTGCTTACAGCTCCACGGTCCCAGGTTCAATTCCCGGCTTGGTTCACTGTCTGTCCGGACGTCTGCACGTTCTCCCCGTGTCTGTGTGGGTTTCCTCTGGGTGCTCCGGTTTCCTCCCACAGTCCAAAGATGTGCAGGTTAGGTGGATTGTTCATACTAAATTACCCTCAGTGTCCAAAAAGGGGTTACTGGGTTACGGGGATGGGGTGAGGTGTGGGCTTAAGTGGGGTTTCCAAGGGCCGGTGCAGACACGATGGGCCGAATGGCCTCCTTCTGCACTGTAAATCCTCTGATTCTATGAAATTTAAGAGCCAGGCAGGAGAAGACCATCCATGGAAGGGAGTATGGAATGTTTGTGACCTCCAAAAGAGATCAGAACGAGGGGCGAAATTCTCCGGAAACGGCACGACGTCCGCCGACTGGCGCCCAAAACGGCGCAAATCAGTCGGGCATCGCGCCGCCCCAAAGGTGCGGAATGCTCCGCATCTTTGGGGGCCGCGCCCCAACCTTAAGGGGCTAGGCCTGCGCCGGCCAAATTTCCACCCCGCCAGCTGGCGAAAAAGGCCTTTGGTGCCCCGCCAGCTGGCGCGGAAATGACATCTCCGGGCGGCGCATGAGCGGGAGCGTCAGCGGCCGCTGACGGCATTCCCGCGCATGCGCAGTGGAGGGAGTCTCTTCCGCCTCCGCCATGGTGGAGACTGTGGCGAAGGCGGAAGGGAAAGAGTGCCCCCACGGCACAGGCCCGCCCGCGGATCGGTGGGCCCCGATCGCGGGCCAGGCCACTGTGGGGGCACCCCCCGGGGCCAGATCGCCCCGCGTCCCCCCCCAGGACCCCGGAGCCCGCCCGCACCGCCTTGTCCTGCCGGTAAGAGAGGTGGTTTAATCTACGCCGGCGGGACAGGCATTTTAGCGGTGGGACTTCGGCTCATCCGGGCCGGAGAATCGCGGGGGGGGGCCGCCAACCGGCGCGGCGCGATTCCCGCCCCCGCCGAATATCCGGTGGTGGAGAATTCGGCAACCGGCGGGGGCGGGATTCACGCCAGCCCCCGCCGATTCTCCGACCCGGCGGGGGGTCGGAGAATCTCGCCCGAGATCTGGGAGATTGTTTTTTAAAAAAAATATTTTATTGAAAATTTTTGGTCAACCATCACAGTACATTGTGTATCCTTTCCACAATAATATAACAGTATAAATAACAATGACCTGTTTTATAAACAAAGAATAAATAATATATAACAAAAACGAAAACTAAAACTAAATGGCAACTGCCTTGTCTCAGGTAAACACTCTCCAAAAATATAATTTAACAGTCCAATATACAATTATTTATAGCAACGACCTATACATATTCTACATATATATTAACAACCCTGAGAGTCCTTCTGGTCCCCCCCCCCCCCCCCCACCTGGGCTGCTGCTGCTACCTTCTTCTTTTCCATTCCCTCCTGTACTCCCGGCTCTTGTGCAACCCCAAATATAGCCAACCCCCAGCTTGGTTCGACCTGGACCCCCACTACTTTCGAAAGCACCTTTGTCACCCCCACCCAGAACCCCTGTAGTGCCGGACATGACCAGAACATGTGGCTGTGATTCGCTGGGCTTCTCGAGCACCTCGCACACCTATCCTCCACCCCAAAAAATTTACTGAGCCGTGCTCCAGTCATATGCGCCCTGTGTAATACCTTAAACTGAATCAGGCTTAGCCTGGCACACGAGGACGACGAGTTTACCCTGCTTAGGGCATCTGCCCACAGCCCCTCCTCGATCTCCTCCCCCAGCTCTTCTTCCCATTTCCCTTTTAGTTCTCTACCATAGTCTCCCCTTCGTCCCTCATTTCCCTATATATATCTGACACCTTACCATCCCCCACCCATGTCTTCGAGATCACTCCTTTTTTTAAAATAAATATTTTATTGAAAATTTTTGGTCAACCAACACAGTACATTGTGCATCCTTTACACAATATTATAACAACACAAATAACAATGACCTATTTTATAAACAAAAAATGAATAAATAATAAATAACAAAAATGAAAACTAACCCTAATTGGCAACTGCCTTATCACAAGTAACACTCTCCAAAAAATAATTTAACAGTCCAATATATAATTATCTGTCGCACCGACCTATACATATTATACAGTATATATTAACAACCCTGAGAGTCCTTCTGGTTCCTCCTCCCCCCCCCCCCTCCCCCCCGATCCTGGGCTGCTGCTGCTGCCTTCTTTTTTCCATTCCATCTATCTTTCTGCGAGGTATTCGACGAACGGTTGCCACCGCCTGGTGAACCCTTGAGCCGACCCCCTTAGAACGAACTTAATCCGCTCTAGCTTTATAAACCCTGCCATGTCATTTATCCAGGTCTCCACCCCCGGGGGCTTGGCTTCTTTCCACATTAACAATATCCTGCGCCGGGCTACTAGGGACGCAAAGGCCAAAACATCGGCCTCTCTCGCCTCCTGCACTCCCGGCTCTTGTGCAACCCCAAATATAGCCAACCCCCAGCTTGGTTCGACCCGGACCCCCACTACTTTTGAAAGCACCTTTGTCACCCCCATCCAAAACCCCTGTAGTGCCGGGCATGACCAAAACATATGGGTATGATTCTCTGGGCTTCTCGAGCACCTCGCACACCTATCCTCCACCCCAAAAAATTTACTGAGCCGTGCTCCAGTCATATGCGCCCTGTGTAATACCTTAAACTGAATCAGGCTTAGCCTGGCACACGAGGACGACGAGTTTACCCTGCTTAGGGCATCTGCCCACAGCCCCTCCTCGATCTCCTCCCCCAGCTCTTCTTCCCATTTCCCTTTTAGTTCATGTACCACAGTCTCCCCTTCGTCCCTCATTTCCCTATATATATCTGACACCTTACCATCCCCCACCCATGTCTTTGAGATTACTCTGTCCTGCACCTCTTGTGTCGGGAGCTGCGGGAATTCCCTCACCTGTTGCCTCGCAAAAGCCCTCAGTTGCATATACCTGAATGCATTCCCTTGGGGCAACCCATATTTCTCGGTCAGCGCTCCCAGACTCGCGAACTTCCCATCCACAAACAGATCTTTCAGTTGCGTTGTTCCTGCTCTTTGCCACATTCCATATCCCCCATCCATTCCCCCCCGGGGCAAACCTATGGTTGTTTCTTATCGGGGACCCCCCCAAGGCTCCAGTCTTTCCCCTATGCCGTCTCCACTGTCCCCAAATCTTCAGTGTAGCCACCACCACCGGGCTTGTGGTGTAGTTCCTCGGTGAGAACGGCAATGGGGCTGTCACCATAGCCTGTAGGCTAGTCCCCCTACCGGACGCCCTCTCTAATCTCTTCCACGCCGCTCCCTCCTCCTCTCCCATCAACTTACTCGCCATTGAAATATTAGCGGCCCAATAATACTCACTTAGGCTCGGTAGTGCCAGCCCCCCCTATCCCTGCTACGCTGTAAGAATCCCTTCCTCACTCTCGGGGTCTTCCCGGCCCACACAAAACCCATGATGCTCTTTTCAATCCTTTTAAAAAAAGCCTTCGTGGTCACCACCGGGAGGCACTGAAACACAAAGAGGAATCTCGGGAGGACCACCATCTTAACCGCCTGCACCCTCCCTGCCAGTGACAGGGATACCATATCCCATCTCTTGAAATCCTCCTCCATTTGTTCCACCAACCGCGTTAAATTTAACCTATGCAATGTGCCCCAATTCTTGGCTATCTGGATCCCCAGGTAACGAAAGTCCCTTGTTACCTTCCTCAACGGTAGGTCCTCTATTTCTCCACTCTGCTCCCCTGGATGCACCACAAACAACTCACTTTTCCCCATGTTCAATTTATACCCTGAAAAATCCCCAAACTCCCCAAGTATCCGCATTATTTCTGGCATCCCCTCCGCCGGGTCTGCCACGTATAGTAGCAAATCGTCCGCATACAAAGATACCCGGTGTTCTCCCCCTCTAAGTACTCCCCTCCACTTCTTGGAACCCCTCAACACTATCGCCAGGGGCTCAATCGCCAGTGCAAACAATAATGGGGACAGAGGGCATCCCTGCCTTGTCCCTCTATGGAGCCGAAAATATGCAGATCCCCGTCCATTCGTGACCACGCTCGCCATCGGGGCCCAATACAACAGCTGCACCCATCTAACATACCCCTCTCCAAAACCAAATCTCCTCAACACCTCCCACAAATAATCCCACTCCACTCTATCAAATGCTTTCTCGGCATCCATCGCCACTACTATCTCTGTTTCCCCCTCTGGTGGGGGCATCATCATTACCCCTAACAGCCTCCTTATATTCGTGTTCAGCTGTCTCCCCTTCACAAACCCATCTTCGAGATCACTCTGTCCTGCACCTCATGCGTCGGGAGCTGCGGGAATTCCCTCACCTGTTGCCTCGCAAAAGCCCTCAGTTGCATATACCGGAATGCATTCCCTTGGGGCAACCCATATTTCTCGGTCAGCACTCCCAGACTTGCGAACTTCCCATCCACAAACAGATCTTTCAGTTGCGTAACTCCTGCTCTTTGCCATATTCCAAATCCCCCATCCATTCTCCCCGGGGCAAACCTATGGTTATTTCTTATCGGGGACCCCACCAAGGCTCCCGTCTTTCCCCTATGCCGTCTCCACTGTCCCCAAATTTTCAAAGTCGCCACCACCACCGGGCTTGTGGTGTATTTCTTCGGTGAGAACGGCAATGGGGCCGTCACCATAGCTTGTAGGCTAGTCCCCCTACAGGACGCCCTCTCCAATCTCTTCCACGCCGCTCCCTCCTCTTCTCCCATCCACTTACTCACCATTGAGATATTGGCGGCCCAGTAGTACTCACTTAGGCTCGGTAGTGCCAGCCCCC
The DNA here is from genome assembly GCF_047496885.1 of Scyliorhinus torazame. NCBI lineage: Eukaryota > Metazoa > Chordata > Chondrichthyes > Carcharhiniformes > Scyliorhinidae > Scyliorhinus > Scyliorhinus torazame. The sequence goes on from NC_092725.1 coordinate 127,313,639, forward strand.
CACTATCCCTACTACGCTGTAAGAATCCCTTCCTCACTCTCGGGGTCTTCCCGGCCCACACAAAACTCATGATACTCTTTTCGATCCTTTTGAAAAAAGCCTTCGTGATCACCACCGGGAGGCACTGAAACACAAAGAGAAATCTCGGGATGACTACCATTTTAACCGCCTGCACCCTCCCTGCCAGTGACAGGGATACCATGTCCCATCTCTTGAAGTCCTCCTCCATTTGTTCCACCAATCGCGTTAAATTTAACCTATGCAATGTACCCCAATTCTTGGCTATCTGGATCCCCAAGTAACGAAAGTCCCTTGTTACCTTCCTCAGCGGAAAGTCCTCTATTTCTCTGCTCTGCTCCCCTGGATGCACCACAAACAACTCACTTTTCCCCATGTTCAGTTTATATCCTGAGAATTCTCCAAACTCCCGAAGTGTCCGCATTATCTCTGGCATCCCCTCCGCCGGGTCCGCTACATATAACAACAAATCATCCGCATACAGAGATACCCGGTGTTCTTCTCCTCCCCTGAGTACTCCCCTCCACTTCTTGGAACCCCTCAATGCTATGCCAGGGGCTCAATCGCCAGTGCAAACAATAATGGGGACAGAGGGCATCCCTGCCTTGTCCCTCTATGGAGCCGAAAGTATGCAGATCCCCGTCCATTCGTGACCACACTCGCCACTGGGGCCCTATACAACAGCTGCACCCATCCAACATATTCATCTCCAAAACCAAATCTCCTCAGCACCTCCCACAGATAATCCCACTCCACTCTATCAAATGCTTTCTCGGCATCCATCGCCACCACTATCTCCGCTTCCCCCTCTGGTGGGGGCATCATCATTACCCCTAACAGCCTCCGTATATTCGTATTCAGCTGTCTCCCCTTCACAAACCCAGTTTGGTCCTCATGGACCACCCTCGGGACACAATCCTCTATCCTCATTGCCATTACCTTGGCCAGAATCTTAGCGTCTACATTTAGGAGGGAAATAGGTCTATAGGACCCGCATTGCAGCGGGTCCTTTTCCTTCTTTAGGAGAAGCGATATCGTTGCCTCAGACATAGTCGGGGGCAGCTGTCCCCTTTCCTTTGCCTCATTAAAGGTCCTCATCAGTAGCGGGGCGAGCAAGTCCACATATTTCCTGTAAAATTCAACTGGGAATCCATCCGGTCCCGGAGCCTTCCCCGCCTGCATGCTCCTAATTCCTTTCACTACTTCCTCTATTTCAATCTGTACTCCCAGTCCCACCCTTTCCTGCTCCTCCACCTTGGGAAATTCCAGCCGGTCCAGAAAGCCCATCATTCTCTCCCTCCCATCCGGGGGTTGAGCTTCGTATAATTTTTTATAAAATGCCTTGAACACTCCATTCACTCTCTCCGCTCCCCGCTCCATCTCTCCTTCCTCATCCCTCACTCCCCCTATTTCCCTCGCTGCTCCCCTTTTCCTCAATTGGTGGCCCAGCAACCTGCTCGCCTTCTCCCCATATTCGTACTGTACACCCTGTGCCTTCCTCCACTGCAGTACCCGTTGTCAGCAAGTCAAATTCTACGTGTAGCCTTTGCCTTTCCCTGTACAGTCCCTCCTCCGGTGCCTCCGCATATTGCCTGTCCACCCTCAGAAGTTCTTGCAGCAACCGCTCCCGTTCCCTACTCTCCTGCTTTCCTTTATGTGCCCTTATTGATATCAGCTCCCCTCTAACCACTGCCTTCAGCGCCTCCCAGACCACTCCCACCTGGACCTCCCCATTATCATTGTGTTCCAAGTACTTTTCAATGCACCCCCTCACCCTTAGACACACACCCTCATCTGCCATTAGTCCCATGTCCATTCTCCAGGGTGGGCGCCCTTCTGTTTCCTCCCCTATCTCCAAGTCCACCCAATGTGGAGCGTGATCCGAAATGGCTATAGCCGTATGCTCCGTTCCCCTCACCTTCGGGATCAACGCCCTTCCCAAAACAAAAAAGTCTATTCGCGAATAGACTTTGTGGACATAGGAGAAAAACGAAAACTCCTTACTCCTAGGTCTGCTAAATCTCCACGGGTCTACTCCTCCCATCGGCTCCATAAAATCTTTAAGCACCTTGGCTGCTGCCGGCCTCCTTCCAGTCCTGGACCTCGACCTGTCCAGCCCTGGTTCCAACACCGTATTGAAATCTCGCCCCATTACCAACTTTCCCACCTCGAGGTCTGGGATGCGTCCTAGCATACGCCTCATAAAATTGGCATCATCCCAGTTCGGGGCATATACGTTTACCAAAACCACTGTCTCCCCCTGTAGTTTGCCACTCACCATCACGTATCTGCCCCCGCTATCCGCCACTATAGTCTTTGCCTCAAACATTACCCGCTTCCCCACTAATATAGCCACCCCCCTGTTTTTCGCATCTAGCCCCGAATGGAACACCTGCCCCACCCAACCTTTGCGTAGTCTCACCTGGTCTATCAGTTTCAAGTGCGTTCCCTGTAACATAACCACGTCTGCCTTAAGTTTCTTAAGGTGTGCGAGTACCCGTGCCCTCTTTATCGGCCCGTTCAGCCCTCTCACGTTCCACGTGATCAGCCGGGTTTGGGGGCTTTTTACCCCCCCCCCCCCCTTGTCGATTAGCCATCCCCTTTTTTCCAGCTCCTCACCCGGTTCCCACACAGCTGTGTCCCCCCCAGGCGGTGCCCCCCCGCCCATCCCACCCCATACCAGCTCCCCCCTCTCCCCAGCAGCAGCAGCCCAATAATTCCCCCCTCCCACCCCCCCCGCTAGATCCCCCACTAGCGTAGTTACACCCCCCATGTTGCTCCCAGAAGTCAGCAAACTCTGGCCGACCTCGGCTTCCCCCCGTGACCTCGGCTCGCACCGTGCGACGCCCCCTCCTTCCTGCTTCCCTATTCCCACCATGATTATCATAGCGCGGGAACCGAGCCCGCGCTTCCCCCTTGGCCCCGCCCCCAATGGCCAACGCCCCACCTCCTGTGGAAGAGAGAAAAGTTACCACATCGCAGGATTAATAACATAAAACTCCTCTTTCCCCCCTTTTTACCCCCCTCTTTGCCCCCCATACTCGCCCCACCACTTTGTTTCAAACGTTCTTTTTTTAATAACCCGCTCATTCCAATTTTTCTTCCATGATAAAAGTCCACGCCTCATCCGCCGTCTCAAAGTAGTGGTGCCTCCCTTGATATGTGACCCACAGTCTTGCCGGTTGCAGCATTCCGAATTTTATCTTCTTTTTGTGAAGCACCGCCTTGGCCGGATTAAAGCTCGCCCTCCTTCTCGCCACCTCCGCACTCCAGTCTTGGTATACGCGGATCACCGCGTTCTCCCACTTACTGCTCCGAGTTTTCTTTGCCCATCTAAGGACCATCTCTCTATCCTTAAAACGGAGGAATCTCACCACTATGGCTCTAGGAATTTCTCCTGCTCTCGGTCCTCGCGCCATCACTCGGTATGCTCCCTCCACCTCCAGCGGATCCGCCGGGGCCTCCGCTCCCATTAACGAGTGCAGCATCGTGCTCACATATGCCCCGACGTCCGCTCCCTCTGCACCTTCAGGAAGACCAAGAATCCTTAGGTTGTTCCTCCTCGCGTTGTTCTCCAGCGCCTCCAGCCTTTCCCCACATCGTTTATGGTGTGCCTCGTGCATCTCCGTCTTCACCACCAGGCCCTGTATGTCGTCCTCATTCTCGGCAGCCTTTGCCTTCACGACCCGAAGCTCCCGCTCCTGGGTCTTTTGCTCCTCCTTTAGCCCTTCGATCGCCTGTAATATCGGGGCCAACAGCTCCTTCTTCATTTCCTTTTTGAGTTCTTCCACGCAGCGTTTCAAAAACTCGTGTTGTTCAGGGCCCCATATTAAACTGCCACTTTCCGACGCCATCTTGGTTTTTGCTTGCCTTCCTTGCCGCTGCGCTAAAGGATCCACCGCAATCCGGCTACCTTCCTCTCCTTTTTTCATCCGTATCCAGGGGGGATTCCCTTCTGGTTCACCGCACAGTACTTTTAGCCGTTAAAATTGCCGTTGGGGCTCTTACTAAGAGCCCAAAAGTCCGTTCCACCGGGAGCTGCCGAAACGTGCGACTCAGCTGGTCATCGCCGCACCCGGAAGTAACTTCATCTGGGAGATTGTTAAAGGCACCTCAGAGATTAACCCTGTGAAGCCTGAGACATAGTGGGGAGATGCAAGGCGATCTAAATATGATCAGGATAAAGACTGGATGGGGGTGTGTGGAGATGAAGAGTTAAGCATACATGATGCTGATGTAATGATGTCAGATCACATGACATAAGTAAGTGATCTGGAAGGTGGAGAAGGTCCTGTTGTGTTATGTACTCTGGGATAATACAGGCTGCAACTGGATGCAGCTTTATCCAAAAGATACTCCAAACCTTGACGTTAGTTCAATCTGATTTATTGAGCCGGTAGCACAGTTAGCACAGTTCTCTATGTGTTCGACTCGCTGCTAACTTAAGTGTGGTTACTCTGTCTGACTGAACCAGACTAGCTCTTAGTCACGTGCTGGAGGTGTGATACTGTACATACACCCTGACTCACTCTGTAGATGTTCATCAGTGGCAGAAGGAGGCCATTCGCTCATCGAATCTGCACCGGCCCTTGGAAAGAGCACACTACTTAAACTCAAGCCTCCACCCTCTCCCCGTAATCCAGTAATCCCACCTAACCTTTTTGGACTAAGGGGAAGTTTTAGCATGGTCGATCCACCTAACCTGCACATTTTGGGGATGAAACCGGAGCATCTGGAGGAAACCCAGGCAGACACGGGGAGAAAGTACAAACTCCACACAGACAGTCACCCAAGGCCAGAATTGAACCCAGGACCCTGGAGCTGTGAGGCAACAGTGCTAACTACTGTGCCGCCGTGCTGCCCTTTGACTTTCGGTTTGGCACACTCGTTTGGCATTCAATGTAAAGCCCACATTCTGTTGGGCCCACATTCTGTGAGATGCTTACGGCCGCTCGGACTCTGTGATCATGCTCTCTCATGGTGCCAAGTACAAGAATGTCGGCCTTATGTCATGGTACGCCTACTGTGCGAGACATTGTTCCCCAGAAAATTTCTGGGGCGGACGCCATTCCAACAGCAACCTATTGAAACAATAACGATCGAATGGGATTATAAATGTGGTCAGTAATCTTGATTCTTTGTCCAGAGGCCACTGCCAAAATTCACTGTTTGCACCCAATTTCGCAAATGATCAGGTAGATCTCACTTGCCACTGATTTGTCCAGTCAAGTTAAACCCACACAGATTATCAGAGAGCTGTCTGGCTTTGGGAACGCAACCGATTTTGAATACCATTTTGTTTTAGTTGTGATGGTGACCAGCGAGATGGTCCCTTGCTGCTGCATTTTGTCAATTTCACCCTTGACGATTCGGGGTTTTCCTTACTCTCGAGAGGAGTATCGGCTGAGCGTCAGTTTGTAGGATATGGAAATTCATTTTGAAATGCACTGCTGTCGTCCTCGTCAGCACAGTCACCCACTTTATCGATTGCCAGTTTTAGGCATACCTTTCTGTTTAGTGAAGAGCATTCTTGACTTTGAATGACAGGGATTCAAAGATTGGTCAGCCTTTATTATTTAAGCTTTGCCGTGTATTGGCCTCTCTCTTTTAAAGTTGTTTTGACCAGGACCTTGTAATTTAATAAATGAGGACCACAATGGAATCTGTTTGAGCCATTTCACTTCAACTGTTAAAACAGACACCCCTTCACTCCTGTCTGTCATTTAAACTCTAGCAGGAGTTGGGAGTGTGCAGCCTCGAGTTTACTATTCCAGTACTTGTTTTCGGTATCATTCGCCACATCAGGAAGATTACTTCCCTTGTTGCTTGGTCCTTCTGTGATGAACGGTTACTGCCTTATCATCATGTAAGGTGATGTCCCCTTTAAGACCGGGCTTGGAACTCTGGGGACTCCGCCTCTGGCTTCGCCCATCTGTGAGCCATATATAAAGGGCTGCCTCATGGGCTGTGCAGCAGTCAGCACATGTCTCAGCTCTAGCATAGTTCTCAAGTCTAATAAAGCCTTCTTTACCGTTTACACTCTAAGCGTCGTTATTGAGGGTACCTCACCTTCCAATTCTTGTGAGTGGCTCGGTTTTCAGATGTTCTCCCTCTTTAAAGGTTGACAGCGTTTTCTTTTTTTTTTTGAACAATATTTTATTGAGGCATTTATATTTTCACACAACTGACATCTTAAGCGTTTTCAAGCTACAGTTTTTGTTCTCACCAACCTGGACATATAACAAAGTGGCAGTTGAAGTGCTTTGCCCAGTTCTGGCAAGATTTCCCTTTTATGGTCTACAAACAGAATGGCCTCACTGCATATTCTCGACCAGGACCTCTCCTTCCCTGAGAGTAAATGCCTGATTCTGTTTCACCTGCTCCGTTTGCCTCGCAAACTGCATTGTATTTGCTTGTTAAATCTGTAAGAGATCTGATAATGCTCCGTCTAGGGTCCCAACTACAATCCACTCGTGAAGCAGCCAGATTGCAGTTCCCCTACCAGCCTCTGTAGCTCATTGCAAACTCCACACAGTCACCCGAGGCCGGAAATGAACCCGGGTCTCTGGCACTGTGAAGCAGCAGTGCTAACCGCCGGAGAAGGTTCTTTTCGAAAAACTACAAACACAGAGACTTTGTCAGGAACATTGGGAGCAAAATCGCGGCATTGAAGAGGGTGCACAACCCACCAAACAACTGGTCTACCTGAACCGCAAAGTAGCAGTTCACAAATTTCACTCTCAACATATCAGCCATCTCAGAACCCATCACACCAGTGTAGATGCAAGTCATCCTCAATCCCGAGCTACTGCCTAAGAAGAGCAGCAGGGTATACCAGTTATCTGTCAGTCATCCTTAGTAACCATAACAGTGGTGGGAGAGTGGTGGGCTCACCAGGTGATTGAGCAGTGGATGAAGGTACATCAAATTTATTGAGTACAGGTCAAGGTTGGCAATTGGATGATAAGAAAAATGACCTTCTGAGCAGTTAGCTCAGCAAAAGGGAACCGTGTTGGAGGAAGAGAGAGAAGTGGGATTACCATTGACAAGCTACAGGTCGTACCCAAGAAATTTTTTAAATAATAAACTTAGAGTACCCAAATCTTTTTTTCCAATTAAGGGGCAATTTAGCGTGGCCAATCCACCTACCTTGCACATCTTTGGGTTGTGGGGGTGAAACCCATGCAAACACGGGGAGAATGTGCAAACTCCACACGGACAATGACCCAGAGCCGGAATCGAACCTGGGACCTCGGTGCCGTGAGGCAGCAATGCTACCCACTGTGCCACCGTGCTGCCTCCCAAGAAACTTTTTAAAAGCATGGCAGTAATTTTCCTTAGCTCAAGCGTAAATAGTTTTCTCTGATTACAAATCAACATCTATGACACAAGGATGTTATTGACGGGCATCTTTACATTCATTTCTTTATTTAACCAACCGTGCAGACCCTGGACAATATGACAGAAGCATCCTTTCTAATCTCTTGCAGAACACTGCTGGCTAAGTGCATTCTGCAGCTCTGCCTGTTGACTGCAAATCAGAGCAGAGCTATTTTGGAATCATCAATGTGGCTGTCTGTGGGTCAGATTGAATTTGGTAGGGAAAAGAAGGTTAATTACCATCATGTACTTTATTTTATGACATAGGCTGGCAAGGTGATAGACTGTGTAAATCAAGCCGTCAATAAGCTTTGATCCTATGGGCTCCCCATATCATGTAATTGCATGAATTAACTTGGCTATCAACATGATATAAAAGATTATGATCAAATGAAAGAGACCCTTTCTTGGCAACAAACACCTCAGCTTGTTTTACACCGTCTACCATCTATTAATAAAAGAAAGTACACGGGGATAATTAACCTACTTTCATGACCAAATTCAACCGTACTGCTGTCTTCCTGAGAGTTGCCCGAACTCCAGATTCGGTCATCTTCCTGTCTCCCACTAGTCTGACTTTATTGAATTGCTGGAGGAGGCATTAAGGAGATTTGATGAAGGTAGTGCAGTTGGTGAAATCTATGTGGATATTCACATGGCTTCTGAGAAGGCCCCACACAGTAGACTGGTCAGAAAGGTAAAAGCCCATGGGAACCAGGGGAATGTGGCAAGTTGGATCCAAAAGTTGGTTCACTGGCACAAAATAAAAGGATAATGGCCAGGATGTTCTTTCGTGACTGGAAGGTTCTTACACGGATTTCCACAAGGCTGAGTATTAGGTTCCTTGCTTTCTGTGGCTTAGATCAATGGTTTGGACTTAAATGTAAGGGCATGTTTAAGACGTTTGCAGATGATATAGTAAGGGAGAAAACTGTAGACTGCAGGAGGCATTGTGTTATGGTTATCAAGTTATATGAGGATGTGATCAGAGTAGAGAGGAGATTTACCAGGGATGTTGCAAGAACTGGACTATTTAAGCTATGAGGAAAGATTGATAGGTTGGTGCTTTTCTCTTTGGAACAGTGCAAACTGAGGGGAGATTTAATTGAGGTGTAGAAAATGATGCGGGGCTGAGATAGAGTGCATCGGAAGAACCTGGCTCCCTTAGCAGAGAGATCAATTAGTGGGGTCACAGATTTTAAGTAATTGATACATTGATGAGGGGAAAGTTAAGGAGAAAATCTCTTTCCCAGCGGATTGTGGGCATCTGGAAATACCTGCCTTAAAGGATGATGAGAGGCAGAGACACACATTGCATTAAAAATAATTTGGACACGTACTCAAAGTGAGATAACCTAAAAGGCGACAGATCAAGAGCTGGAGAGTGGAATTCGGCCGGATAGCTCTTTTTTCGGTCAGCACAGCATGATGGGCCAAAACATGGAACAGAGAACATTACAGCGCAGTTCAGGCCCTTCGGCCCTCGATGTTGCGCTGACCTGTGAAACCACTCTAAAGCCCGTCTACACTATTCCCTTATTATCCATATGTCTATCCAATGACCATTTGAATACCCTTAGTGTTGGCGAGTCCACTACTGTTGCAGGCAGGGCATTCCACACCCTTACTACTCTCTGAGTAAAGAACCTACCTCTAACATCTGTCTTATATCTATCACCCCTCAATTTAAAGCTATGTCCCCTCGTGCTAGACATCACCATCCGAGGAAAAAGGCTCTCACTGTCCACCCTATCCAATCCTCTGATCATCTTGCATGCCTCAATTAAGTCACCTCTTAACCTTCTTCTCTCTAATGAAAACAGCCTCAAGTCCCTCAGCCTTTCCTCATAAGATCTTCCCTCCATACCAGGCAACATTCTGGTAAATCTCCTCTGCACCCTTTCCAATGCTGCCACATCCATCCTGTAATGCGGCGACCAGAATTGCACGCAATACTCCAAATGCGGCCGCACCACAGTTTTGTACAGCTGCAACATGACCTCATGGCTCCGAAACTCAATCCCTCTACCAATAAAAGCTAACACACCGTAAGCCTTCTTAACAACCCTCTCAACCTGAGTGGCAACTTTCAGGGATCTATGTACATGGACACCCAGATCTCTCTGCTCATCCACACTGCCATGAATCTTACCATTAGCCCAGTACTCTGTCTTCCTGTTATTCCTTCCAAAATGAATCATTCTATGCTGTAAATGTTTATGACTTGCACCACAAGAGACACCGTTCTCCATTCCAGTGATGGGTCATACAGGAGGGTCATTTGGACTTAACAGGACTCGGTTTCACTCTCCCCAGATGCTGCCAGACCTGCTGAGTTTTCCCAGCATTTTCTGCCTTTACTTCAGATTTCCAGCATCCCCAGTATTTTGATTTAATGCTTTACTCATACTCATGTCCATACTCATGCCAGACATCCATGTCACTTTTCCTGGTTTGAAAGGACACCCTCATCACTTTGTCCAGTAAAGTGTTTGCTTTGCTCGAGAAGATCATCATGAAAGGACTTCACCACAATTCAATTTTGGAAAGAGGTTCTGAGTAAATGTGTCATATTTCAAAATATGTATCTGAACACACCATTTGATAACACCATGCGCTATTGCAGTGATACTTGGTAAAGAAGGAAGAATGTGAATTAAATTAGCATCATGATCGATATATTACTTCACCTTCCCGACCACACTCCACACCATCATTGGATAGAAAAGGGAAGTTCTCTCTCTTATCGCACCAAATTTCTGTATTTATATAATGTAAATAACAAGTACTCGTGTTCTCCAGGAGGGTCATTTGGACTTAACAGGACTCGGTTTCACTCTCCCCAGATGCTGCCAGACCTGCTGAGTTTTCCCAGCATTTTCTGCCTTTACTTCAGATTTCCAGCATCCCCAGTATTTTGATTTAATGCTTTATTTATATGTCAACAATTAGCCGGAGCGGGTTAAATCCTGGAATGGAAGTTGAGGAATGGAAAGGTTAGGAGAGAGTAAATGGCCAAATACGGACATTGGAAACAAAGGCCTGACAGCCTTGTGCTGGCAACAATTGAAGGACAAATTGAGATCAAAAACAGAAGAAAAATCAGATGGGTAGATAACGTGGCGACACAGACTGAGGAAGACTTGAAGGAAGCCAGAGAAGAAGCAAGACAACGCTTTCAGCCCCATTACAGCGATGATGACAATTAACAAACGAATAAGTCCCTGATTCTTCAATGATCTTTCCAAACTATGTGGAGGTCAAATGTGTCTGAGACAGACCACTTACACATAATGATATCTAGAGATATATAGAGAGTCAGCAATGCAATATTTTAAACTGAAATTATCGAAAGCAAAATTCAATAATAATACTAATCATTATTACTGTCACAAGAAGGCTTAGATTAACACTGAAATGAAGTTACTGTGAAAATCCCCCAGTCGCCACATTCCAGCACCTGCTCGGGTACTCTGAGGGAGAATTCCAAATGTCCAATTCACCTAACAAGCACGTAAAGGACTTGTGGGAGGAATCTAGAGTGCCCGGCAGAAACCGACGTGGACATGGGGAGAACGTGCAGACTCCGCACAGATAGTGACCCAAGCCGGGAATCGAACCCGGGACCCTGGAGCTGTGAAGCAACAATGCCAACCACCGTGCTGCCCCAGGCCATCACATTGCACAGAATGCATAGCAGAGAAACAGACCATTCAACCCAGTTGATCCATGTTTATGCTCCGTACAAGCCACCTCCATCTAAATCCAGCATATTGCTCTGTTCTTTAACTCTCACATGTTTATCTAGCTTCCCCTTAAACGCACCTATTCTGTACACTTTAAATACTACTTGCGATACCACTTTTCATATTTATTTATGGCCTGTTTAAGAAATTTGAATGAGAAGGTGGGCAAGTGTTAATAAATTTAGCCATGTTTGCCACAACAACTTATATGTCGATATCACCTTTACTGCAGTATCACAAGGCGCTTAACAGGAGTATTATAAAATGAAGTATAACACCAGGCCACATAAGGAGACATTAGGCCAGATGATCAAAAGCTTGGTCAAAGAGATAAGTTTTAAGGAGTGTCTTAGAGGTGGATAGAGAGGCAGAGAGGCAGAGTCTTGGGTATTTAGAAACCATTTAGACATGGCTGCAGATCAAGATTGACGATTTTTCCAGCATGATTTCATACCAATTTAAAAATTATGGACAAATCGGCTCCACACGCTGATTAGAACACTACAGTAAAAAGCTTTCGCTGTGCTCATTTCGAAACGCGTATTTTCACTGAAAGTGTATCTACCATCAAAGGCTTCATTGACTTGTCTTTTGCTAGCTGTAATATACGATATATTTTTTAAAACTATGGTGATCCCATTACCACATATTGATCATATATTGCAAATCCAGTTGCCGTGAACCATCCTGGTGAAGGTCTATTTCAGGACTTGCTCATTCTACTGCAAGAAAACAACTCAGTTGTCTCTTACCGACCCAATTACAATCTGCAATCAAAATCAAATCCGCTTTACTTAATATAAAGCAAAATGTCAAAGTGATCTTTAAAGCAGATGAGATAGCACCTCAGTGCAGTTAAAATAGTCGGTTTTGCAAGAGAAGACACAAAATGTTTCAAGCATAGGAAATGAAACTGCAGAAGGCAATAAAGCGAGCTGAAGAGCACTTGTGTGGTGCAACAGAAATCAATGCTCCTCCAAACTCAAGCCCAGGGTGTGTATAATATTGTCAATACAAATGGCACGAATATTCAGATAAAGATTTATGAACCAAGTGGCTATAAAATTTTTCATATTTTCTAAAGTACTGTGAGCTCTCGTCTGTCCCCATGCCACATTCAACGACTGCCAACTGCATCCTGTGGGAATGTTTATTATACTCACTATTAATCCTGGTGAGCTCATGTGGTTGACGTTAAATAGTTATTTATCAATTGTACACATTCATGCTCAGTTTTCTGCCCCTGAATCTCACACATGTAAACGTCATAGTAAACAACAGCTTGCATTTATATGTCACCTTTTATAGCGAAAAAACAAATCCCAAAGCATTTCACAGCAACATTATTTAACAAGCTTTGACGCTGAACCATGTAGAAATATAGGACGAGTGACCAAAAATGATCAAACAGGCAGGTTTTTAAGGAGCAACATAAAGTCTACAACAATATTGTTCCTTTTGATTCTATGGAACTAAAACATTGGAATTGCAAATTCCCCGACTGCCATTAAAGTTCTTTTCCATTGGTAGAGCCAATTCCTTAGGAGCATGATTTAATAATTAATAATAATCTTTATTGTCACAAGTCGGTTTACAATAACACTGCAATGAAGTTACTGTGAAAAGCCCCTAGTCGCCACACTCCGGCACCTGTTCGGGTACACAGAGGGAGAATTCAGAACTGTCCAATTCACCTGACAGCACATTTTTCGGGACTTGTGGGAGGAAACCGGAGCACCCGGAGGAAACCCACGCAGACACGGGGAGAACGTGCTGGCTCCGCACAGACAGTGACCCAAGCCGGGAATCGAGCCTGGGACCCCGGCGCTGTGAAGCAACAGTGCTAACCACTGTGCTACCATGCTGCCCAGATTTTTGCATCACTGTGACACCCAATTTCACCCGATAGGGACGTTAAAACAAAAGGGCACCTTTTCACAAAAACGACTAAATTGACAAAGTGAAATATCTTGTGAGCCTTCTACACATCGTGGCCCCCAGCCTGTCTCAAAAGCCCCCACTTCTCCCAAGTACTTATATTTCAATGCTTGGAGAATTTTCCACTATTTCTATCCATTCAAAAGACATGCAGCTTGGATTATTTCCTAGACTTTAATCTGTGCACAGACAGAGGTTGGTGGATAGAAGTGTGTGCCTCTCATACTCCATGGGAAGCTGAAAATTATTTTGCTGCCCCCCCCCACAAACCTTTTCAATTGAATACTCAAAACTTACTTTCATAAAGATGATATTTGCAAACAAATGCTGTTATGAATTGCTAAGACAATAACTGTGATTAGCACAAGTGCTCATGATGACTTATGATGGTTGGAGAGACTGCTCATCAAGAATAATTTCCCTTTGAGGCAATTGCCTCGTCCTATTCGTCAAACAGCGAAAAAATCTCTCCTGAACTATTTCTGAGGCGTAAGAATTATTTTGCAGATCAGTCATTCCACCTCATGGTTTAATCCAGTCACTCCTGTACATTTCAATTCACCGTTCTCTAGGACCTTTGATTAATCTCGGGTCTTTTCATCGATTTGTACATCCTATTAATTGCAGCACTCTTTTGAATGAAATTACTCGAGGTGGATTCTTGCTGTATTGTTCTATGTTCTCTGCTTCCTCAATTACCCCAAACAGAAATTAGGCGATTAAAAAGTACAAAATCATCACACTGATTGTTGGCTATTATAGGGAGAATTGGCCCCAAATACAATTGTATTCACATGAATTGTTCTGTCTGGGTCTCTACTCATAAAAAGTCTCCCCAATATCTCTCTCCTCTCCAGTCAATCAAATCTTTCCCACATGACAACTGAAAGATTGTAATCTTCTAGGCAAAGTTCACCAACATATTATATTGTCCTTTGATGCTACGGAACTTGAGTATTGCTGAAAAAGACAGGGCACTTTATCTTAGACTCATCAAGACAATTCGCAAAAGTTGTAAGAATTACACTGACAACCAAATTAACATCATCAGTCAGGCTCACAGTGTGGCTCACTTACATGTGCCGGAAGCTACATGTATTAATACGTGGGGCCCTGTCCCTTTGTACACAAAATGTACGTGTACACACATTGAACCCTTTTCAACTAAGCAAATTAAGCAACAGCTATTCTCTGCCTTGACCAGAGTCAACCAGAGGATGCTGGAGCAGAATGGAGAGGGGGCCATTGTCTGGCCCCTCGAGGTGGATCGGGTGCACAGGGCGCCGAGGAGGAGGCCGCAGGTGGGGGAGCCACTGAGAGCGATGGTGGTGCGGCTGCATCGATTCCTGGACAAAGAAAAGATCTTGAAATGGGCGAGGCAGACCAGGAAAGACACCTGGGAAGGGAGTGAGCTGTGGGTCTACCAGGACCTGGTGCGGAGTTGGCGAAGAGGACTGCCCACTTGTGGATGACACATCAGAAACAGGAGTTTTAGTTTGACTCGGCAAGAAGGCCAGACAGTGGGGCCGAGCGATAGGCCAGCAGAGCTAAACAGAAGTCAGATCCGGCATCAGCAGCCTTGCAGAGGAGCCGCTTCACAATGTGGACGCCCTTTTCCGCCTTGCCATTCGACTGAGGATGCAAGGGACTGGACGTCACGTGTGTGAAGTTGTATGAAGTGGCAAAGGAAGATCATTCTTGACTCGCAAAGCAAGGCCCGTTGTCAGACATGACGGTGAGCGGAATTCCATGGTGAGCAAAGGTTTCTTTGCATGCCCGGATGACAGCTGATGACATTGTGTCGTGCAGGCGTATGACCTCCGGATAACAAGAGAAGTAGTTAATAAGAATAATGTAGTCCCTGCCGAGCGCATGAAAGAGGTTCACGCCCACCTTCGACCAGGGGGACGTGACCAACTCATGGGGCTGACGGGTCTCAGGGGGTTGCGCCGGCTGAAACCTCTGGCAGGTGGGGCAGTTGAGCACCATGTTGGCGATGTCCTCGCTGATGCCCGGCCAGTACACAGCCTCTCGGGCCCTCCACCTGCAATTTTCAACTCCGAGATGGCCTTCGTGCAGTTGTTGGAGGACAAGCCGGTGCATGCTGTGTGGGACCACGATCCGGTCCAACTTCAAGAGGACACCATCAATGACGGCCAAGTCGTCCCGGACGTTGTAAAATTGTGGGCACTGCCCCTTGAGCCACCCTTCCATCATGTGGCGCATCACACGTTGTAGCAGGGGGTCAGCTGCAGTCTCATGGCGAATGTGGGCCAGACGTGCATCAGTGGCCGGCAGATTGGCCGATGTGAAGGCTACCTGTGCGTCGACCTGACAAACGAACCCCTCCGAGTCGGGGGTGCGTGTTGACCGCCTGGACAGAGCATCTGCGGTGATGAGATCCTTCCCCGGGGTGTAGACAAGTTGGAAGTCGTACCTCCGGAGCTTGAGCAGAATGCGCTGGAGGCGAGGGGTCATGTCGTTGAGGTCCTTCTGAATGATGCCAACCAGGGGTCGACGGTCGGTCTCCACAGTGAACTGCGGAAGACCATATACATAATCGGGAAACTTGTCGATGCCAGTCAACAGGCCTAGGCACTCCTTCTCAATCTGCGCATAGCGCTGTTTGTGGGGGTCATGGCCGCATAGGCGACCGGAGCCCATGATGCAGTGTTGTCCCGTTGCAGGAGTACCGTCCCAATGCCAGACTGGCTGGCGTCAGTTGAGATCTTTGTTTCCCATGTGGTATCGAAAAACGCCAGTACCAGGGCGGTGGTAAGCTTGACCTTGAACTCCTCCCATTCACTCTGGTGTGCGGACAGCCACTGGAATTCCGTTGTCTTTTTGACCAGGTGGTGAAGAGCAGTCGTGTGCGAAGCAAGGTTAGGAATGAACTTCCCCAGAAAGTTGACC
This sequence comes from Scyliorhinus torazame, assembly GCF_047496885.1. Classification (NCBI taxonomy): domain Eukaryota; kingdom Metazoa; phylum Chordata; class Chondrichthyes; order Carcharhiniformes; family Scyliorhinidae; genus Scyliorhinus; species Scyliorhinus torazame. Next base: position 127,329,634 of record NC_092725.1, read on the forward strand.
ATCCCGAGAAAGCGCAGCACTGCCTTCTTGTCTGACGGCTGCTGCATGGCTGCGATGGCTGCCACTTTGTCGGCATCCGGCCACACACCCGACCGGGAGATGTGGTCCCCCAAAACTTTAGCTCAGTCTGGCCAAAAGAGCATTTGGCTCGGTTAAGGCGCAGGCCCTGATCCCGTATCCATGCAAAGACACGCTGGAGACGACTGATGTGATCCTGTGGTGTGGTGGACAAGATGATAACGTCGTCTACATAGACGCGTACCCCTTCGATGCCCTCCATCATCTGTTCCATGATGCGATGGAACACTTCGGAGGCCGAAATGATGCCGAATGGCATCCTATTGTAGCAGTATCTGTCAAAGGGAGTGTTGAAAGTGCACAGCTTCCTGCTGGACTGATCCAATTGAATCTGCCAAAAGCCCTTTGAGGCATCAAGCTTGGTGAATATTTTTGCCCGAGCCACCTCGCTCATGATTTCTTCTCGTTTGGGTATGGGGTAGTGTTCCCTCATAATGTTGTGATTTAAATCTTTCGGGTCGAAGCAGATCCGGAGCTCGCCGGAGGGCTTCTTGACACGCACCATGGAGCTGACCCATGGCGTTGGCTCCGTGACCCGGGAAAGCACTCCTTGGTCCTGCAGGTCCTGCAGCTGCTGCTTGAGGCGGTCCTTGAGTGGTGCTGGGACCCTACGAGATGCGTGAATGACCGGGGTGGCGTCCAGTTTGAGACGTATTTTGTACGTGAAGGGCAGTGTGACCATGCCCTCGAAAACCTCCTGGTTGTGCCCGAGGAGTGATTGGAACTGCACCCTAAAGTTTGCATCTGGAAAATCGGACGTGCCTTCTGGAGACAGAGTGTGTACCCGCTGAACGAGGTGGAGGATCTTGCACGCCTGTGCGCCTAACAGAGAGTCCTTCGAGGATCCTACGATTTCAAATGATAATGTGGCTTTGTGTGAGTTGTGTGTAACCTCGAGCTGGCAGGACCCCGTGGCCGGGATGACGTTTCCATTGTAGTCAACCAGCTGACAGTGGGATGGCAGAATCGGTGGTTTAACCTTCAAGGTCTGGAAGGCTGACCATGCGAGGAGATTGGCGGAGGCACCAGTGTCCAGGCGAAATGTGATCTGTGATCGGTTGACCCTTAGGGTGGCACATCATTCATCGCCCGGATCAATGCTGTGCACTGGCAGCGGCTGGTGGTTCCGACTTGGGGACATCCGGTTCTTGTGGATTACCGCAACGCGGAAGGGCTCCCTGTCTTCGATATCGCTGGTCTGCATACTATCTGGATATGACTCAGTGTAGGGGGGCTGAATCGCCCTCACGTCCCTGCGAGGCTGGCGGAATTGTTGGGAGTTGGCAGGTTGAGCTGCTCGACAGCAGGCAGCGTAGTGGCCCATCCTGCCACAGCGAAGGCATTGTCGCACTTTGGCCGGACATTGCCGCTTTAAGTGGGCGGAGCCACAGTTGCTGCACGTCGTGACGTCATGGCGTTCGTTGCGCCACCGCACATGCGCGGTGTGGCCCTGCGTAGAGCGCGCCTGCGCATCACGTTCCTCTGAGTCAACGTCCCCTCTTTTGGCACGTACAAGCGCGGTAGGCCTCGGAAAGCGCGCAAAATGGCCACCCTCGTCCAGGCCGCGGGCCGGGAGGAACTCGATCGACTGGACCCGCTCCGCCTCGTGGGACCCGTGCCGTGCCGTTTCGGCCGCCTGGATTTGGGAGTACCAGCTGGTCGCGTTCTCATGGAGGACGCAGGTCTCGATGGCAGTCGCTAGGGTGAGGCGCTTTATTTTAAGGAGCTGCTGGCGTAGGGTGCCCGAGATGACCCCAAAAACGATCTGATCCCGTATCATGGAGTCGGAGGTGGCCCCATAGCCGCAGGACTGCGCGAGGCTACGGAGGTGTGTTAGGTAAGATTGGAAAGGCTCATCCTTACCCTGCAGGCGCTGCTGGAATATGTACCTCTTGAAGCTCTCATTGACTTCCACGCTGACGTCTTCCTCGAACTTCAGAAGCACTGTCTTATATTTTGTTTTGTCCTCGCCTTCCGCGAATGCCAGGGAGTTGTAGATGTGGATGGCGTGTTGCCCCGCGTAGAGAGGAGGAGGGCGATCTTCCTGGTGTCCGATGCATTCTCCCTGTCTGTGGCTTCGAGGAAGAGCTGGAAGCGCTGTTTAAACAGCTTCCAGTTGACGCCGAGATTGCCAGCGATTCGGAGCGGCTGCGGTGGGCTGATGTTTTCCTTGGAGCAGAATGGCGGATTTCTGAAAGGGTGCCGGTAGGTCTCACAGTCGCTGGTTAGCGTCTACTACTGGTATCATGTCGTGTTGGGTGTTCTGATGCACAAATGATCCAATACGGCTGTAGATGGTACAACTCTGTTTTATTGTCTAACCAACGGTAACAACTAACTACTGGCTTGGGTACGTGCTTCACCAGCTAACCTGTGGACCCAGCCCTAGCACTATCTTAGTGAGGCACTCAGCACATGGTCTATGTCTGAGTGGCGCGCTGTGAGCTCTGTGCTCTGAGCTATCTCCTGGTAGAATGAGCGGGAACTGTGGTGTTCCCTGTTTTATAGTGCGTGTGCTCTCACTGGTGTTTGGTTGCGATGTTATGTGTGTGTTGGTTGGTCCAACTGCCTTTCCATCAGTGTGTGTGTGATTGCACCATGATATGCTGGGGGAGGGGGGGGGGGCCCCCGACCAGACTGGTCACGTAGAACCGGGGAGGGCTGAATGGGCAGGTTGAACGGCCACCTGTGATTACGCATCTGAGGAGTATGAAGGCGGACCTGGTGTTTCTGCAGGAGACACAACTGAAGTTGGGAACCAGACGAGGCTGAGGAAGGGATGGGTGGGGCAGATGTTCCATGCGGGGCTGGATATGAAGACGAGGGGGTGGGGTGTTGGTTAACAAGAGGGTGGCGTTTGAGGTGGGGAGCATTTTGGCTGATTCAGGGGGTAGGTAGGTGATGGTTATTGGGAAGCTGGAGGCGTTGCCGGTAATCCTGATAAACAAGTTGGTATAAGACGTAGATCTTTTGAGGAGGGTTTTGAAGAAGGTTCCAGACCTGGACATGCATCAGTTGATTACGGGGGGTGCTTTCAATGTGGCGCGGACCGGTCGAGTCCTAAGTCGCCGAGGGTGTCAGCAGTGGCTGGGGAGCTGAGGGGGTTCATGGAGCGCAATGGGGGGTCGGACCCATGAAGGTTTGGGAGGCCATGGGCGAAGGAGTTTTTATACTTCTCCCACGTGCACAGGATATATTCAATATTAATACACTTTTCATTATTGTCACAAGTAGGCTTACATTAACACTGTAATGAAGTTACTGTCAAAATCCCTGAGTCGCCACACTCCAGTACCTGTTCAGGTACACCGTTCAGGTACACCGTTCAGGTACACCATTCAGCACACTGTCCGGGTATATTGTTCCCGGATTGATTCCTTCGTGATACGCAAGGCGCTGCTGGCAGGGTTACCAACTCGGAGTATTCGGCGATTTTGGTTTCTGACAACGTGCCGCATTGGGTGGATTTGCAGGTGGTTCAGGGGGAGGCCCAGTGTCCACAGTGGAGGTCAGATGTGGGGCTGTTGGCGGATGAAGGGGTGTGCGAGCTGCTATTCAGGGCTATGTGGAGATGAACGACATGGGGAGAGGTCACGGTATCACAAGTGGTTAACACTGCGCCATGGTCCCAGGTTCGATTCCCCACTGGGTCACTGTCTGTGCGGAATTCTCCCCGTGTCTGCATGGGTTTCCTCCGGGTGCTCCGGTTTCCCCCCACAGTCCAAAGATTTGCAGGTTAGGTCGATTGGCCATGATAAATTGCCCTTCGTGACCAGAAAGGTTAGGAGGGGTTATTGGGTTGAGGGGATAGGGTGGGGGTGAGGGCTTGGGTGTGTCGGTGGGCCGAGTGGTCTCCTTCTGCACTGTATGTTCTATGTTCTATGTCACAGCAGCCATACTGTGGGAGGCACTCAAGTGGGTAGAGGGGAATTAATTTTGATTCGGGCACACAGGAAGAGGGTGGAGAGGGAGGAGAGGGTAAGGCTGATCAATGAGATTTTGAGGGTGGCCTGGAGGTACTGGGTGATTCTGGAGGAGGGGTTGCTGAAGGAGAGGCAGACGCTCTGGAGGGAGTTTGGCTTTGTTTCTACGGCGAAGGCGGTGGGGCAGTTGCTGACGGCCAGAGGGACAGTGTATGAATATGGGGAGAAGGCGAGTAGGATGCTGGCCCATCAGTTGAGGAAGCATGCAGTGGCAAAGGAGATTGGTCGAGTGGGGGACACAAGGGTAAGGTGGTGATGGAGCCAAAGGGGGGGAATGGGGAATTTGAGGGGCCTTGTAGAGGAGGCTCTATGAGTCGGAGCCCCTGACGGGGAAAGAAGAGATGCAGTGGTTCCTGGATGGGTTGGAGTTTCCCAAGGTCGGGGATGGGCGGGTTCAGGCTCTGAAGCCCCAATTTGGTTGAGGGAGGTGTTGGAAGGCATGGGTGCGATGCAGGCAGGGAAGGCCCCGGGGCTGAATGGGTTCCCAGTTGAGTTTTATAAAAAGTTTGGATGGACCTGGGGTCATTGCTGGTGAGGCCATATAATGAGATGAGGGAGGGGGGGAACTCTTCCCTACATTGTCGCAGGCTGCCATCTCCCTGATTTTAAAGAAGGATAAGGACCCAGAGCAGTGTGGGTCGTACTGCCCGATATCGTTATTTAATGATGATGCCTAGCTATTGGCGAAGGTGGTTGCATCGCGGATTGAGGACTGTGTGTCAGGGATGATAGGGGAGGACCAGACGGGTTTTATAAAGGGAAGGAAGTTGTCAGCGAATGTGCGGAGGTTACTTAACATGATTAAGATACCCTCGGAGGTAGTGGTGGCAATGAAGAAGGAGAAGGCTTTTGATCGGGCGGAGTGGGGATATTTGTTTGAGGTGCTGGGGCGGTTTGGGTTCAGGTGGGGGTTTGTGGATTGGGTCCGGTTGCAATATAAGGCACCAGTGGCGAGTGTGTGGATGAACCGAGTGGTACTTTGGGCTACATCATGGGACAAGGCAGGGGTACCCGCTCTCCCTGATGCTTTTCACGTTGGCGATAGAGCCATTGACAATGGCATTTAGGGCGTCGAGGGATTGGAGAGAGGTTGAACAGGGGGCCTGTCGAGCATACGCTTTCGCTATATGCGGATGACCTGTTATTATATATTTTGGACCCGATTGCAGCAGTGGGAGGATTATGGCGATCTTTGGGATATAAATTAATCACGGGAAAGAGTGATGTTTCCCTGATCAATGCAAGAGGGCAGGAAGGGAGATTAACGGTGTTGCCATTTAGGGTCGTGGGGACGAGTTTCAGGTACTTAGGTATTCAAGTGGCCCGAGCTGGGCCCAACCGCATAGACTGCACTTGGTTCAATGGAGGGGTGAAGGCGGATTTTAAGAGGTCGATGTTTTGCCGGGTGGGGGGGTTGGCGTTGCCGAATTTGACCGATTATTATTGGGCCCGGATACTGCGATGGTGAGGAAATGGATTGTGGAGGAGAGGTCAGTCTGGGGCGGGTGGAGGCGGCATTCTGTCGGGGAACGAGTTTGAGGGCTTCATTGTTGGCGCCTTTGCCATTCTCGCCGGCCAGGTACTCCGTGAGCCCAGCAGTGGTGTCGGTGTTAAAAGGTGAGGGGGGCAGTGTAGGCAGTACTTTGGGTTGGAGGGTACATCGTTGTGGGTGACAACCAGAGGTTTGTGGAGGCGGAGTTGGATGCGAGGTCCCAGGGGTGGCGGCAGGGGGGCATTGAGCACTTCAGGGACTTATTCATAGCGGGAAAATTTGTAGGGCTGGAGGAATTGTAGGAGTTGCCCAAGGGGAATGGTTTTAGGTACCCGCAGGTTCGGGATTTCTGAGGAGAGAGGTGCAGTCCCTCTCGGGGCTGCCGCCTCCGGTGTGACAAGACAAGCTTTTATCGGAGGACAAAATACGGGAGGGGTAGGTGTCAGATATTTATAAGGAGCTGATGGAGAGGGAGGGTTCTCCAGGGGAGGATATTAAGCGCAAATGAGAGGATCAGGGAGGGGAGATGGGGTCCAGGACGTGGCGGAGGCCTTGCAGAGGCATCCTCGTCGTGTGCGAGGTTAAGCCACATCCAGTTTAAATTGGTGCCTAAGGTCCACATGACGGTGGTGGATCAGCAGGTTCTTTGCAGGGGTTGAGGATAGGAGTGGGCAGTGGGCAGGGTGGCTCGCGAATCATGTCCACATGTTCTGGGTGTCCAAGATTGAGGGGGTCTGGCAGGGGTTCTCGGATGTAATATCCAGGTGCGGGGTGTGGGGGTGGTTCCGTGTCTGGAGGTGGCGATATTTGGTGTGTCGGAAGATCCAGGGAGTCCGGGAGAGGGGGTTTGGTAAAGAGAGGCCGATGTATTGGCCTTTGCCTCCCAGATAGCCCAGAGATGGATTTTGTTGGGCTGGCGGGAGCTGGAGCCGCCGAAAGCGGGAGTGTGGGTGAGCAACCCGGAAGAATTCCTGAGGTTGGAAAAGGTTAAGTTCGCTCTGTGGGGGTCGGTTGAGGGGTTTGCACGGAGGTGGAAACCACGCGTTGATTTCTTCAAGCAGAATAGAGGGGTCAGCAAGGAGGGAGCGGGGGTTTTCTTTGGAGGGGTCAGGGGGTTAAAATGGGGCAGGCGCGACGTGGCAGGATGTTGGTGTCAGTGGGGTTGGAGGGTTGTGGTTGCTTATTGGGTTGATGTGTTGTTTTTTCTGGTATTCTGTGAAGATTTGTTAAATGCCTTGAGTAAATAAATATATATATATCCTATATTCTTACCAAATAATTTGAGGAAAAATGTACTTAATTCAGCCAATGCTGCAGAAACTCAACTGGATGAACATCATCTGTGGATGGAGACGCAGTGGAGTAAATGTTTCAGGGTGCTAACCTTTCATCAGAATTGGGGGGCAACTATGACGAGGTGGCCGAGTGGTTATGGCGATGGACTGCTAATCCATTGTGCCCTGCACGTATGGGTTCAAATCCCATCCTCGCCATTAATGTCTCTGTCCCCTTCAAAACGGTGAACCAAACATGCTGTAATTTGTAGAACTGGACGCTAATAGACACTGAATAGAATTCTTACACAGTGCATGAAGAAGGCCATTCAGCCCATCGAATCGGCACCAACCCTTCGAAAGACCACCCTATGCAAGCCCCACCCACCCCTGCCCTGCAACCCAACCCTAAGGGGCAATTTATCATGGCCAATCCGCCTGCAGCTCTTGGACTGTGGGAGGAAACCGGAGCACCCGGAGAAAACCCACGCAGACACGGAGAGAACGTGCAAACTCCACACAGTCATCCAAGGTTGGAATCGAACCTGGCGCTGTGAGGCGGCAGTGATAACCACTGCCCCAAACAAATCATCGAACCAGGAAAAAGTGGGATATGAGGGCAGAACGTATAATGGGACCCAAGAGATTAGAAGGATCATTGGGAAATCTTGCCAAAAGAAGAATGCTCGAATTGTCCAGCAATGTAACAGACAGAGGTGGGTAATCCCTGGGTATGTTCGGCTGCCCTTTGGCCCTGCATTTAGGGGGAAATCGCCAACCCAACATCAAACCACATCTGCTTCACTCACAGCGGCTCTGGTTTCACTACTTCTCATTTTCCCCCATCTCTTCCCTGGAAAATCCTTGCACAAGTTAGTCCTGCACTGGAGAATTTTGCCCAACTTATTCCTAATTCACGTTCCTGCTTGGCTTTCAAGTAATCAATCGCTGGCAGCTTACTTTCCGTGAATTAGAAACGAGTTTGGTAACATTTTTCCAGTGCAGAACAAAATTCTGAAAGGGCCCCAACCTTCTCGGGGAGATACAGAAATCTATGGATGGGCTAAGCCGGGCAGGGCTGGAAGAACCGGATTTTGCACGTCTTCCAAGGAAGTGCAGGAAAGTAATAACCCAGTCAGCGTCCCACAGCGTCGCCTTCTTTTTAGCGTAGGGATGTGTGAATGTGTGGGCGGCACGGTACAATAGTGGTTAGCTGTGTTGCTTCACAGCTCCAGTGTCCCAGGTTCGATTCCCGGCTTGGGTCACTGTCTGTGCGGAGTCTGCACGTTCTCCCCGTGTCTGCGTGGGTTTCCTCCGGATGCACGGTTTCCTCCCACAAGTCCCGAAAGACCCTGGGCAGGATTCTCCCAACGGGAGTCCAAGTGCCGACGCGGGGTAAAAACCGGAGTGTTTTACTCCGGCGTCAGCGCCCGTTCCCAGACCCCTATTCTGGGGCCTCCATGGGGCTGGCAGGGGCGTGGCGCGAGTTGCAGGGACGGAGCCTCGGCGCGGCGCTGCGTAAAAGACGCAGCGCCTTGGGTCCCGCACATGCGCAGTTGGGCCAGCTCAATCCTGCGGATGCGCAGTTGGGCCACGCCATCCTGCGCATGCGCGGGGAACTTCTTACGCGCGCCGGGCCCGACCCAACATGGGGTCGGTGTTCAGGGGCCGGCCGCGCCGGGAAGAAGCCCCGGGGGGGGGGGTGGGGGCTGGCCCGCCAATCGGTGGACCCCGATCGCGGGCCAGACCCCATCGGAGGCGCCCCCGGTGAAACAGCCCCCCCCCCCACAGGCCACTCCCCGAGTGTTCCCGCAGAGTTCCCGCCGGCAGCAACCAGGGGTGAACGGTGCTGCCGGGATTCTGTCGTGTCGGAGCGGCTGCTCGGCCCATCCGGGACGGAGATTCCAGTGGCCCGCGGACAGCGCCGCGCCAAATGCGCCGACGCAAATGGTGGCGATTCTCCGCACCTCGGAGAATCGGGGCATCGTGGCACAGTTGCCCCAATTCTCCAGCCTGGCGCGGGGCTCGGAGAATCGCCCCCATGCTGTTAGGTGAATTAGACATTCTGAATTCTCCCTCAGTGTAGCCGAACAGAAATGTGACGACTAGGGCCTTTTCACAGTACCTTCATTGCAGTGTTAATGTAAGCACTAACATTGTGACAAGAGTGATGATGATTATTATTATTATATTCGAACCCGAAGTTCACACATTTGTACTCTGCAGAAGCACTGCACGGGAAACAGAAACTTGGAAAACTTTTCTTTCTCTGCCCAGCGCTGCCAAAAGGGAGCGGTGTTCCGCCCGGTGTACCGTGGCAACCACCCGAAACACACACAGCAGAGTTTGTCTGCCAGTATCTGGGAGCTCGAGAGGGACTATTGGCAGCAAGATGCTTTGGTTCACCGTGGAGGAATGTGGGGGAGGGCCCGCAATGGGACTGATGAGACAATTCACGTGGCTGGAAGATTCGCCAGGCTTGCACTAGAGGACAAATCTCATGGGGAAAAATACACATTAATAAGAGACAGCTCCGAGATTACAAGTTCCCAGGCTGTAAAAGGAACTGATCGGAAATAAACCCTTGGGAACTAAGAATCACTTTCCACTGGTTCCAGGAGAATTGAATGCTTACTTAAAGGAGTACAAATGATATCTGCAAAGTGTGCTTTCAGTTGCGTTTAAAGGGAGAATTTTCTGTTTTGTGGTTTAAATTACAAGTTGCCGACAAAACGATTTTAGTCATTGGTGCTTTTAGGTTTTTGTTATAGCAAAGGCCTTACACTGTGAAATCTTGCCACATCCTTTCAGCTATTAATTGGAAATTTGAATTTTTAAAAAAGTTATCGGTCTCTACAAAGATCACAATAGTGTATTAAAAACAAATCAGGAACCTTCCGGTGACAGCGGGCGGGAGGCAGCCGCACAATGGAGGGCTCCCGTTCGGGAACGGCATTTTCGGGGCTTTAAGCCCGGTCCCAGGGTCCACGGAGGCGGCAGAGGCAGGGAGAAGGCACAGAGGAGGCACAGTGAATGCGCAGTAAAGGAAAATGTTGAGGGTGAGCAAAATAACGGCCGTAAAAAAAACAGCTGAAGTTCCATCGGGGAGTGGAAAGGTCACCACGGGGTCACCAAGGAAAATGGAGGCTGGAGCACCAGGGGAGGCCTCATTGCTTACGGCTGAAGAAATAACTAAGGTGATGGCTGCGGAATTCGAAAGGCAGTTTACAAAATACATGGAGACAATGAGGAAGGAGATGAGAGAGGTTTTGAGTGTGCTGGAGGAGGAGGCGATTTCCCCGGTGACAACGGCGGTGGCGAGCGCAGTAGCGGAGGTGCGGGAGCAAGGGGAGGCGCTGAAGGAAGTGGAGGAGACGTTATTGCAGCATGGTGATCAACTTACCTCGATGGGGAAGGAGATGCGTAAGGTGATGGACATTAACAAGGATCTGCGAGGAAAAATGGAAGACCTGGAAAACAGATCCAGGCGACAGAATTTGAGGATTGAGTGGCTGCCCGAAAGTGTTGAAGGACCGAGGCCGACTGAGTATTTTGCCGCGATGCTGGCGAAATTATTGGGGGAGGGGGAGGATCCCTCCCGATATGAGCTGGATCGGACTCACCGGTCATGGAGGCCTGTACCAAAGGCGAGTGAGCCGCCAAGGGCAGTGACTCTGTGCTTCCGGAGGTACAGTGCGAAGGAGAAGGTCCTGTGCTGGGCCAAGCAGAAGCGTGTGGTGCAGTGGGCTGGAGCTGGTATACGTGTATACCAGCACCTTACGGTGGAGCTGGCAAGGAGGCGGGCTGCCTTCAACCGGGTGAAGAGGGCACTGTCCATTAGCAAGGTGCAGTGCAGCATTGTATATCCAGCGAAGGTAAGGGTGACTTACAAGCTCAAGGACTTTTATTTTTGAACGGCGGAAGCAGCGGAGGAGTTTGCGAAAGCAGAAGGACTGTGGCAGAACTGAGAAATTGAGAAATGGCCATGTGCCGATGTAACCTCAGGACTGTATTTTCTTCTTTTTTGTTTCACTGCGTGCGGGTGTATGGGCTAAAGGAGCCAATGTTGTATATATTTGGACAAGGGAAGTGATGGGACTTTCACTCGGAATGAGGGCTCTTTGGGGTGTAGGTGGATATGCGGGGTTTCTGTGCTAAAAGGGGATTTCTGGGCTTTCCTAGGGCCGGGCAAGTGGGAAAGGGACCCGGGCGGGGGCCTCCATGCTGGCCGGTTTAAGCCGTCCAGTGAACGGGAGTGAGGTGGGGGGAGGGGCTGCGGCCATCGGAGCCTGGTAGAACAGGGTCCGAGTGGTCTAGCCGGGGTGCATGTATTGACAGGTGGGCCGTTGTTTGGGGTGGTGGGAGGATGGGATCGTTGTTATTGTTAAGGGGATTGATTTTGTATTTGTTACCATTTACTGTCTGTGGGTGGGGTGATTTAAAATTCATCATCAGTCATCGAATCTCCAAGCGTGATCAAGAGTTGGAAATTATTCTATTTTTCACATAAAGTGGCAAACCACTGATGGGAGCGAAATGAAAACTTGGGGAAAGTGGATGAACATTCACAGCAAACAATAGGGGAAATTTATGCGGGCATTGAAAACCACAACTAAGTATAGATTCAAATTAAACATTTTGATGGCTTATTTGGTCCTAGCATTTGGTATTTACACCCTGCGATAAAATATTTCCAAATGTAAATCTTTGGAGCTTTCAGTATATGTTTGGAGTTTGTGAATCACATCCGGATGATTATCATAGCCACTATTCCAGTGAATGCCTGCCTGGATTCTACCTGTGATAAACCTGTGGTCATCCAAAACACAGTTGGCTTGTTCTTTGCTTGCATTAAGAACATAAGAACTAGGAGCAGGAGTAGGCAATTCAACCCCTCGAGACTGCTCCGTCATTCAATATGATCATGGCTGATCTCATTCCGGCCTCATCTCCACCTTCCTGCCTGCTCTCCATAACCCTCATCCCTCTACTAATTAAAAGCCTATCTCTCTCCTTTAATTTGTTTAATTTTCCGGCGTAGAGAATTCTACAGATTCACGACCCTTCCAGTGAAGTAATTCCTCCTCATTTCTGTTTTTAATCGGCTTCTCATTCTAGAAAGTCCAACAAAGGTAAACACATGGACTCTACGTCAATCCCCTTCAGCGTCTTATACACCTCAATTATGTCTCGTTCTTCGAAACTCCAGCAAGTATTGGCTTAGATTACACAATCTCGCTTCATAAGACAAGTTCTTCATCCCTGGAATTAATCTAATGACCCTTCTCTGAACCACCTCTAATGCATTTACATCTTTCTTCAAGGGGACAAAAACTGTGCACAGTACTCCAGATGTGGTCTCACCAATGCCCTATACAATTGCACCAGCACATACCTGTTTTTATACTCCAAGCCATTAGCAGTGAATGACAAAATTCCATTTACCTTCCCTATCACCTGCTGCATCTGCAGACTAACTTTCTGCGATTCATGCGCGAGGGCACCCAGATCTCTCTGCACGAAAGCATTTTGAAGTTACTCTCCACTTCAATAATAAGTTAACTTTTTATTCCTCCGACCAAAATAGATAATCTCACACTTATGCATGTTAAATTCCCTCTGTCAGACATTGGCAACTCACCCAACCTATCCATGTCCATTGGTAAATTTTGTATTCCTCATTGCAACTTGCGTTCCCACATATTTTACTGCCGTTTGCAAATTTGGCCACAGTACATCCTATCCCTGCATCCAAATCATGATTATGGATTGTAAATAGTTAGGGCCCGAGGACCGAACCTTGAGGCACATCAAGTGTCACAACGTGCCAACAAGAAAAGACCCATTTATCCCCACTCTCTGCTTTCTGTCAGTTCGTCAATCCTCATTCCAAACTAATTTATTATCCCCAATCCTGTGAGATCTTACATTGTGTATAAACCTTTCGTGCAGCACCTTATCAATACTTAAGTCCAGGTACACTATATCTACCGGACCCCCATTATCATTGCTTGCTACAATTTTCCCTGCTCACCTATTACCCCCCTGCTGGCTGACCAACACAGGCTCCCAGTCAGTCAAATACACCTCAATTTTAAAATTCTCATCCTTGTTTTCAAATCCCTTCATCCTCCCACTCCTGTCAATCTCCAATCTCTTCCCGCCTCACAACCCTCCATCATGTCTGTGCCCATCACCTCCTGAAACAGATGGGTGCTTCCTTCTGGCCTCTTGAGCATTCCCGATTTTATTCGCTCCATAAACCACTCCGCTTCTCTTTCTTCTTTCAAGATGTCCCTCAAAACCTACCCTCTAACCAAGCTTTTCGTCATTTGCCCTGATATGACCTTACGCCGCTCTATGTTTAATTTTGCTTCATGATGTTCCTCTGAGGCACCTTCGGATGTTAGTACCGTTGCTTCACAGTTCCAGGGTCCCAGGTTCGATTCCCGGCTTGGGTCATTGTCTGTGCGGAGTCTGCACATTCTCCCCGTGTCTGCGTGGGTTTCCTCCGGGTGCTCTGGTTTCCTCCCACACGTCCCAAAAGACGTGCTGTTCGGTGAATTGGACATTCTGAATTCTCCCTCCGTGTACCTGAACAGGTGCCGGAATGTGGCGATTAGGGGCTTTTCACAGTAACTTCATTGCAGCGTTAATGTAAGCCTACTTGTGACAATAAAGTTATTATTATAGCAGTAATGTAGCATTGTGGATAGCACAATTGCTTCACAGCTCCAGGGTCCCAGGTTCGATTCCGGCTTGGGTCACTGTCTGTGCGGAGTCTGCACATCCTCCCCGTGTGTGCGTGGGTTTCCTCCGGGTGCTCCGGTTTCCTCCCACAGTCCAAAGATGTGCAGGTTAGGTGGATTGGCCATGATAAATTGCCCTTAGCGTCCAAAAATTGTCCTTAGCGTTGGGTGGGGTTACTGGGTTATGGGGATAGTGTGGAGGTGTTGACCTTGGGTAGGGTGCTCTTTCCAAGAGCCGGTGCAGACTCGATGGGCCAAATGGCCTCCTTCTGCACTGTAAAATCTATGATCTATGATCTTTGATTATTATGTTTAATTACACAAAAACAGGGCTTTATAAACATAAACATGTATTTAAAAATCTGTTCAATATATTTATGTATTTTCTAGCCGGGCAACCTCCAGAAGTTATGATGTATTTGGGGGCTTCTAAAATTAATCGAAACAGATGTTTTGGTTGTTAATTAGCCAAGTATTTAATTTGATACTGAAGCATTTAATTCAATTAAAAACATACACGTTTTAAACACCATTTGTAGCAAATGCCTTTTCATTTAATTTGAATTTGTTTCCCAGTCGCGACGTTTGAGCTGGTGTATGATTAAAGAGAACTTAGGCGTAAATCGACATGAGAAAGATCAACGCACAAACGGGCGACAGTTCAGTGTAACGGTTCCCGTACCGGCCTCCCCGAACAGGCGCCTGGAATGTGGCGACTAGGGGCTTTTCACAGACACTTCATTGAAGCCTACTTGTGACAATAAGCGATTATTATTGTAACTTCCCAGTCCAGGAAATTCACAATGCTTCGATTGAACTGGAATATCCACTGCCCAGTGAGTGGCTCCCATTCTATTATTCATCACCGGCAGCACAGCAGTAGTTAGAACAGATCAAGTGAAATCTACCACAATTACACTCCAGTGAACAGCAAAGTCAACCCTGGAATTGGGGCGAAGCCATGTGTAAATATTAAACACACAAACCGTGTGACACACACGAAAGATATCCAAACAAAAATCACATTTTCATGTACCGACCCTTCTGCAGATGTTCCGACAACAAAACACCACTGTCTCTAATCTTCAAAGTAACCAGATGTGTCACAAACCAGAGAACAAACCATTCACTGCCTTCAAATCGTTCAGCCTGGCAGGGAAATCAATGCCCATCAGCTGCTGCTTAGAATCTGGAAATCCACAAGGAAGCACGTCGATGGACAAATAGCTTACATATATATATTTTTAAAATCAAGCCAACACACAGATACACACACCCCGGCAGAATTCACACACACACAGGCCTCGGAGGATTGGGGTTGCAATGTAGCGTTTGCAAAACTAACTTGTTTAGGGGGTTGTGTGGGGTCAGGTTTTGGGTGCAACTTTAAGAACACCTCTGTCTCTCTCCCTGCCAGGGAGGGTTTCACATTGCAAGATCCACACTACTAGCAGCAGCTGGATGAGTGAAGCGTGTGCAGGCGGCGATCGCCAGCGTCTCGGCTTCCCCCTTCCCTTGGACTGAATGTGTGTGTGTGTGAGATGTGATTGTAAAAGGATCAGCGTTCCCTTTCTCACCAGCCCCCACCCATTTCTTTTACCTCTCTCGTGGTCAGCTTGCAGACATGAAGGCATGTTCTTCTTCCACACCGGCATCTTCTAAAGGGACTCATTCAACAAGGAGCTGGCAGCGGCGGTGCGGGGCTTCCTGCCCCCCTTGTCAATGCACAGGAGACATGGGCTGGCTCGGTCTCTCTGTCCTCCTCCCCGTCCTCCTCCACTAAACGGCGGCCTCGTTGTCAAGCCCCGGCCCCACTCACACTAACTTTAACCCGGGGAGGGGGGGAGAGAGAGAGAGAGAGAGAAGAAAGGAAATCTTCGCAACCCCACCTTGCACGATGCAGATGTTACATTCTTTCACCCCAACATTAGATGGAGAGCTGGCTAATTATTTTCCTTCCTTCCTCCCCCCTCCCCACACACAGGCAATCCTCTCTCCCTCTCTCTCACACACCCATACAGCCTTTAATCCTTCTCGTGCACAAACCAGATTCTTCCAAGTGTGTGGATTCAGGTGGAGGAACAAAAAAAAAATCCTTTTTGGTAATGTATTAAAAATGGACGAGTCGAACTTGTGAGCAGATTTGAGGAGGAAAGTGGTGCAGTCCATTCGGGAGTTGAAATGGTCACTGGAGAAGTTGTTTTCAGGATCTGCAGTAAACTTTTATTTTGTTAGACCCCCAACAGGGGAGAGCTGCCCCCGGGGACAACACACAAAAGACGATCCACAGGAAGTATCTTTTCAGCTAAATCACAATAATGTTCCTGTAGCTGTCCACCACAAACCCTCTCCAAACCAAACCTTGATTCACTGCCCATTGCTCATCAGAGACAGCCTGCTCCCTCGACAGGGCACGGCCAAAACCCTGGAAGAAAGAAAAAGATTTGCATTCATATAGCACCCATCACGACGATTCCTCGGGTGGTATAGTGATTAGTATCCCGCCTGGCCGTTCACGTTTAGATTGAAGTGGAATGTAGTCAGTGACCTTTGTTATGGGCCAGGGTTTAGAGAACCCCAAAGTGTATCATGGAGTTCACCTGACCCACAACGTTTAATAGGTTGTGGCATGGGGAGCACATGGCCCACTCTACTGGTGTGGTACAGCAGAAATGGAAAAGTATTTTTTAAAGCAAAACAATGTTTAGCCTATGAATTCAAGTTAACCTTTTTAAAACATACAGTGACTATCTTAGCAACCATCAATTCAAATACAACCCCCAAAGACTACAACACTAAGTAATCCTTTAAGCTTTCCTTTTAACATCCATAAGACTTAAAAACACCTTTTTACAGAAAGACATCAGGTTTAACTTCACTACTGAGAGCAGTTACCAGGTTGAAATCAGCAAACGGACACTCATAAGCTTGCAGAGATTCACACACATCCTGCTGTGATTGCAGCTTCTCCAAAACTAAAATGAAACCAAACCCACCCTGCAGCAAAAAGCCTAAAGCGAAAGTAAAAAGCCGACAGAAGCCCAGCTCCACCCACTCTCTGACATCACTGCAGTAATAAACACTCATTTCTTAAAGGTACTCTCACATGACACCTTTGATCTGCTGAAGGATTCCCACTGCTGAGTGGCTCCCATTCTATTATTCATCACCAGGTCTCTCATAACTGGCAGCACAGCAGTAGTTATAATGGGTCAAGTAAATGAACCACAATTACACTCCAGTAAACAGCAAAGACTCATTTTTGAATGAGTCCCTTTAGAAGATGGGCAGCACGGTAGCACAGTGGGTAAGACTGTTGCTTCACAGCTCCAGGGTCCCAGGTTTGATTCCCGTCCTGCGTCACTGTCTGTGTGGAGTCTGCACGTTTTCCCTGTGTCTGCGTGGGTTTCCTCCGGGTGCTCAGATTTCCTCCCACATGTCCCAAAAGAGGTGCTGTTAGGCAAATTGGACATTCTAAATTCTCCCTCCGTGTACCCGAACAGGCGCCAGAATGTGGCATCTAGGGGCTTTTCACAGTAACTTCATTTGAAGTGTTAATGTAAGCCTACTTGTGACATCAAAGATTGTTATGTTATTGTTATAAAAAAAAGTAAACTCTGGAATTGGGCTGAGCCATGTGTAAATATTGAACACGCAAACCGTGTGCACCGTGTATACACACATGCCTACACATGCACACACAAGCTGTACAAACATGTGGGAGACCGGGGTTCAATTCCCCACCAGGGCTGGTTTAGTTCAGTTGGTTCATGATGCTGAGCGATACCGGCAGCATGGTTACCCACGAAGGCGCCACCTTCTCAACCTTGCCCCTCGTCTGAGGTGTGGTGATCCTCAGGTTAAATCACCACCAGTCAGCTCTCCCCCCTCAAAGGAGAAAGCAGCCTATGGTCATCTGAGACTACGATGACTTTACTAGAACATCCCAAGATGCTTTACAGCCAATGAAGTACTTGTGAGGTGTCGTCACTGTTGTAGGAAACAGTACAGCAAATGTGCGCTCAGCCAACACCCACACACAGCAATATGATGATGACGGGATTGCCTATTGTGGTGGTATATGCACTTCACTCTATCCGGTCCCTGCTGTGTACCACCACTAACCAAACGCCTCACGAGCGCCTCCTTGTCTTCTCTAGGAGGTCCGCTTCTGGAATGTCACTTCCGACCTGGCTGGCAGCCCCGGGACCCATCCTGCTCCGGAAACATGTGCGGGCGCACAAATCAGACCCGCTGGTGGAAAAGGTACATCTACTCCATGCAAACCCACAGTACGCATACGTGGCGTACCCAGGCGGCCGACAGGACACGGTCTCTCTGCGGGACCTGGCGCCCGCCGGAGCTCCCCACCCCCCCCCCCCCCCAACACAAATCACCTCCCCCTCACTCCCGCCGGTGCACCCCACAGCCACCCCCTCCCCAGGGGGATCGGTCCTCCTTCCAGGCCCGTCCAGGAGTAAGGAAACGGAAGGGGACAGCGCGATGCTCCCAGAGTCGACCGGACCCGAGCCAGCACCACCACCACCACCCGGGCTGAGACGATCGGAAAGGGCGACCAGAGCACCATCTCAACTCATCGAATCGACTTAAGATGTATATAATTCGGTGGCCCAGTAAAGCGGCGTTGTTGTAAATAGTTAACGCTGCAAATCGGGTAAAATGTGAATAATTCGGTGGCCCAGTAAAAGCGGCATGATTGTATATAGTTCAATGGTTAAGGTACCTACCCTGTAAACCCCGACCACCATACCATCCACCACCCCGCCGGGTTATTTTTTAACAAGGGGAGAATGTGGTGGTATGTATTAGGGGTAATACGG
The DNA here is from genome assembly GCF_047496885.1 of Scyliorhinus torazame. Taxonomy (NCBI): domain Eukaryota; kingdom Metazoa; phylum Chordata; class Chondrichthyes; order Carcharhiniformes; family Scyliorhinidae; genus Scyliorhinus; species Scyliorhinus torazame. Next base: position 127,348,051 of record NC_092725.1, read on the forward strand.
TACACCAGGAATGCCGAGGAGCTATTGGAGGACAGATGCTGGATCCCGATTGGATCCTCCACCTACTGGGCTCCACCCAGATAGGAGGGATATAAGAACCTGGGTTTAATCCCCGCAGCTGCATTCTGTGAGTGAGCTGCTGGGGAACGAGTCTGAACAAGTCTGCTCAATAAAGCCTCGATTGAAGTTCTTTACGTCTCGCCCCGTGTGTGATCGATGGTGCTACACCTATATTTAGTGATGTTGGTTGAAAGATAAATATTGGCTCGGACACTGGCAATAACTCTTCTGCTCTACCTCAAAATAGTGCCAGGGGATATTTTACATCCAAATGAGAGACAAGACAGAGCCATTGTTTAACTTTTCATGCGCAACACTGTATGTCCCACAATGCAGCACTCTCTCGTTACCGCACTGGAGTGCCAGCCGAGATATGATGTGCTCGATTATCTGGATAGGACTTGAACCTACCTCTAACTCAGAGGCAGGAGTGCTACTGACTGAGTCACAGCTGACACCTTGCAGCCAGTGTGCCCCCTTTCCACCCTCCACCAGTCCTGGTCCTCCACATAGAAGTATTGGGTTGCAAAGAATGATGACCAGGGACGAACAACAATAAAGGTCAATTGATAGTACTGAGCAGCTCTTACATGCTGTGTGTCTGTCCATGTCCAGGGGAGAACTCCCGCACTCCCAACATGCGATCCTTTTTGTACTGGCGTTATCCAGCGTCTGCATGACCACTAAGACTATATTGCCTCATTTAAGTTGTACTGAGGCGTAACAGTGCAAGAGAAAGTCACAAGGTGTAAACTATTTACAACATACAAAGTTGAGCACGATTGAAAACACACAACTATTTACATTGTGCAAAACACTGATTGGGTTGCTGCAGCTGGCGCATAGCCCATCATGTCTCTACCGCCCACCCCTTTGAAAAACAAAGTCCATTTGTAGACTAGTTCTTCACATAATCCCTAAACCTTAAATATGGTGCTGGTTCTCCAAATATCTTAAATACCTGGGGCTGGTTTAGCACACTGGGCTAAATCGCTGGCTTTTAAAGCAGACCAAGGCAGGCCAGCAGCACAGTTCAATTCCCATACCAGCCTCCCCGAACAGGCGCCGGAATGTAGCGACTAGGGGCTTTTCACAGTAACTTCATTTGAACAATAAGCGATTTTCATTTCATTTCATGGTTTACTCATTCACCCTGAGCCTGTGACTGTGCCAGTTGGCTCTGCTTGAGATGCCTTTGGGTTGGTGGCTTCAGCGGCATGCTTGCAGTGTACCTAGTGGCTGCAGGGTTTGTCGTATTGGCCTCTGGAGGAGCCTCTATTTCCATTGGTATAGGGGACCTGGATTGCAGGCTGAATGCATGGGGTACTGGAGTGGTCGATAGCACTGGTTCTGATACCTGCAGTAGGTGATGCTGGTTCCTTACATAATGAACACTGTCCTATGCAACCACAAAGCTGTTTGGCTGTGGGACGTGGCTGTGTATCATTGCCGGTTTGTCATGGCCACGTGTGGTCTGGATACTGGCTATTTGACCAGATATGAAAGGACAGAGTGTGCGAGCATTTTGATTGTTTCTTTGATGCCGCTTCATCAGGGAGCCACTCACATTGGTTTCTACTTTCAGTTGCAAGAGGGCCTTGGCAACAGGGATCGTGGTCCTGGTGTGCCTGGAGATCATTCACTGCCTCGGCATATTTCATAGGGTGAAACCTGATCCTGGGCACATTTCTCAAGCAGGTGTTTGGCTGAACATATCGCCCATTCTGCCAGGCCACTGGACTGTGGGTACAGAGGATGACTCATAATGTGCTCAAATTCCCATATGTGGGCAAAGTCCCTGAACTCCCTGGAGACGGGTATGCACAGGATCTGCTCAGACGAGGAGGAACATAACACACATCTACAGACGCTGAAAGATGCCCTCGTACGAACTGGATATGGTGCTCGACTCATCGATCGACAGTTCCAACGCGCCACAGCAAAAAACCGCATCGACCTCCTCAGAAGACAAACACGGGACACAACCGACAGAGTACCCTTCGGCGTCCAGTATTTTCCCGGAACAGAGAAACTACGACATCATCTTTGCAGCCTTCAACACGTCATCGATGAAGATGAACATCTTGCCAACGTCATCCCACCCCCCCACCCCCACTTCTTGCCTTCAAACAACTGCACAACCTCAAACAAACCATTGTTTGCAGCAAACTACCCAGCCTTCAGAACAGCGAACACAACACCACACAATCCTACCATGACAGTCTCTGCAAGACGTGCCAGATCATCGACATGGATACCACCAGGACCGCGCTGGGTCAGTGTCTGTGCGGAGTCTGCACGTTCTCCCCATTGTCTGCGTGGGTTTCTCCCGGGTGCTCCTGTTTCCTCCCACAGTCCAAAGACGTGCAGGTTAGGTGGATTGGCCATGATAAATTGCCCTGAATGTCCAAAAGGGTTGGGAGGGGTTGTTGGGTTGCGGGGATGGGGTGGAAATGGGTCTGTGCAGACTCGATGGACTGAATGGCCTCCTTCTGCACTGTATGTTCTATGTTCTATGTTCTATTACACATGAGAACACCACCCACCAGGCACGCAGTACATAATCATGCGACTCGGCCAACGTTGTCTACCTCATATGCTGCAGCAAAGGATGTCCCGAAGCATGGTACATTGGCGAGACCATGCAGACACTGCAACAACGGATGAATGGACATCACACGACAATCGCCAGGCAGGAAAGCTCCCTTCCAGTTGAGGAACACTTCAGCAGTCAAGGGCATTCAGCCTCTGATCTCTGGGTAAGCGTTCTCCAAGGCGGCCTTCAGGACCCGCGACAACGCAGAATCGCCGAGCAGAAACTTCTAGCCAAATTCCGCACACATGAGTACGGCCTCAACCGGGGCCTTGGATTCATGTCGCATTACATTCATCCCCCACCATCTGGCCTGCGAAATCCTACCAACTGTCCTGGCTTGAGACAATTCATACCTCTTTAACCTGTGATTATCCCTCTCTCTGGATCCGTAAAGACTTAATTACCTGCAAATGCTCGCATTCAGAGCATTGTCTTGCATCTTTGACTTTGTCTATATATATATGTTTCTGGAACCTACCTCTTCATTCACCTGAGGAAGGAGCAGTGCCCCAAAAACTAGTGATTTGAATCAAATCTGTTGGACTTTAACCTGGTGTTGTAAGACTTCTTACTGTGTGTGGTAGTACCAGGTATTGCGGTACCTAAGAGGCTGATGACCATTGATTAGACCCAGGAGTTTACCATTGGCTGTATTACGTAGCTCCACCCTGACAGGCGGAGTATAAGAAACAATGCCGTCCCAGCAGCCTTCACGTTCTGTACCGAAGCTGCTTGGGAACAAGTTCTAGTAGATTAAAGCCTTCAGCTATGAAATCACTTCGTCTTGAGTGTAATTGATCGCGCATCAATTTAATCTACTAGATTTAAGCTGGAAGGATGGATCTCCGAATCAAACTGGAGTGCCTTCAACTTTGCCCCCATGCGGAGAACTCGGCTGCAATATTTAAACACTGGCTGGCGTGCTTTAAAGGCTACCTCGAGACTGCCGGAGGCACCCCCTCAGAAGGACAGAAAATGCATCTCCTGCGCTCAAGGGTCAGCCCTGGGATCTACACCCTTATCGAGGAAGCGGAGAACTATGATGCTGCGATCGCACTGTTGGAAGGACATTATATCCGCCCTGTAACTCAGGACTACGCACGTCACCTGCTTGCAACTAGACGGCAAAGCCCCAGGGAATCGTTGGAGGATTTCTACCAGGCGCTACAGGTGCTGGGCAGAAACTCTGGCTGCCCGCAAGTTTCGGGGAGTGAGCACACGGAACTTTTAATCAGGGATGCTTTCGTAGCAGGTATGAGCTTCTCAGATATCCACCAAAGACTCCTAGAAAGGGACACCCTGGGACTTAGAGAGGCACGGGCCCTGGCAGGGTCCATGGACGTTGGCTACAAAAACGGGCAGTCCTATGCGCCCGACCGCGCGATGGGCTGCGTGGCACCCCGCAGCGGCAGCCCCACAGACTTTCCCACTGACCCAGCTGGCCTGCGCTGCGAGTCGGCCCGCTAATGCCACCGGGCCCCGCTGTTTCTTCTGCGGGCAGGCGAATCATCCCCGCCCGCGCTGCCCAGCCCGCACCGCCACCTGCAAAAGGTGCGGCAGGAAGGGCCACTTTGTGGGGGTCTGCCTGGCCCGCGCCGTGGCCGCGATCTCCAGCAACTCCGGACCGCCACGGCAACACCCCCTACAGGCCCCGACCGCCCAGCGCTCACCACCATCCCCCTTCCTAGCGCCACGTGCGACCCACGGGCGCGGCCATCTTGCCCCCCAGACACCAACCTGGTCGGGTGGGTGCCGCCATTTTGTCCATCGCCGCTGCCATCTTGTTCTTCCCCGGACACCATGTGCGACCCATGGGTGACGCCAGCACGGCCGACTACACGCTGCCCGATCAGAACTCGCAACTGCTTCATCTGGCCTCAGTGACACTGGACCAAAGTCGAACCCGGACACTCGCAACAGCTACAACGACGGTCTTCATCAACGGCCACGAGACGACTTGCCTGATTGACTCTGGGAGCACGGAAAGCTTTGTTCACCCCGACACAGTAAGGCGCTGTTCACTTGTAACCCACCCTGTAAACCAAAGGATCTCCCTGGCCCCCAGGTCACACTCGGTGGAGATAAAGGGGTTCTGCCTAGCGAACCTCACTGTCCAAGGCAGGAAATTCGACAATTTCCGCCCGTATGCCCTGCCGCACCTCTGCGCGGCTACCCTCCTGGGGCTGGACTTCCAATGCCATTTGCAAAGCCTGACCTTTAAATTCGGCGGCCCTATACCTCCCCTTACTATCTGCAGCCTCGCGACCCTTAAGGTCGACCCGCCTTCCCTGTTTGCGAACCTCACCCCGGATTGCAAACCCGTCGCCACCAGGAGCAGGCGGTACAGTGCCCAGGACCGGACCTTCATCAGATCAGAGGTCCAAAGACTGCTGAGGGAAGGGGTCATCGAAGCGAGCAACAGTCCCTGAAGAACTCAAATAGTGGTGGTAAAGACCGGAGAGAAGCATAGGATGGTCATTGACTACAGCCAGACCATCAACAGGTTTACGCAGCTGGACGCGTACCCTCTCCCCCGCATATCTGACCTGGTAAACAGGATCGCACAATGCAAGGTCTTCTCCACGGTGGATCTCAAGTCCGCCTACCACCAGTTACCCCTCCGTAATAGTGACCGCAAGTACACTGCCTTCGAAGCAGATGGGCGGCTCTATCAATTTTTAAGAGTTCCCTTTGGTGTCACTAATGGGGTCTCAATCTTCCAGCGAGAGATGGACCGAATGGTTGACCGGTACGGCTTACACGCAACGTTCCCGTATCTGGGTAACGTCACCATCTGCGGCCATGACCAGCAGGACCACGACACCAACCTCCGCATATTTCTCCAGACCGTGAAAATCCTTAACCTGACATACAATAAGGATAAATGCGTGTTTAGCACCGACCGTCTAGCCATTCCAGGCTACGTAGTGCGAAATGGAGTTATAGGCCCCGACCCTGAACGCATGCGCCCCCTTATGGAGTTCCCCCTCCCTCACTGCCCCAAGGCCCTGAAGCGCTGCCTCAGGTTTTTCAGCTATTACGCACAGTGGGTCCCCAACTACGCGGACAAAGCCCGACCCCTAATCCAGTCCACAACCTTCCCCCTGTCGACGGAGGCCCGCCAGGCCTTCAGCCGCATCAAAGCAGACATTGCAAAGGCCACGATGCGCGCCATCGACGAGTCCCTCCCCTTCCAGGTCGAGAGCGATGCGTCCGACGTAGCTCTGGCGGCCACCCTCAACCAGGCGGGCAGGCCCGTGGCTTTCTTCTCCCGCACCCTCCATGCTTCCGAAATTCGCCATTCCTCGGTCGAAAAAGAGGCACAAGACATAGTAGAAGCTGTGAGACATTGGAGGCATTACCTGGCCGGCAGGAGATTCACTCTCCTCATGGACCAACGGTCGGTAGCTTTCATGTTCGATAATGCACAGCGGGGCAAGATTAAAAACAACAAGATCTTGCGGTGGAGGATAGAACTCTCCACCTTCAACTACGAGATCTTGTACCGTCCGGGGAAGCTAAACGAGCCTCCTGATGCCCTGTCCCGCGGCACTTGTGCCACTGCACAAGTGGACCACCTACAAGCCCTCCACGAAGACCTCTGCCACCCAGGGGTCACTCGCTTTTTCCATTTTGTCAAGACCCGCAACCTGCCCTACTCCATTGAGGAGGTCAGGTCCGTCACCAGGGACTGCCAAATCTGCGCAGAGTACAAACCGCACTTCTACCGGCCAGAGAGGGCGCACCTGATAAAGGTTTCCCATCCCTTTGAACGCCTCAGCATGGATTTCAAAGGCCCCCTCCCCTCCACCGACCGCAACACGTATTTCCTGAACATGATTGACGGGTACTCCCGGTTCCCATTCACCATCCCCTGCCCAGAAATGCCCACAACCACCGTCATCATCAAGGCCCTCCAGGGTATCTTTACACTGTTCGGTTTCCCCGCATACATATACAGTGATAGGGGGTCCTCCTTTATGAGCGAAAAACTGCGTCAATTCCTGCTCAGCAAGGGCATCGCCTCGAGCAGGACGACCAGTTACAACCCCCGGGGAAACGGACAGGTAGAGAGGGAGAATGGAACGGTCTGGAAGACTGTCCTACTGGCCCTATGGTCCAGGGATCTCCCAGTCTCCCGCTGGCAAGAAGTCCTCCCGATGGCCCTCCACGCCATCCGGTCGCTGCTCTGTACAACTACCAATCAGACAGCTCATGAACGTCTCATTGTTTTCCCCAGGAAGTCCTCCTCCGGGACCTCGCTCCCAACCTGGCTAGCAACACCCGGACCCATCCTGCTTCGGAAGCACGTGAGGGCGCACAAGTTGGACCCGTTGGTCGAGAGGGTCCACCTGCTGCACGCTAACCCCCAGTATGCCTACGTGGCGTTCCCTGACGGCCGGCAAGATACAGTCTCCCTTCGGGACTTGGCGTCCGCCGGAACCCCACGCGCACCCGATCCATTACCCCCCCCCCCCACCCCCACCACCCTCCCCCCACCCCCACAGCAGTGGGAGGGGTCAGTACTCCCACCGCTCCTCCTAGGGCTGCCCACCCACCGATGCCCCCTACAGGCGCACCCCCCCCCCCCCGTGTCAACCGTTTGCCCCAACAGCGCCGCCCAGGGGTGACGAAGCTGCCAGGGAGGCCGAAACTACGCTCCCGGAGTCGCAACCACCGGGACCCCCACTAGAATCACCACCGAAGCCCAGACGTTCCAGAAGGACGACCAGGCCACCCGATCGACTGATTGCTTCACTGTGAACACTTTGTAAATATCCTTGACAGCACGGTACCTCCTTACCTGATCATACCATGTTAAAGGCGACTGTTACCACTGGTCACCACCCCCGCCGGACTCTTTTTTAACATTGGGTGAATGTGGTAATACCAGGTATTGCGGTACCTAAGAGGCTGATGACCATTGGTTAGACCCAGGAGTCTACCATTGGCTGTATTAGGTAGCTCCGCCCTGACAGGCGGAGTATAAGAGGTGGTGCCGTCCCAGCAGCCTTCACTTTCTGTACCGAAGCTGCTGGGGAACAAGTTCTAGTAGATTAAAGCCTTCAGCTATGAAATCACTTCGTCTTGAGTGTAATTGATCACGCATCACTGTGCTCACCCCAGTCCAACGCCGGCATCTCCACATCCATGGAGACGAACCGGCAAGCAGCTTATGTGGCAAAGTGCCTGTGAGCTTGCCTATGACGATGTTTCTCTTCATATCTGCAAGTGGTCGATTTTGAACCAATCTGAGTACGAGTCAACCAGGACCAAATGTTGTTTATCATTCGTACAGAATGATCAGCCTCTAAGAGCAACCATGGGAGGTCCGGGACCTCACATAGGTGCAGTCATTCTTTGACTTGATGCGGCTTAAACGTACGCACGTGGCTACTTCCACTCTCCATGTCTGCATACACTGATGGCCAATATTGAGATTCCTTTGCTCTGTATCTGGTTGCTTCCAACTATGGGTGCCCTTGGTGGAGTTGCTGCGTAAAGTACCCCTGCAGAGAGGCGACAATGAATTGCTGGCCATGCAGTCCGCCTTGCACAGTTAGCTTCTCTCTCACAGAGAAGAATGTGTTGAGCTTGTGGGGCATTTCCATTGAGGACGAGGGCCAGCCTTTCCTAATAACCTTGTGGAGCTGCCTGCATGTGAGATCACCTGTAGGGCATCCTTAAGTTCCTCAATTCGATGAGACGGAAGTACCTGAATGGTCATGGTGTCAGTGTCCTCCTCATGATCTGCCTGGTCAGTGGGAGGGAGGAAGGCTTTCTGCAGGGCATCAGCCAGGTCCAGCTCCTTTTCGTGTTTGCAGATGACACTGAGGTTGTAGCGTTGCAGATTAAGCATCATGTGCTGCAGCCGGGTAGATGAATTGTGAACAGGTTTTTTAGGAATAGTTATAAGTGGCTGGTGATCAGTTTCAACACTTATGGGACAACTGTATATGAAGTTCTGGAATTTCTGACCGGCGAAGTCTAGGACAAGGAGTTCCTTCTCGATTTGAGCTTGATGAGTCTCAGTGTCAGTGAGGGCTGTTGATATGAAGGCTACCCGTCTGCCATTCTGGATGCAGGCTGTACCAAGTCCGTGTTTGGTGAGGTATCAGTACAGATGCCCAAACATCCAAGTATTGTAGTAGTGGAGAGGCTGAGAGTGCCTGCTTGAGTTTGTTGAACACAGTAGTATGGGTGGGGGCTGGCTTAGCTCAGTTGGTTGGATAGCCAGTTTGTGATGTAGAGCAAGGCCAACAGCGCGGGTTCAGTTCCCGTACCGGCTGAGGTTATTCATGAAGGCTCCGCCTTCTCAACCTCGCCCCGCGCCTGAGATGTGGTGACCCTCAGGTTAAATCACCACCAGTCAGCTCTCCCCCTCAAAGGGTTATCCCCTATGGTTATCAGGGACTATGGTAACTTTACTTTGCTTTCACTTTAGTGTGGCGCTCCTGCCAACACCATTCATTATCTTGGTGGAGGAGGGCTGAGGTGACCTCCCTGTCGCAAGGAATGAACTTGGAAAGATTAATCATCTGCCAGTAAAACACTGCAAAGTGTTCTTGTCCTCAGGAATGGACATCTGTGATTTAGCCATTGCCTTGTCTGGATCTGGCTTCACACCATCAGCTGTGAGTAAGTGACCCACGTAGAGAACCTAGTTGACTCTGAGTCTGCAATTAGCAGGGTTGAGCTTTAACTATGAGGTCATGATTCTGTCGAAGACTGAACAAAAACATGCATCATGTTCTCTCATTGTACGACCTCAGACCAGGATGTCAATGATGATGATTTTGGAGGGCTGTCCTGCAAAGAGCTGCTCCAAACACCATTGGGAGACTGCACTGTCAGTGGGGATCCCATTTGGCACACAGAGGAAATGGTATTTGCCTACCGCACACTTTGCAGCCAAGATGAATTGGGCATGTCAACAATCACCTGTTCAACCATCTTCACAGGGTAATGAGGTCTGGGAATCGGGTTGTTTAGGTGGACTTGGTCGGATGCAGGTCCTGACTTGTCTTTCTTTACTGCAGCCACCATTGCTGAAACCCACTCTGTGGCCTTGTCTGTGGGAGTCTATGACAGCCAGTGTTGTCATGCGGTCCAGCTCATTGATTATATTCTGCTTCATCGCTAGGGGACCTCTTAACGGATCACAAACTGTTGGTGGTACTGAGTCATCTCGCCTCATATAATTTATTACAGGTTGCTTGCCAAAGACGTCGTAGTCAAATAAGTCTTTATATTCTATAATTTCTGGGACCTGGTGCTGTAGAGTAGATCTGGACCAAGGTAGAATAGCTCCAGTGTGATGCTGTCCCGAAGAGGCAACAGTAGCTTTAAGTTTTGGCCAATGACATGAAACTGGAAGCTGAGCAATGGAGAGTGACCACATCTTCTGTGTGGATAGTTTGTCCGCCATAGGCCACAAGGCCAAACTGAGTGTTTGGATCTGTTGCAGCGTATCGGTTGATTTCCTGCAGCAGCTGCCTGGGCAGACAATGTTGCAGTTAGCCCCAGTGGCGATCTTTACGTTTAGTTTTGCATTGCTACGGGCAATTTTTAACGTGGTGAAAATCTCACGCTTCTCAGTAATGGTGTTGACACTCTTGCAGCACAGTGGCTTTGGGGTCTCAGTGCCTTGGTTACTCAGGTTGAGCTCCAAATAATCTACCCTGTCCATGCTTCAAACCCTGGAGCAATGACTAGCTGCAATGTGGCTGGCGGCATAGGCTCTTTCTCACTATCCTCATCACTATCATCCAACTGTACGTTTCCCTTTACACCTGCCAATTTTAACTGACTGTCATGACGCATGGCCATTTTCTGAGGTTCAAACTCTCTCTCTTTATCTTTTTCCCTGATCTGTATCTCCCTTTCTCTTTCTTTTTGTTCTGCTAGGGCTATTCTTTCTTTTCTTCTTTCTTCTCTCTCTTTTTCCTCTCTCTCTCTTTCCCTTTCTCTTTCTTTTCCCCCTCTTTCTCTTTTTTTTCCTCTCTTTCGTATTCAAGCTGCTTTAATTCTTTCTCATGTTCCATTTGTTTAATTTGCAACTGAATTTTGGCTATTTCCAATGAGTCAAACTGTATCTCAGGCAATTGTAAATGCTTAGCCACCGCCATAATACAGTGAATATCTTAGCAACCATTAATTCAAGTACAACCCCCAAAGAATACAACACTAAGTAATTATTTAAGCTCTCCTTTTAACATCCATAAGACTTAAAACACCTTTTACCAGAAGCACATCAGGTTAAAATAATTACTGTATTAGTTTTAAATCAGTCTTTAGATTACAGAGAGAGATTCATACACCTTCTGGCTGTGACTGCAGCTATCCAGCTCTGAAAACGAAACTAAAGCACACCCTGCAGAAAACAGCCTAAAACGAAAGTAAAAAGCTGACAGACAGCCCAGCTCCACCCACTCTCTGACATCACTGCAGTAGTAAACATCCATTTCTTAAAGGTACTCTCACTATAGGTATTTATATACAACCCATTTATAAACACCCATTTCTTAAAGGTACTCTCACATGACAGTCTGTTTATCATTTCCCATATTAGAACCTCTCTCTCTTGCATTGCTACTTTCCAGATACTCCATACCAAATGAAGCAACAATTGCTTGCTCATTTGGAGTGCATTGTTTCTGGGCATTTACTGGCCTGAGTCTCTGCCTCACGCTGCTGGTAGCATAGTTACCGATGAGGCGGAGAATGCAGCGACGTGAAGAAAATGGGATCAGCGCAGGGAGTGAGGTGCTTGCCCCACGCCAGCGGGACCCATTTAAGACCCATTTGCACCACTTAGTGGGTCAGGAACATATTCTCTGGGCCCTCGTGATTCTCCGATCCTCTGGGCCGGGAAGCACCTGGGCGAGAAACACTACTGGTCCTGACAAGCGTGTACCTGATGTAGAGGACCTCGCGGTGGGCCAAGTGGGCAACTCTTTAAAGGACTTGCCCCCAAAGTCCATCCGAGAGACACCTCCTCCCCCCCCTCCCCACAATGCAAGATCTTCCAACCCCACCCCCACCAGACCACCCCACCACCCTCCCAGTAGAGACTCCCTGGTTAAAGAGACTCCCACAGACCCCCTAAATAAAGAAACCCACGCCCAGAGATCCCTTTAAAAAGAGCGCCCCCCCACAGAGACCCCCTAAATATAACTGCCCACAGACCTCCCAGAAAAGAGACCCCTGTTAGGACTCCCCCTAAAGAGAGACCCCGGTCTGGAAGCTAGAGAGCAGTCCAGACAGAGGCAGTGAAAAAAGAATGGTTTAACACTCACCTGGGCAACACACCTGCTGGCTCAGACCCAGGAAGCACCACGTGACAATTCCTGAAAAGAAAAAACCAGTCAGCTGGGTTTAAATCCCCTCAGATCTTTGATCTGCAAGCCATTCATTCATTTCTCTCTGATATTGATTTTACTAGGCTGTGATTGACAGCTTCCACACATCCTCCAGCTGTCAGCATTTTCCATTCATCATCCTTCACTGTTGAGTAACTCTGAGGTGGTCTAACTGCTATGTTAGTAAACATCACATTTTAATTGCCAGCTCCTGGAGCACTTCAAACAGAGTTAAGTGCTGTCAGTGTCTAGCTCAACATTTCAAAATCAGTCAACCGTGAAGGGAGGTGATTGGAAAGCCTGCTCAAAAGTTTGCATGGCTGAGGATTGGGACTCCTTTCTGATTTGTGCCCCAAATCAGGTGCAATTCAGCTCCGGTAGGAGAACAGTCTCCCAAACGGAGAATGTAGCCACTATAGTCACATTATTTGCTAGATTTGCTTTTAAATGGAGGGAGCACTGTAACAGACTGATTAGCCCCATTTAAATTTCTTTGTATAATTCATTCAATCTGTCATCATGATTGGTATAATTTAATTTGTCAAACATTGCAATTTTCACTTCTAATCCATTACTTGCTACATTATTGCTAGCATTTCTTTATGTCAAACATAATTTTGGCAGAGACCTTCAACAATCCCTATCTTTCTTCATGTTCATATATGAACTGTACTGGTGTCCTAATCAAATATTCATGCGTTTTTTATTTTTGCTCCGGAAGTTGAGCATTTGGTTTTCTGGAAATTCTGTCAGGTCCTTTAAATTATCGATGTTTCCGTTAGTCCTTCTTATTTATTTATGGGATGAGGGCATTGCTGGCTGGGCCTGCATTTAATACCCATACCAAATTGCCCTTGAACTGAGTGACTTGCTCGGCTATTTCAGAGGGTATCTCAGAGCTAGCCACTTGGCTGTTGGTCTGGAGTCACATGTAGGACAGACCAGGTAAGGGTGGCAGATTTCTTTCCCTAGAGGGCATTTGTGAACCAGCTGTTTTTTTATGACAATCGCCAATGGCTTCATGGTCATCATTCGACCTTTAAATAAATAAAAATAAATAAATAATCTTTATTGTCACAAGTAGGCTTAAATTAACACGACAATGAAGTTACTGTGAAAAGCCCCTACTCGTCACATTCCAGCGCCTGTTCGGGTACACAGAGGGAGAATTCAGAATTCTCAGTACGGGAATTGAACCCGCGCTGCTGGCCTTGTTCTGCATCACAAACCAGCTGTCTAGCCCACTGAGCTAAACCAGCAATTCCAGATTCCATCATCTGCCGTGGTGGGATTTGAACCCAGGTCCCCAAAGCATTTCCCTGGATTATTAGACCAATGACAATGCAACTACTCCACTGCCTCCCCCAAATGGCCGACTGCCATTCTTACTGTTTCATTTCTGTGTCAGCAACTAGCCACCTCTCCTGCCACCATCACCCACACCTCCCGCCTACCCACACACCCCACCTTCAGCTCTCTCAACAAACCTGACAGTCACAGAATCACAGAATGAGACAGCACAGAAGAGGCCCTTCGGCCCATCGAGTCTGCACTGACACCTGGCCTGCCCACCTAATCCCATTTGCCAGCACTTGGCCCATAGCCTTGAATGTTATGACGAGCCAAGTGCTCATCCAGGTACTTTTTAAAGGATGTGAGGCACCCCGCCTCTACCACCCTCCCAGGCAGTGCATTCAGGGTCATAGCACATAGAACATACAGTGCAGAAGGAGGCCATTCAGCCCATCGAGTCTGCACCGACCCACTTAAGCCCTCACTTCCACCCTATCCCCGTAACCCAAAACCCCTTCTAACCTTTTTGGTCACGAAGGGCAATTTATCATGGCCAATACACCTAACCTGCACGTCTTTGGACTGTGGGAGGAAACCGGAGCACCCGGAGGAAACCCACGCAGACACGGGGAGAACGTGCAGACTCCGCTCATCCAGTGACCCAGCGGGGAATTGAACCTGGGACCCTGACGCTGTGAAGCCACAGTGCTGTCCACTTGTGCTACCGTGCTGCCCGGTCACTAGATTTGGCTTTTGGAACCTGGAAGCGAATCACTTTGCAGAAAACTGCAGAATCCACTGGTGAATTTAGAAACTTTTCATCACCTTGAAAGGTTAATTGGTTCATTTGCTGCTGAAGAAGTGTTGAAGGATCATTAAAGCAGGACTAATCGCGGCTTTTTTTGTTCCTGGAATGAAATTGCATCCTTTGGAATCATTTCTTCTGGTGATTTCTTTAATATGCTTAAAATTATGGTTAAAACTAGCCATTCTCCTTTGTTTTGCTTTTAAAGAAAGAAACATACAGCACACATTCCCATCACACAAACTATTTTGATAAATTGCTGCATCCTTCAACAGATACACAATAAAGAGTAGCATCCAGAAAACTGTGGCGTAACCTTTACAGAACACTTTTTCCTAAACCACCAGCTTATTGAATTTAATTTGGGATAGGAAACTGTTGTATCGGATACGAAGGTGCTCCGTTTCTGAGATACAATTTCCATATTGAAGCGTGTATTGTATTTAATTTTATGGCCCCGGAAAGCAGTATGTATTTTTGAGATATTCAATAATGTAATATCATTCAAGCATGTCTAATGGGTTCTCAAAAGTAGCACTAAATCATACAGAACAGAAAAGCACAGGCATGATGCCCAGATTGTCTTTAGCCATCTCTGCCAGAACAGCAGTTGGGGTGTTAAATGTGGCCTCAGAATCCTTGTCCCCATTGCAATAGATTCAGCCACTATTCCTATCCTTCATCTCTATCAAATGAATCCTTTGAAAAGTGCACATGAACGGACATTCCCTCCATGGTAGAACCATCTTGTACCATTCACTGCCTACGATTCCGCATGAAACGTACAAATTTCATTAATATTGACTCCCGTGGTACCATATCCCAATGAGCCAGTGACATCAGCTTTGGGATTGAGAAAACCGGGGCGGGGGGGGGGAGGGGTGTGGGGGTGGGGGGCCTTCACCTTCTACCTTCCCCTGGGTCGCCACCAACTTCGCCATCTCTGTCTCTAGAGCGATGATCCGATTGTTTTGGTCCATGGAGGCCTTTTCCAGCTCCAAGACTGTGCTCCCCTGGGCCTCTACCTGTTAATCCACTTTGTCAAGGAACACCTGTGTGGCAGCAAGCGCTTCTGTGACCGCCACCTTGCCGCCGGGTTATGTCCTCTTTGAGCTCCTTTACCTCTCTGGTGAGGAACTTCTTCCATCTACCCTCTGGCGAGGGGGTCCGTGTGCGGCTTGTTGGCCCCTCTCTTCCAGGTGCGGCCTCGTGGATCCGCCGCCTCGCTCGCCGGTTTCTCCAGGCTCCTGTCGCCTCTCGTTTCCTTGCGGCCTCTGGTGCAGCTGTTGCTCGGCATTTCGGTCTCTGCTTCGTTTGTAGTGTTGCTCGTTTTAGCCTTAGTTTATTTGTTCTAATTCTGTCACCTTTGCTCTTGAGTCGCCAGGTATCTTTCTGATACCGCCACGTGGTTCAAGTCAGAGTAATGGTTAATAATCCAACACACTGCTTAGTAAGAGTTAAATCAACGCTCATTACAGCAATTAATACTCATACATTAATTCTACTTCTAAACTACTACCTACCACTAACAGGCCAATACTTAACTTTGGAAATGGCCCACCAGGTCAGGGAAACGAATGGCCTTTTGAATGGGTTCTGAGCCTGCGGGATTCAAAAGCTGGTGCAGGTCGTTAGTCAGGAGTGTCTATCTGGTGGCGATCGTTGGAGTAAAACTTACGTACTCTTTCAGCAAGGGTCTCGAAGGGTGCGGAGAGGAGAAGAAGGGTCGATTTGAACTTGGCCCCTATCTTATAGTCCCCAGGGGCTTCCAGCCTCTCGGGGCGGACCTTGTACCTGGTTCCAAGTGATTGGACTTGGTCCCAATCACTTGGTTCGATATTCTCCAATACTGGAGCGATTCCTTGATCGAGGGGTGGTCGTTTACCTTTCTTTGTGTCAGCCCCTGCTGGCGCCGAAAGGTCTGGGCCGACTTTGTGTGTCTATTCTGTATCAATTGTTCCCGGGGATTGCTGATTAATATGCAGATGGCTGGGGTGTTGTTATGTTCATGGCTGCAGGTATCGGTTTGGTCCGGCTTCCCCAGAGGCGAATACACTGTTTTTGCTGCAGCTGTCTGTTTGAGTCCTGTTGGCTGATTTTCCCATCAGCCTCTTCCGTTCGCCATTTTAAATCGGGGTTTGGCCATTCTAACCGGGAGTCAGCCATTTTACATGGCTACAGTAGGTTGAAGAGGGTGATGAGGGGATGCTTTTTTTCTCGGTTCTAGCGGGCTATTTTCTGTTAGAAGTGCCTAAATTCGATTTCCTAGGAGGAGAGCCACCTTCCTTGCATCCTCTTAGCACCTCCCCATCATCGGAAATTGTGTGAAGAAAAGTGTGCCCATCATGCAGCCAAACAGATTGAGTATCAACCTGCAAATCTTACCAACACACGACAATAGCAGATGCTAAGAATGGGAGATCCCTGGTCAGCCATGTGATGGAAAAAAGTTGAAGTCCTTACCATCACCATCCATTGCTCCTGACTACAACATGCAAATGAAAGTGCAGCTGCTACAACAATTCAGACTCTGGCGAACTGTAACGCACCACTTGTAAAGAATGTGTCTCATGTTACAACAATGATATCACACACTTTAATGAACACAAAATCTAACAACTACGTCCATATGAAGTAGTCTTCCTTTCTTTAAATTCATTTACTGGGTGTGGGCGTCATTGGTTAGGCCGGCATTTATTGCCCATACCTAGTTGTCCTTCAGAAGATGGTGATGAGATCCCTTCTTGAACTGCTGCAGTCCTTGAGGTGTAGGTACACCCACTGTGCTGTTATGGAGGGTGTTCCAGGATGTTGCCCCAGTAACAGCGAAGGAACGGCGATATATTTCCAAGTCAGGGTGGTGAATGACTTGGAAGGGAACCTCCAGGTGGTGGGGTTCCCAGGTATCTGCTGCTCTTTTCCTTCTAGATGGTAGTGGTTGGGGTTTGGAAGGTGCTATCTAAGGAACCTTGGTGAGTTACTGCAGTGCATCTTGTAGATGGTACATATGGCTGCCACTGTTCGTCATTGGTGAAGGGTTTGAACATCTGTGGAAAGAGGAGCAATGAAGTGGGCTGCTTTGCCCTGGATGGTGTCGAGCTTCTTGAGCGTTGTCGAGCTGCAATCACTAAGTTGAGAGTATTGCATTACACTCCTGACTTGTGCCTTGTCGATGGTGGACAGACTTTGCGGGGGGAAGGGGTCAGGAGGTGAGTTACTCGCTGTAGGATTCCCTGGTAGCCACAGTATTAATGTGGCTAGTTGTTGGAATCTGCAACTGAAGGAATGTTAACTCCTGGCTGGCTCGCCAATTGTTGGAATCTGTAATTTAAAGGGATCTTAACCTGCCGAACTACGCCAAGTTTGGGGGAAGCTTAGTTGATGAATCAAAGTCCTGGCGCAATACGACAAGTTGTAAGATTTGTAATATTTCTGGACTATGCCAAGTTGTTGGCTTCCTAGTATTATTCGACTGTGTAAAGTTGAAGGAATTTATATCATTTCTGCTATTCGGTTAGCAGTAGCACTTTGCGAATACTGGGACCCAGCAGAAATTTGCAGTTAAAACTTCTCAGGTGCCAAAAATAATTGTTTTATTTGTAGTCGCTTAATTACAATTTGAAAGTCATTTAAAAGGCAATTCGTAGACAATTCGAAGCTTTCAGAGAATTACAGACATTATCTTTTTGCTTAGGCAGACAGCTCAAAAGTAACTTTTTAAAAGGTCAAAGTCTGGCAATGAAACATGAAGAGAGAGAGAGAGAGCTAAACTCCAGCTAAACTCAAACTCAAGTACAAAACAGACTGACAGACTGACAGAATCAAAAAATCAAAGACAGAACCCCCAAAAGACAACTCACATTAACAGACAGACTAAGAGAATTAAAGACAGACAATTAATGACAGACTAACAAACTAACAGAAAGACAACTTACAACACAACACAACACAACACAAAGACTACAGAAAGACTAAAAATGGCGGGCGGAAACTTTTCAGTTATACACTTTCATATCTGTCTTAAGTCATCTAGTCACACCCCAATATAATCCTAATTGGTTTGGGTTAGACACAAACACATTTGATTTGATGGCAAGCCGTCCATCTTCAATGTGCAACATTAGCTTTTAATTGTTTCATGTCTTCATGTTATGGAATGTGATATTCTGACCAACAAAAACTGGTCTTTTGCTGACTTAGCTGTTATCTGCATTGTGAACAATGGTGCCTTCATGTTGCTATGGTATTCAGTCCTTGTCCTTGACAATTAGCACAAGCAGTGTCAAATTGTCTTGCAACTGTGCTGTTTTAATGTCACACTGACTTTGAAAATATGCATTTGCCAGAACAACGGACCTCAGTAAAAGTGAATTATGCTGTATAAATGTGTATTTAAAAACTGGGGCTTAATATTTATGCTTAAACAGCTATCTTTTACCTATACTAGTTGTATTCGAAATACCTGGCTTCTACACTAGTCCAGTTGTTGATTGTGGCAGATTCAGCGATGCTAATGCCATTGAATGTCAAGATTAAATGAAGGAAAGGATGAAACAGGTACGACTATCCAATACTTTTCAGTACAGATGGTTTTCACAGTTTCTTACTGAAGAACAAATTAGGAGGAAGGTGAATGTGGCTTCTGTGTTCGGAGTTTTGATGAAAAATGGTGGTCAGGATTTGGCTGTCAGATGCATTGCCTGCTGATCTCGAATAAAGCTGTACACACAGGTAGTCATTTCAGTGGTTAGACCTTCCACTTTCTCAATGGGTGTTTCAATCTGGTGCCAAGTCAAGGGGATGCCATGGGAAGCAGCAGTATCCATGTAAGCATTAGAATAGGCAAACCAATCAAAATAGAAGTATTCACACAGGCCAAACCGGGAAGCTGAAAGACTTGAAGGGCGGAATACTCCGGCCTCCCAAACATGTGTTTCCTGGCGCCTGTCACTGGCCACGGGATTCTCTGTTTCCCTGCTGTCAGTCGGAATTCCCATTGAAGCCATCCCACGCTGCCAGAAAACCTGCAGGTGGGGGTGTTGTGCCGGGAAACCCACGGGTGGCGGTGTGCTGCCGATGGGCGCAGAGAATCCCGCCGCCAGTCAACGGCGGGAAAATTCCAGCCCCGAATCCTTATATTTTTAATTTCAAAATTAAAATAGCAAAATAACTGTACAACATGATAAACAAAGATAAACTGAATTATTCCAAAAAGGATATTCATTCTTTACGTTGTTATCACGTGAAGACATTTGACATTCCGCAATCATAAAATCAGCTTTTCAGAGTTAGTATCAGTGTTTAGAAGTTAGAACAGCATCAGGAACCTAATTTGCAAGGGACCGTACAGCAAGATAACAATGGGGGAGTTGACGCTCTGGTCAATTCGTGGTTTCAATGGAGATTTCAGTTTGTGGGCACAGCTCACTCGATGTAGGAGTTCAGATTCAATGACCCCAACTTCTGGATTTCTGCCTACTCTGCCTATGCCCAGATTCCTGAAGTTGTTGTCAGTTTCAGTGGATTAATGAAAGAAAATGAGCAGCACGGTGGCGCTGTGATTAGCTCTGCTGCCCATGGCGCTGAGGACCCATGTTCGATCCAGGCCCCAGGTCACTGTCTGTGTGGAGTTTGCACATTCACCCCATGTCTGCAGCTGTGCAGGTTAGGTGGGTTGGCCACATTAAATTGCCCCTTAATTGGAAAAAAAATATTTGGGTACTCTAAATTTTTAACAAAGGAAAAAATACTGACAGTTTTGCCATCATTACCACCACAACATCCAGCTCCATATTATTGCAATTAAAATAACCAGGTGGTGAAGGGTAAAACTGGAGCAGTGTCTTTGCACATTAATATGTTTTTATTTTCAGAGATGCACATTTCAAACATGCACCTCCAAACCCAACCCACACGGTTGCAGTTTGCTACGATTATGAGAGCACTAGTGAATTCCCACTTAAGCCTGAATACAACAAAATACTCAATTAATAAACAGTTATTGTATATGCTTTAGGAAAACCCACCCAGCCAAGTTTGGGCCTCATCAGTATTATAATAATAATAATAATCACTTATTGTCACGAGTAGGCTTCAATGAAGTTACTGTGAAAAGCCCCTAGTCGCCACATTCCAGCGCCTGTTTGGGGAGGTCGGTACAGGAATTGAACCCGCGCTGCTGGCCTTGTTCTGCATTACAAGCCAGCTGTTTAGCCCACTGTGCTAAACCAGCCCCTTTATCTGCCTTGGCAACACCTAAGTATTTTTTCTTCCAAATCATTTCTTTGCGAGACATGCATGTATAAAACTAAAATGGAAGAGGAATTTGGGGCAAAGTTACGCCTTTAGTTTCAATATCAAACATTTCATCTCTGCCTATTCGATCCTGAAAAAAAAGCCCCGTGCCAGTGTTGGATCTGACAATCTACAGTTTGGGTTTCTGTAAGAAAAAAATGGCCTGGATTTTCCAATCAATGCGTGGATTGTAACCCGGTGATTTCATGGATTGTTGTTTGTTTTACGATTTAAAACCAGGGCCCATTTTCTCAAATATTCCACAGTTATCGGACTTTGAATCCTCATTTTCCAGCTGGGAAATTGCCAAGGAGAACAAAACTGCCCTTTTTGCTGATCTGGGCCACACAATTGCTCCCATCAAAATATTCCAAGTAAATGTTTGTGTAACATTATCCAATCTCTGCATCATTCCCAGATCACGCAATAGCAGACTAAAGCCCCTTTCATCTTATACCTCAACAGTACTCCAGTGGAGTACTCATTACTGCACGAGTGTGACAACTTTACATTTCTGAGCCAATCAATTCTTACACTGAAATTACCTCCAGCCTAACTGGGGAAAGAAAAGAGTTCTTACACTGGATTTTTCAGAGAGATTTCGCCACATCAGAGAGGAAAAATCAGAGAAACTTCTTACAGCTTCTGAACTGAAAGCAAAACAGCCTTACTGGGGAGAGAGACATTCAAGATAAATCATAACGAATCACCACCCGTTATTGGCAAAGCCCAGCATATTGAGCCACTTCATTGGCCGCCAGCCAAGTCCATCAATCTGAGCTCATCACTGATGTCAGTCAAATCATTCTGGAATCTGCTTATTTGAATTAAAGGCACAGCCACTTTCCGTAATGTCACAAGTCAATCAGCTGTTTAAACCAGCCCAGGCTTCTGCTCCATTAATCTTCCATGGATCAAAATGTAAAATGTTAATAGCAAAAGAAAACAAAAGAAAGGGAAAAACAGGGAACAGGAGGATCCTTACACTAACATCTCTCCTGAACAGCCTGGCTCTAATTTTTAGAATAAAGCCCTCTAGTTTTAGAATCTCCAACCACTGGAAATAGTTTGTCTTTATCTATCCTGACACTTCCTCTTACTATCTTGAAGACTTTGATCAAGTCACCTCTTAACCTTGTAAATTCCAGCAAAACAGGCCTAATTTGTGTAATCTCTCCTCATAACTTAATCCCTGTAGTCCAGGTATCATTTTTGTAAATCTACATTGCACCCCCTCCAAGGCCAGTGTATTTTTTCTAAGGTGTGGTGCCCAGTACTGCTCACAGTACTCCAAGTGGGGGGTCTAACCAGGGTTTTGTATAGCTGCAGCATACCATCTGTGTCTTCATACTCCAATCCTCTAGATATAATTCCATTAGCCTTTTGGATTATTTTCTGCACTTGTTTGTGACATTTTAAAGATCTATGCGTCTGAATCACCACGTCTCTTTGAACATCCACTCTACTTAACCTCTTCCCATTTAGAAAGTACCCTGCTCTATCCTTTTTTGGTCCAAAATAGATAGCCTCACACTTGTTCACATTGAATTCCACCTGCCACAATTTTGCCCATTCACCTTCTCTATCGATATCTCCTTGTAATTTTATGCTATCATCTAGAGTGTCTACAATGATACCTAACTTTGTATCATCAGCAATTTGGATGTATGACTTTCTATGCCATCATATATATCGTTAAAGAATAATGTGAATAATTGAGGCCCCGACACAGGTCCCTGTGGTACAGCACTAGTCACATCCTGACAATTAAAGTAACTACCCATTATACCACACTCTGTTACTCAACGACTTTCCTAATCAAGTCAACAATTTGCCCTCAGCTCCGTGGACTTCCACCTCAGTCTCTTATGTGAGACTTTATCAAATGCTTTCAGGAAGTCCATATAAATAACATCCATAGACATTCCCCTGTCCACCACCTTGGTCACCTCTTCAAAAAATTCAATGAGATTTACCAGGCATGACCTTCCCTTCCCAAATGCATGATGACTCTCCCTGATAGGCCGGAATTTTGTTAGTTACCCTATCCCTGATTATAGACCCCAGCAATTTCCCCGTCCGAGATGTTAGGCTATAACCGGTCTGTAATTCCCTGGTATCCCCCTTTCGCCTTCCTTGAAAAGTGGAGTGACACATGCAATTTTCCAATCCAGAGGGTCTACTCCTGAATCTAGGGAACTCTGAAAGATTATAGTTAGGGCATCTACAATGTGCTTCCTTACTTCCTTTAAAATTCTCGGATGGAAACCGTAAGGTCCTGTGGATTTGTTACTTTTTAGTTCCATTAAGTTCCTAGTTACTTGGGCTGAACTTACTTTAACTGTGTTAAGTTCCTGTCCTATGGGGACTATTAATTTTTTCGGGACTTCTGGCAAGTTAGCCTCATTTGCAACTGTAGACACTGGGGCAAAGTAATTGTTCAACAAGTCAGCCATTTTCTCATTATCAATGATAATGGGCGCGATCTAATGGCCTCATCGCGCCAGACTAGGTGATGCGACAAGCCCATTAAATCTTGCCCAGGTGGCACAGCCAGGCTGGCATGGGCACTGCCAGGGTGCCAGGCTGGCAATGCCAAGGCACCTTGGTGCCAGGTTGCCCGTGTCAGGGATCTGGCCCCAGGGTACCCTGCGTTTAAGAGGTGGAGTGAGGGAAGGGGGCTCGAGGTGTCCCTAAGAGATAGGTTGGGGCAGTGGGGGATGCAGAGGCCGCGGTGGAGGAGCAGAGGGGGCTGGGTTGAGATCTGCGAGTCATCTTCCTGCACTGGACAAGCTGAGCAGGTCAGTGCAGGAAATTAGGCAATTGTGACACCGGTGAGGCGTTCCTGACCAAGGTAAAAGAATACATTGGAGGTTAGATAGTGGGGTCGTTCTCAGTGCTGCAGGCACTGTGAAATACCCTGCTATAGCCGCCCAAAACGATACTCTGTATTTTGCGCATTGAATTGTGCCCAATATCTCCATTTTTTTCTTTCAGTGGGCCTACATTGCACCTGCTTTCTTTGATGTAATGATAACATTTCTTCTTATTGATTTTGATGTCCCTTGCAAGTTTTCTGCCATAATCTCTTTTAGTAGCTCTTACAAGCTGTGACCTTTTGCTGGTCTTTGTATCTATCCCATTTGTATGCATCTGTGCTTTGCTTTGCGTTTTTAGAGCCCTTTCTTTTAGTTTTATGCTTTCCCTAACCTCTTTAGTTGTTCATGGCTTTTTCTTTTGTGAAGTGGAGCTTTTTCCTCCCAGGGGAATAATAATTAATATAATAATAATAATTAATAATAATATTAATAATAAACTTTATTGTCACAAGTAGGCTTACATTAACACTGCAATGAAGTTACTGTGAAAATCTCCTAGTCGCCACACTCCGGCGCCTGTTCGGGTACACAGAGGGAGAATTCAGAATGTCCAATTCACCTAATAAACACATCTTGTGGGAGGAAACGGGAGCACCCGGATGAAACCCACGCAGACACGGGGAGAACGTGAAGACTCCGCACAGACAGTGACCCAAACCGGGAATCGAACCTGGGACCCTGGCACTATGAAGCAGCGGTGCTAACCATTGTGCTACCATGCCGCCCTTCCAGAAGCAGTTGCAGAAGCTTCCACAGGAGCACAGTCCATGTTTGAAGTTACGAATGTGACAGGCCTTTACTGGGCAATTGCCACATGCATACAGCCAGTCAGATCTTGTGAGAAGCCATCCAGAGCTACAAACTTTGAGCGCCCACTCATTCTGACTGACGCCATTGGTAGCAAAGTTAATATAATTGCCTGTACTGAAAATAAAGCTATTGGTCACCTGTCTTGTATATTTATAAGGCGCTGGCTGTGAGATTCTGTAAGTGTCTTTGGCAAAGTCCTGGAAGGATCCAGAGCCAAAGAAGGGAAGATGTGACTCTGACAGCCACCTAGTAAAGCCTGGTCGCCAGGTCCCGCTGACAGAAGATTTTGCCGGAAATGCTTGCTCCCACCTGACATGGTGTCATTAGCCTCCTCAGACATTGGTGTTCCAACACGTTGAGTAAGTTCATCTTCTGTGGTAGATATGGCCTCCATTGATTCCATCTCTCCTGTGATGCTGCAGGCCAACGAGGTTGCTCCTGCTGCTAATCTTCATGTGCATCTGAGATCCAAAATAAAGCAGCATTAGCAGCATCCATGCTGGTCTGGCAGATCAGGGTTCCCAAGTGGAGACCAGATGAAAGGAAATGAAATGAAAATCGCTTACTGTCACAAGTAGGCTTCAAATGTGAAAAGCCCCTAGTCGCCACATTCCGGCGCCTGTACTGGAAGGCTGGTAAAAAGATGGAGTAACGTCCATTGCTGTCAAACTAACCTCTCATTGCAAGCACGGTGACCAATGCCTTTCACACAATCAGGGCAAGAAATAGAGCTGTGAGCGTTCAGTACTTGATGCTATATTTCCCCATCGTGTCTTCGTCTCATCAGATGCCACGATGTTTGTGCCTTGCTTTCATTGGCGAGATCCAGGAAGCCAGGGAGACCCACAGACCACAGTTTTAATTGCAAGACCAAACATCACTATATTTGAACAAGCAACATTTCGAGAAGGTTGTTCACATGCAGCCTAATGCACTACAGTTAGGCATGGAGGTTTGGTGAGGGGAAATTAAATGAAAATCGCTTATTGTCACAAGTAGGCTTCAAATTAAGTTACTGTGAAAAGCCCCTAGTCGCCACATTCCGGCGCCTGTTGGGGGTGGCTGGTATGGGAATTGAACCGTGCTACTGGCCTGCTTTCAAATCTGCTTTCAAAGCCAGCGATTTATCCCAGTGTGCTAAACCAGCCCCAGGAAGGGGGGCTGTGGCGTGGCTGGAGTCAGCTTCCTTGTCAATTTCCCTGGGATTTCACTCCCCACCCACTCCCAAACCCACACACTCCTGCATTGTAAAATTCAGCCCGATGTAGACAGTGCTGCGGGATATAATTATTCGCATTAAGTGTTATAACCGTGATGGTGGCATGTGGCGCAGTAGTTATCACTGGGAATGCTGCGCTGAGGACCCCGGTTCGAATCCCGGCCCTGGGTCACTGTCCGTGTGGAGTCTGCACATTCTCCCCGTGTCTGCATGGGTTTAACCCCCACAACCCAAAGATGTGCAGGTTAGGTGGATTGGCCACGCTAAATTAACCCTTAATTGGAAAAAAATATTGTGTACTCTAAAATTTTTTTTAAAAGTATTATAACTGTAGCAATTTACAAGATGCAGACCAAATTTCCCAGCAGCCACATGAGCACGGTAATTCCTATGAAAAGATATGCTCCATCTAGTTGCCGGTATTGGTATATTTTTTGTGTAGGCTCATTACAGTGGTGTACAGGGAGGTGAAAAATAATTTATACTTAATTTCGAAAGCTCTCTAGATGAAGTCACACTTTGTGCAACAAAATACAGATACTTGTCTCTGGTAAGTTGCAGAACATAATTTTATACTTGTTTTTGGCTCGATGCTGAATATTATTTCAATATAAATATGATCAATAAATAAGATTTATGTCACAGTATTACAGTTGCATGGTTTATTCCTGGTTATGTGTTTTGTGCTCAGAGGATAACAATTTTACTATAGATAATACGGCAGATAGATTTACCTGCCGTTCTAATAATAGAAATAATGCCACCCCCTTGGAAGCACCAAAGTGGATACCGCAGAGACAGGCAGCCTATCTTGACAGTGATTAGATTTTATAAAAAACTGTCATTTTCTTAGTTTTAAGCATTCCTAAATTGCCCATGATTGTGGGGAAGGTGTCAATTTGAATATCATAATGGATCCAACACTGGAATTAAATTGAAACAATAAAAGGAGACTCATCGCAGAGCTGGTTGACGTCATTGATTGCAGAAGGTGGTTCCCCTCCTCCCTCCCCCCTTTTTCCAACGTGGATGCAATGAATCAGGATGAAAACTGGAGAGAAACTAAAAGCGCCCACCAGTTTTCCACCATCACCCACGCATTAATGGGCGGGGGGGGGGGAGAATATCTACTCTCACCAGAAATTGGATTCTGAGGCACAGTTGACATATACTTGAAACTGAGAGATTTGCGGGGCCATAAGCAAAGAGCAAAGGATTGGGTCTAATTAGCTCCCTCTTTCTCATGATGGTACAAATGGGCTGCTTTTTTGCTTCTTTGAGACTTAAAGAGGCTGCTGCTATTTTGGCTGTTGCCTGAACGAAGTGCAGGCTGAGCCAACTCTGTCATGTTGCAAAACGGAATGCAGATTGGCCAAATCGGTGGTCCTTAAACTGCCACGAGGAGACTTTTGGAAAAGATGATGATTTTCTTACTAATCTCCTATGGTTGAATGAATGCTGTTCGTGGCCTCATGTGCATTGGGTGGAATTTTCCAGTCATCCAGCGCGGCCGATTTAATGGTTGGGGTAGGGGGTGGGACAATGCAACAGGAGCTGAAAAATCAGTTTCCCGCCAGTGTAAAATGACGGCAGGATCTTACGCTCCCGACCGGTATTTTTAAAACATTAATTTTTATGGAATGTGGGCTTCGCTGTCTACACCAGCATTTGTTGCCCATCACTAATTGCCCTTGAGAAGGTGGTGGTGAGCTGTCTTCCTGAACAGCTGCAGTCCATGTGTGTGTAGGTACACCCACAGTGCTGTTAGGGAGGGAGTTCCAGGATTCTGATCCAGTGACAGTGAAGGAACGGCCGATATATTTCCCAGTCAGGATAGCGAGTGAATTAGAGGGGAATTTCCAGGTGGTGGGGTTCCCAGGTATCTGCTGCCCTTGTCCGTCTCGATGGTGGTGGTCGTGGGTTTGGAAGGTGGTGCCTTAAGGAGCCTCGGTGAGTTCCTGCAGTGCATCTTGTTGATGGTACACACGGCTGCTACTGTGCGTCAGTGATGGAGGGAGTGAATGTTTTTGAAAGGGGTAGCAATCAAGTGGGCTTCTTTGTCCTGGATGGACGCAATTCCTACCAGAGGCCAGCGTGAAACCAGTTTGCATCTTGTTAATGTGATCCAAATGAAGGCCCGACCGGAATCGTACCCCCTACCTTGCTTGATCATACATGCTGCAAATACATCTGAACAACATGGTGTGTACATGAAGAAGGTCTGAGGCAACTTGCAGAGATGAGGAGAAGCTGGAGGCCTTTAGCGACGGACTCTGGAACACCGTTCAGCAGTGGGTGGGTGGAGAGTTAACAAGGTGGATCTCCCCTGCACAGCAGCACCCAGCAAGTGATTGTTCTCAGCACAACAACTCCTTCCAGAATTGAGATCTTGAAGCTGCAGGTGGAAGGCTGCAGGAGGTACTGATGGGTAGCAAGGGCCTGCGTTGGGAGGGGCCCAAATAGATGAGGAGGAAAAGAAAGAAAGGGTGGTTCGTGGGAAGCCTAAGGGGGTGAGGGAAGTTGGGGGTGGTCGGGGAAAGAGTCTGGAGAGGTAGTGGAATGGGCAAAGCTGGTGTGGAGCGGGAGGGTGGGAAGGGCTGTGTTGCAGTGGAGGGCGGGAGGTTGTGCAGTATGAAGAGGCATGAAGCACGTAGCAGTGTGGTGTAGCCACCTAAAATGGCTGATTCCCGAGTAAAATGGTCAAACCCCGA
Organism: Scyliorhinus torazame; assembly: GCF_047496885.1. NCBI lineage: Eukaryota > Metazoa > Chordata > Chondrichthyes > Carcharhiniformes > Scyliorhinidae > Scyliorhinus > Scyliorhinus torazame. The sequence continues at coordinate 127,376,080 of NC_092725.1, forward strand.
TCTAAAATGGCGAATGATAAAAGGCTGATGGGAAAATCAGCCAACAGGACTCAAACGGACAGCTGCAGGCAAAACAGTGTATTCGGCTCTGGGGAAGTCGGCCCAGACCGATACCTGCAACCATTACCAGCACATCAACCCAGCCATCTGCATACTGAGCAGCCACCCCCGGGAACAATTGCTACACATTAGCAACATAAAGCCGATCCAGACTTTTTGGCGCCAGCAGTGGCTGAGACAAAGAAAGGTGGACGACCACCCCCCCCGATCAAGGAATCGCCCCATTATTGGAGCATATCGAACCAAGTGATTGGGGCCAAGTCCAATCACTTGGAACCAGGGTCAAGGTCCGCCCCGAGAGGCGGGAAGCCCTGAGGGATTATAAAAATAGGGGCCAAGTTCAGATCGACCCTTCTTCTCCTACTCGCAACCTTCGAGACCCTTCGACGAAAGAACAAGTAAGTTTTACTCCAGCGATCGCTACCAGATAGGTGTTCCAGACTATCGACCCGTACCAGCCTTTTTGAATCCCGCAGGCCAGACCTAATTCGATAGACCATTCGTTTCCCTGACCTGGTGGGCCATCACCAAAGTTAAGTATTGGCCTTTAGTGGTAGGTAATAGTCTCGATGTAGGATTATTGTATCAGTATTTGTTGCTGTATATACATTTACTAAGCGGTGTGCTGCATTATTAATCATTACTTGAGCTTGAACCACGTGGCGGTATCAGAAAGATACCTGGCGACCCGTGAGAAAATATGACAGAATTAGAGCTAATAAAACTAAGGCTAATAAGAGCAACAGTGGATGGGCGCGGGGGCTTGTAGAGGGCAAAGAGGTTCAGAGGGAGGTGTCAGTGCAGTCAATGGAGGATTCCTGGGGCATATACTGAGGGTACTGGTGGTAGGATGGGAAAGTAATGGTTATAGGGGGCAGTGGGAGCCAGTAGAGTGGGAGGGTGAGAGCGTGGAGATGTTGAGTGAAGGGGCACTGAGGGTTGTTTGAGGGGATGCGGAAGGTGATGCAGATTTGGGGGAAGGAGTCGGCAAAATGGGGGTGTTGACATGCGTATCGTAATGAGGGTGGACTATTCGGGAAGGTTAGGAGACTTCTACATTTACCTGAATGGGACAGAAAGTGAAGAGGGAGAAGTGAAGGGGGACCGTGCGCAGGTAAAAAGTGATTTTTGGGTGGTCAATTGCTATGAATTGAGAGAGGGTGTGGGTGATTGGGGGGGGGGGGGGGTGATGGGGGGAGGGTGTGGGTGATGGGGGGAGGGGAACATAGAACATAGAACATTACAGCGCAGTTCAGGCCCTTCGGCCCTCGATGTTGCGCTGACCTTTGAAACCACACTAAAGCCCATCTACACTATTCCCATATCATCCATATGTTTACGCAATGACCATTTAAATGCCCTTAATGGTGGCGAGTCCACTACTGTTACAGGCAGGGCATTCCACGCCCTTACTACTCTTTGAGCAAAGAACCTACCTCTGACATCTGTCCTATATCTATCACCCCTCAATTTAAAGCTATGTCCCCTCATGCTAGACATCACCATCCGAGGAAAAAGGCTCTCACTATCCACCCTATCTTATCCTCTGATCATCTTGTATGCCTCAATTAAGTCACCTCTTAACCTTCTTCTTTCTAAAGAAAATAACCTCAAGTCCCTCAGCCTTCCCTCATAAGATCTTCCCTCCATACCAGGCAACATCCTGGTAAATCTCCTCTGCACCCTTTCCAATGCTTCCACATCCTTCCGATAATGCGGCGACCAGAACTGCACGCAATACTCCAAATGCGGCCGCAGGAAGAGGTATTAGACTCAGACTGAAACATTACTAACGCCATGGCTGCTTACAACTATGCAGAGCCTCGTGGTGGAGATCTCAAGATGCTGCATGGGAATTGGGTCACCGGGGCGAGATGCAGGTGAGCCCAGCTGGACAACTGAAGGGGGAGCCCAGCATGCAGTCCTGATAATGCTGAGGCACTGGTACAGATGAGTGTGTGAAGGGCTCAGCGGCGTGAGAGGCATCTTGCACATCATTCACTCTGAAGATGTGGGGGGCACAGGTTTAAGGAGTATCACATAATAAACCACATCAGACATGCTTAAACTGAAAGTGAACCATATTTACAAAAATATGATATGTGAATTCAGAATTTCGTAATATTTCTTTCCCTATCATTTCTTCTAAGTGCTCCCCTGACATCCGCAGAAATGGTGGGGGCAGCTTGCTGATCTGTTGATCTTGTTGCCATGGATAAATTAGAATCATAGAATCAACAGTGCAGAAGGAGGCCATTCAGCCCATCGAGTCTGCACCGGCTCTTGGAAAGAGCACCCTACTTAAGCCCACGCCTCCACCCTTTCCCCGTAACCCAGTAACCCCACCTAACCTAAGGGCAGTTGTGCATGACCAATTCACCTAACCACATCTTTGGACTGTGGGAGGAAACCGGAGCACCCGGAGGGAACCCACACACACCCGGGGACAACGTGCAGACTCCGCACAGACAGTGACCCAAGCCGGGAATCGAACCTGGGACCCTGGAGCTGTGAAGCAACTGTGCTAACCCCTGTGCTACCGTGCTGCCATCCCTCGGACATCCAAGGTCTGAAGGGTCCTTGCTTCATTTGGCTGTTCTGCTGTGGGGCAGCTGCTCCTTCTGCGGTCGGAGAGGATGAGGCTAAAGGAGTTACAGGAAATGGATATTCTGATGGGCTGGATACTCTCAAAGGGTCCTGAACGGAGATCTCAGGGGTGTCCAACTGCTACTCCTCCTCCCTTTAGGTGCCTGAAGGCCCCTCCTTGAGGGGGCAGGGCACCTAGAGGGAAGTCAATGCACCCCGATATCCTCTTGTTTAGCAACTACAGAAGCTCACCCATGGCTACAGCATAGGAGTGCAGGTTTGTGGGCATTTCTAGTAGAATCTGCGGGACCAGATTCTCCATGGAGTCCACCACCCTCCCGATGGAGAGCTCCACCCATGCACAGGTCAGCACCACTTCATCAGCCAGCAGGCAGACAGACTCCTCTGCCTTATATGCCACCCTATTGAGGGTCTCTAATATCTCTGCCTGATTTTTCCCTGCCTCTTGCTGCCTCTGTGCCATTTCTTGGAAGGCTGAATCCAGAGACCTGTCATCAGACACAAACCTCGCAGATGCTTCTTCCCCAAATCTCCTCCAAGTGCCGGTCAGCTTGGCTGACCCTGCCGCCTCCTGCTTCGGACATGTGTCCATGCAGTGCCTACCAGAATGTGAGACGCTTCCTAACCTCAAATCCACCGAGGTGTGTGTCTCTGGGATGGTGGAGGGTGCAGGTGCCCTCATTCCTAGCGGGGCTTGGGTGCATGCTGGGTGGGGTTTTCTCACTTTTGGGCCTTGTTCCTGGTGACACCTGTAAGTGAGAGGGGAGAGAGCGAGTGACTGCATGAGCTGAAACCCTTGACCCGTCAGTTTCTGTGACATGCATGGGTCCTTATTGGATGGAGGCCGCAATCCAATCTCTCCATCTCCACCCCTGCCAGCCGAGCTGCCCACTACTTGAAGTTGGTCATTTCTTTTAATTGTGATCTGTTAATACTAAATGTCAGTATATGATGAGGAATAATACAGTAGCTTGTCTTTTACCTTCAGCAAGTTTATTCTGCATCCAACTCAGCAGATACAAAAGCCATATCATTACCCCCAACCCAACAGTTCCAGCTGTCACCATTTACACTTTTGGAGTTTCAGCCAATAACCATTACTTGTCTTTAATAAGGCAATTAGCTTAACAATGTAATTGTCACAGTGTGCACTTACTGACACAGTGACAGATTCCGCTCTTTCTTTTGAATTAAAGCTTTAGAAGTAAATTCAAGAAACATTTTTGAATCTAAACAAACAGAAACAAAGTTACGTGCTCCAATATTATAGGTCCTACATCCCCTTTTCCATATTTATAAATGCATATTTACAAAGCAAGGATCAGTTTTCCATTTTGTTATTGTGACACAAGACCCCCCCCCCCCTCCCCTCCCCCCCCCCCCCAATACATTCAGTGATTTCTTGTGGCAAGTCTTTCTTTTTGTAAAACTGTCTGATAATTGGTGACTTGTGTCAACCAATCGTCCCTTAGACATCTCCCTCCTTTCTAACATTTCTTTTATGCGAGCTAGGTCTATTCTTAGGCTTTTTTCAGGGACACTTTTCATTGAATGAACATTTCCCCACAGGGATTGGTTCCCAATGTAGCGCTCTATGTGCAGACTCTTATACAATATTTCTGTCAGTATGTAGGATAAGTAAACCCCCATATCTACGGCTTCAGCCAATGGCAGGGTCTCTGCAGCTAACCCGCTTTTCACTACCCTTTTCATTTTCTTGGCTCCCCAAGCCAAAGGGTAACATTTATCATTTTTTCTGAACCCTGCAGTGCTTGAAAACCCACCCGGAAGATCATGCGAAGCATCACTATAGGCGACCAATCTCATATGATCTGGTTCGCCCAGGACTGGGAGCTTGAGTATGCGTTTCTCCGAGTCAGTTTCTGGAATGTTCCGTTTGCTCTCAAAACTTCCTCTGCCGTGGCATGCTTCGTCACCGTACTCAGCTCCAACATGTCTTATCTGGCATCAGATCGATCTAGCCTGAGTGCGCAGCCTGTTCAACTGCCCAATTAAACTTCTCAATTGATCGGTTCCTTCCTTAGATGCCGGCTCCTCTTTTTTGTGAAATTCTGACCCGGTTTATTGGCGTGTGACTGACATTTTCTAGATAGGACTGTTGGTTCAATGTCACTCCTGACCTGTTTTGCTTAATATTTAAACCTATGTATTTAAAATGCCCCGAAGCCGGGCTTCTGACCTTGAACTCCTTGTTTTCATCAATCACCCATTGTTTAAATTCTACTAACCTCCCCACAAAAATAATCATTCACATGCATAATAAAGATTCCTGCTAGTCTCTCCTTGCAATACCAATAGAACATTGCAGGGTCTCCTTTTAATTGGAAACAACCTGTTTTCAACAGGAGTGACCTCATGGAAATATATCATGCTCTTGGCGCATCATTCAATCCGTCAACACACTTGTTTGACTGCCACAATTTTCTTTCTGTGTTAGAGGCTTCTTGAGATTTTTTCAAAAATACTTCTCTTTGGAATTGCTCACCCTGCAAAAACGCTGCCTTGATATCTATCAATCTGCCCTACCAGGGGTAAGTTGCCAAAATGACCAAAAACACTTCCAGCTTACTTTCCCTGCAGTAGGGGAGTCCACTCTGATATCTTTACCCCCAAGTCTTTCCTCAAAACCCCGAGCTGCCGGTTTACCTTTAGTCTTGTACATGTCGTCAGAGAGAGAACCTTTCTGGTGCCGATTCAACTGTGTGACAATGCTAGCTATCCCCTTCTGAAATTTCTGTAATATATTCCAAATTCTTTCCAACTTCCGAGCTCTTTTCATTTTGCTTCTTTTATCAGCCAATCTTCCAATTTGTGAGTAGCTACTAAACTTTCTCTATCACTGGGGCCCCCACTTCTTGCAACATTTCTAGTCTGTTCTGTAGCTCTCTTTCTGGTCAAACTACGACCTCTACTCGCCCCCTCCTCTCTTTCTGGACTGCTGCTACATGATCTTTTCCGCATGTGATCAGAGCCCTGTCTGCAAGTCCCATATCCTTTCCTAAGATCATGACCCCTTCCTGGGTCACTGTCAGAACTTACACTACTGGCCTTCCACATTTTTACATCGTTTTGCCAATCCACAGCTCTGATTTCCTGATCTTCGTCTTGCACATTTCGCCAATATTTATATTTACCAGTGGCCTTTCCTGCTTTTCTTATGATGGTGGCATCGCTCTACACATCGGCCCCGTCTGGCATGCATGCTACCTTTGTTCCCACTTTGGGTAGTTGTCCTTGAATAAATAGCCTTATCCAGCCTTTCAGTGTTACTGTGTTCATCATCAATCAATTCTTTATTTTCTGTAGTCAGTTCTTCATAATTGCCCATTATGTGCATTTGTGAAGTGCTCTATGACTTGTTCAGAATCAGGAAAGGGTCTGTGTCAATTAGCCTCAAAGAATGAACCATCACAGTTCAATTCCCATGTTGAACAATTGCTACATTTCCTCCGCTGCCCATCACGCTGCCAGGACCTTCCCTTCTTTCTGCTCTTCTCGTACCAGGCCTCCTTGTCTAAACTATATTCCTGATGGCCTCATGAGATGCTGTAATCTCAGCTTTAATAATCCTCTCTGCTTGCATGCAACGCAATCTTGTGAACAGAAAAAGTAGAGCTAATGCTAGTCTCTTCTGGAGCACAGTAAGAAGTCTTACAACACCAGGTTTAAGTCCAACAGGTTTGTTTCGATGCCACTAGCTTTCGGAGCGCTGCTCCTTCCTCAGGAGCAGCGCTCCGAAAGCTAGTGACACCGAAACAAACCTGTTGGACTTTAACCTGGTGTTGTAAAACTTCGTACTGTGCTCACCCCAGTCCAACGCGGCATCTCCACATCTTCTGGAGCAGGGGGAGCATCTAATAGACCAAAGGCAACTTTGGATTCCTGCCGTACACCAATTGGAATGGGCTGTACCCCCCAGCCATTTGCAAATAATTCTTTGCAATGCACTGCCTATGGCAGCTACGTTTGCAATTTACAATCTGGTTGACCATCCAATATTTTATGTAACATGTCATCTATAACTGCATGGTTTCTCTCACACAGCCCATTGCTGAACAGGCCATCAGCCACAGTGTGCATAGTTATGATGTTCAAATCTTCACACGTCTCGAAATTCCTCTTTGGTAAATTCCCCGCCATTATCTGTCAGGAATTTTGCTGGTGTATCTAATCCTGTTCCCACTTATTTCTTCAGGACCTTATCGATAATGGTTTGTTTGTCCTTACCATGTACTGCAGTGAAGATGCTAAATTGGTTGCAATACAGCAAAAAAAAAAGATTTTTGTCTCACACTTTTGATGCACGATCAATTGCACAAAGTCTTGAGTTGGGTACAACTGAGGCTTTATTGCTCTAAGATGTGTGGCCTCCCACAGCAGCTGGCAAAATGGCTGCAGCATGGAGGACACACATATTTATACTCTGCCTACTGGCCGGAGCCAGCAGGCAGGGACGACCAACGTACCTGTAGTACAGGTCCTACCATACATCACCAGTGGCCTGAAGATCTTGTGGAGGACAAAATGGCGGCACCCATGGGCCGCACGTGTTGCTCGGAGGGGAAGATGGCGACGACCACTGGCCACGCTTGGTCAGAGGAGGAGAAGATGATGGCGCCCACTGGCCGCGCGTGGTCAGGAGAGGTGAAGATGGCGGTGCCCATTGTCCATAAACGAGGGGGGTGGGGGCGATAGCGGCGACTGCGCGGGCCTGGCACACCGTGGCGAAGTTCCCCTTCTTGCCACAAGCCTTACAAAGGACAGAGCGGGCCGGGCAGCGTTAGCGGGGGTGTTTCTGCTGGCCGCAAAAGTAACATCGGGGACCCCCGGGGTTCGCTCGCTGTCGGTTGGCGCAGACACATTGGCTGGGTAAAGCCCCCGCTGGGGCGGCCGCGCGGCTGGGGGTGTAGGCCTGAATGTTGCGCGAGGTGACCGACATAGAGAGCGTTGTTTCTTTGTCTCTGCAAGGTCGAGCGTGGCCCCTTCTAACAGTCACTGGAGTATGAGGTCCGACCCAATCCCCGTAACAAACGCGTCCCGCATAATGAGGTTTGAATGTTCCGTGGCCGTAACGGCCTGACAGTCACAGTCCCGGACAAGTGGGATTAGAGCCCGCCAGAAGACTTCTATGGACTCACCAGGGAGTTGAGAGCGAGTGGCGAGTATGTGCCTGGCGAAGAGCGTGTTCATTTTCTGAGAGTAATTCTCTTTGAGAAGCATAGTTTCGGTGTAGTTCGGTGCTTCCTGGATTAGCGGAAAGACGCTAGAGCTCAACCTTGAGTCCAGGATCTGTATCTTCTGAGCCTCCGAGACAGGGCTGGGCGCCGAGTTGATGTACGCTTCGAAACAAGCTAGCCAGTGTTGAAAGTCCTCTTTGGCGTCGCTTGAATGCGGATCCAGCTGCAGGCGATCCGGTTTGATACGGAGGTCCATCTTTTGAAAATCTTAGAGAAATAAATCGATGCACGATCAATTGCACAAAAACTTGAGTTGGGTACAACTGAGGCTTTATTGCTCTAAGATGTGTGGCCTCCCACAGCAGCTGGCGAAATGGCTGCAGCATGGAGGACACACATATTTATACTCTGCCTACTGGGCGGAGCCAGCAGGCAGGGACGACCAACCTGTAGTACAGGTCCTACCATACATCTCCTAATAGAGGTGCCACAGTGATTTACCACAACTTTTAAGTCCATTGTCACTGTATCATTAAATTTCCTGGCTGTGGTGTCTTCTAATATTTTGTACAAGTTTCACACAGAGCTTTAACTTACACAAAAAAGTTGTATTCTTTATCAAGCACTCCAGCAACTCGCAGTAAAGCCTCTGTTTTTTTGTGGCCCCAGATGTGCAAACTATCTATGCAACTTCCAAACGATCTTCTTTTTGTCTACCAGATTCTGCTTGCCAGATGTTAACAAGACTTCATGAATTCTTTGGGAAATTTCCGGCTTCCTTAATGGCAGGCAATACTGACTTGATCCAGTAAAATGCAGATCTACAGTCTTCCAGAACAGCATCGCTCTGTCATTTTTCATGTTTAGCATCATCTACGCTTTCTTCATTGAAGACATGCTTAGCAGGAGAGGTATGTCGTTAGAAACCACACATCTGTACTAATCGAAAGGCTGATCCCAGCTATCCTACAAGGGAGAACTACCCTTTTGGAAGACATTAGCGTGTTCTCATCATCCAATGCTAAAACATTGAATATATTCAAGAGGTGGCTAGATATAACACTTGGGGAGAAAGCAGGATTAGGCTATTGAGTTGGATGATCAGCCATGATCGTGGTAAATGACGGAGCAGGCTCGAAGGGCCAAAAGACCTCCTCCTGCTCCTATCTTCTATGTTTCTATGTATGTATCTTCAAACCCGAAGCACATAAAACTTTCATAGTCTTAGACCTTCTGCCAATCTGCCTCAACAAGGGACTTCAGGATCCACCCTGTGTCCTGGCATGGCGGGGGGACCTGTTGGAATTCTTGACTCTTGAGAAGGTTAAGTTTGAACTGAGGGGAAGGATGGAGGGGTTCTACAACTCATGGGCGTTATTCATTATGCACTTTCAAGAACTGGATAACATGGAACATTAGTTGGGGGGGGTGGTGGGTGGGAGGGGAGGGGGGCGGTGTGTGTTAATGGTGACTATGGGTGATTCCTGATTCCTTTTTGTCATTTGCTTATGTGAACATGCAGCTAATGTTTGGGGTTTGGTGGGAGGATGGGATTGTTGTTGATGTGGGGATTGACATATTTGTTACTGATTATTGTTTATTGTTGGTGGGTATAAATTTGGGAGAAAATGTGAAAAAGGAGGAGAATAAAAAATATTTTTTTTAAAAGGTGCTTCAGCCCATCCCGTCTGTTCCGGTCAAAAGCAACCACCTAAATATTCTCATCCCATTTTCCAGCACTTGGCCCATAGCCTTGTATGCCCTGGGCATCACAAGTGCACATCTTAAATGTTATGAGGGTCTCTGTCTCCCCCATCCTTTTAGGCAGCAAACACCACCCTCTGGGCAAAAAGGTTTCCCCTCACAACCCCGCTAAATCTCCTAACCCTTACCTTGGGTAAGCACCAAGTGGGCATCACGGTAGCATTGTGGATAGCACAATTGCTTCACAGCTCCAGGGTCCTAGGTTCGATTCCGGCTTGGGTCACTGTCTGTGCGGAGTCTGCACATCCTCCCCGTGTCTGCGTGGGTTTCCTCCGGGTGCTCCGGTTTCCTCCCACAGTCCAAAGATGTGCAGGTTAGGTGGATTGGCCATGATAAATTGCCCTCAGTGTACAAAATTGCCCTTAGTGTTGGGTGGGGTTACTGGGTTATGGGGATAAGGTGGAGGTGTTGACTGTGGGTAGGGTGCTCTTTCCAAGAGCCGGTGCAGACTCGATGGACAGAATGGCCTCCTTCTGCGCTGTAAATTCTATGATAATCTATGATAAATCCATGCCGCCTGGTCATTGATCCCTCCACCAAGGTGAAAAGTTTGTTCCTGTCTACTCGATCCGTGCTCCTCATAATATTATTCATCTCAATCATGTCCCCCTTAGTCTCCTCTACTCCAAGGAAAACAATCCAAGTCTATCCAATCTCTCTTCATAACTAAAACTCTCCAGCCCAGGCAACATCCTGGTAAATCTCCTCTGCCCCCTTTCCAGTGCTGTCACATCCCTCCTATAATGTGGATTCCAGAATTGCACGGAATACGCTCGCTGTGGCCTACCCAACATTTTATATAGTTCCACCATCACCCCCCCCCCTCTCTTAAACTCTATGCTTCAGCTAATGAAGGCAGTTCACCCCACATGGAAGTGCAACTGTTATCTAATCCTGCTCAGTTGAATGAATCAGCCATAAAAATTACTCATCACTGGATTAAAACTCTCATTGACCCAACACAATTCCTCCATGGCCATCCCCATCCCCACCACCATTTTCTGTCTCGGAATTATCTGTTTCATGCATCATTTTAAAAACTTGATTCCTTCGCTGTGGCCAATGCAATACATAATCACATCAATAATATTGATTAACCACTCCTTCAGGATTTCTTGGATTTAAGCGTCTACTGTCGCCATCCCAGACCTGCTTTTTGTCTCGACTCTCATATCAGCCTTTCAGACTGTGCTTTATATGAAATTATCTTCCACTTGATGACCATCTTAAGGATTTCCAATACTCTGACAGGAGCCACATCGTGTGCGTCTACCACCTACATACACCCACTGGAAGTCAGTAACCCTGGGCGGAATTCTCTGATAATGGGGCAATGTCCGCATGCCCGTGAGAAAACGGGTGCAACTCACTCTGGACTTTCCTGGAGAAAGTCCAGAGTGACTCCTACCTGGAGTGGGCTATCAGGGCCCTGGAATAGTCCTCGCAGCTCCATATTGGACCTTCTGTTAAAGTTTTTGGATGCATTTTACAAAAAAGATGACTTATTGGAAGCATGGTCAACTTCCAATAGATTTAAGAAAATAGATGTGGGGCCCTGCACTTCTGGCCGGGGGTCCCCACATGTGCGCCACGTGCAACATGGCTGACCCACACCATGGACTGGCCCCGACAATATAGGACCCCCCCCCGAGATCGCGTGCGCGTGCCGATCGGTGGCCCCCGATCATGAGCCTGGCTGCCCTGGAGGCCCCCCACGGTGATGGATCACCCCCGCCCCCCACCAGGGCAGCCGTGGACTGAGTCCGCAGCCGCCACTCCGAGCTCCCGCCGGGTGGAACCATGAGTAAACCACACCGACGGGAACTTGGCCAGTTTCCGGCGGAGAATCGCTGCGGGGGCCTCTTTCAATGGTCTCCGACCAGCGCCTCGTCGACCGCATGCGCGCGATTGGCGGTGATTTGCCGGTCCCCGGAGAATCATGGGAGCGGCGTCGGACCCGATCGTGGGTCTGACGCCCATTCTCCGCCCCTGCGTCGAGCGCCATTTCGGGGCGGTGGCGGAGAATCCCGCCCCCCTATCTTTGTAGGGAAATCTGCTTTTAATGTTTTGTCAATCTCGAAACTCGGCCACCATAGAATCCTCCATCCTTTGCTTTACCACAGAGCTACCTATATTTGATCGGAAAGTAGCTGGAAATGACTGTTTTCCCAAAATAATTTCTAGAGCAGCTGCCATTTGGCCTAGGAGAGTGTCTTTAATGTGAAATTGAACCCCCAAAAGTCCACCACGAAATACATGCACAATTGAGTCACTTAAATGTCAATGCAGATTCAGGGATTTCAAGCTCAAATCTCTTCAGTCTCTTATACAACTTATCAAAGTCCATAACATATTCTTCCATGGACTGATCATCTATTTTCTTCAATCTATTGGAAGTTGACCATGCTTCATATGCTTCCAATAAGTCATCTTTTTTGTAAAATGCATCCAAAGACTTTAACAGAAGGTCCAATCCCTGTTCATTGACGAAATCATTGACTTTCATTTCTCAAAACACCTCACTGCTAATCGTACATTTTCCTGGCAATGACAAAGTTAAAACCATACCTTGATTCTTCCGGAGCAATGCCATAACCCGTGTCCACATTTCCCCCTTCTTTTTCCATTGTTGGTATGGTTGAGCATCTAATCATTACCTGTCTTTAATTAGGCAGTTGCGCAAAGGGGTTGCGAGCAATTGGGATTCATGTATTTTTCCCAAGCTTTGGGTCTAATAACCCACCGGATTGTGTGCCGTATGATTGATGCACTTCAGGTTGTCCAGAAGGGTTCTGGGCCAACATCCTGCAGAGCGTGGAGCCCTTGCAGAGATAAGGATAAGAATCGCAGAGGTATGTTATTAACCATGCTTGCTGGTGCAACGCCTTCACCCAGATTAGGCTTCACTTAACCAGGCGGTTTGCATGAGGTCATTTCAAGAGTACATTAAGATGTATGTTTGAAATGAAATTTCCCACTCAATTTCTTTTCATTGAGAAGCCATAAAACTGAGACAGAACACTAATCCAAAGAGAAAGGAGTAGACAATTAAACCTCATTGCACCCATTTCACAATCCAAAATTCCATGCTCTAAGCATTATCTGATCCGATATTGGGCGTGGCTATTTTTCAGGCATGCCTGTTGGAAACTTAAAAGAAGCATTCGTCCCCTTGCATCTTATGAATGAAGAGCCTGCTTTATGCCTTCTCGAGAGCATTGGATTTTGAGAACGTACACGAAGAACAGATTATTTCCCGCATTTTCTACCTCTAATTTCAGATTATTTGAAGTGCTTTACTCAACAAGAGAAAACCTTGCTGATACATATATATCAGTAAACAAAAACTCGAACCCACAATGGAAATGTTTGTATGATTCTACAGCGTCTGGTTCCAACAAGATATGTTAATAATGTTCCAAACTAAATCAATTTGTATTGTTTAGCGCGAGACACTCAGCCCACAGTCAAGATAATGAAGAAGGGAATTTCTTAGCTTCACAGCTCAGGAAACGCAATGCAATTTCAACCCGCCACTGAGTGTGACTGATTACTCAAGGGCCTACAGATCTCATGACTAAATAAGGTTAAAATATGGTGAACAAGAGAAAGCTACTTATTTGCAAGAATCAGAAAAGGCTTCCAGCACAGCGACAGCAAGGAAAATCACTCGCACGTTTTAAAAAAAATCAAACTCTGCAAGTTCTTTCTTGCTGTCCTGAAATACAAATCCAAATTGTGCAGTTTGTACAGTGTACCCCATATTTTCAAACAAGCTTATATCAAAAGGAAATCTGGGACGGACTGGATTCTCCGGCCTCCCAGCCACGTGTTTCTTGGCGGCGGAAGGCGACGCGCTGTTCGCTGGCGGTTGGATTCTCTGCTCCCGCCCACGCCGCTGAGGAACCCGCGAGCGGGGCTGCGCTGTCGGCGGGACCAGAGAATCCCACTGCCAGCGTAGGGCCGGAGAAATCCAGCCCCAATTTCTTCAATAGCGTTTGATGGCAACACAACCGTCATATATGTGTTATATATGTGGGTTAGTGTAGTTGTCTGCGATGTCTCTTTAAGAAGGGAGTCATGTGACATCATCGGATACTTCATGGACTTTTGCCCTTAGTCTAATGCAGGCATTGTCAAACTCAGGGGCGCGACCCGCGGGTGGGTCGCGGGCGGGTGTCGGGCAGGTCGCGGAGCCATCCGTCGCGGCGCTCCCGCTCGCGTGAATCCGCACGCGACAGCTGCAGCAGCCGGCTTTTAATAATGCTGGTTGCGAGCGGTCTTCAAAATGGCGAGGAACAGATAAAAATAATTTGGCTGCTCTGCGCATGCGCACCGATGATCGGGGACGCATGCGCAGTGCGGCCGCATTTTTAAAAATATGGTCGCAGCCTTTTTTTTTCAAGTTCGAGGGACAAAGGGACCATTGGGGCCAAAGGGGCCCAAAACTATTTCCTCCATTTTTGTCAGCAACAAACAAGGTAAGAGAAAATGGTGTGTCGTGCAGGTCGGCCGGCGTGGGCCGCAAAGGTCGGCCGGCGTGGGCCGCAAAGTCGGCCGGCGTGGGTCGTGTAGGTCGGCCAGGTTGGGCCCCGAAGGTTGGCTGGTTGGTAAAAATGGGCCCCCGGAAAAAAGGTTTGAAAAACACTGCGCTAGTACCAATCCTGTATAGTGAAGACCTATCCAATAAACCTCTTTTGATCTTGCATTCAACCCATATGCATAGAACGTACAGTGCAGAAGGAGGCCATTTGGCCCATCGAGTCTGCACCGGCCCACTCAAGCCCTATCCCTATCCCCGTAACCCAATAACCCCTCCCAACCCTTTTGGACACCTCTGAAAGAGCACCCTACCCAGGTCCAATCCCTGCCCTATCCCCAGCATTCTTGTCTGAAGACAAGGAAGAGGCTGAAATCCCTGTAACTCTCCCTAATCTGTGAACACTCAGGAACAATTCAGCATGGCCAATCCACCCAACCTGCACATCCCTGGACCGTGAGAGGAAACCGGAGCATCAGGAGGAAACCCACGCAGACACGGGGAGAACATGCAGACTCCGCACAGACAGTGACCCAGCGGGGAATCGAACCTGGGACCCTGGCGCCCTGAAGCCACAGTGCCAGCCACTTGTGCTACCGTGCTGCCCATGCATCAGCAATCTATTTATTTTGTACTGTGGGTGTAGCTACACCACGTGGGTTGCAACAATTCAAGAGGGCTCAGCAGAATATTCTCAAGTGCAATTCGGGGAATAAAAGCTGACCTAACCAGTAATGCTCACATCCCTTGAGGGAAGAAGTCAAAAGGGCGTGTTGTGTGTGCAGATGATCTTGTTTCCAGGATATGGGATACGTTCTGTGTTTTTGTACAAAAGGCGGGCTTCACTGGGCTTCTGCTGTCAACTTATGCTGATCAGAATTTCAGGCCAGCTGTTATAAACCTCACAAGATTTACGGGGAGGGACCTATTGCGACCTTCCTCGCTGAGAGGCGGGGCCCATCAGCGAGGTAATTGAATACGGACATGAAAGCTGGCCCAGAAAGGAGACTGGGCAGCAAAGTCCCCGCTGGGACCTGGATGGTGACCTGTAAATAGTTTGCTTTAACAATACATCATTTCCGTCATACTCTTGTACCCGATTCATCTGTGACCAGAAAAGTATCGACGAGGGTAAAGTGGAGCTGTAGTCGGCACTGCTAATCATTTGGACACAGTCACCTCCTCATTTGTACCCAAATAAGGTTTGTAACATTCCGAATATGCCGCTGTTTGGCAACTCGATGCGTTCGACGCGAGCGTGGAGATCTGGTTGTGACTCGCAGAGCTTATACGTTTTTTCTTTAAGGCTAATGCTATAGTTGGAGATGAGCGACAGACGGTGATGTTTCTGGCCACCTGTCGGACCACGACGGTCGGTGTTATTAAAAAGCCTGGACTCCAAGAAATTCAAAGAATTGGTGACATTGGTGGCAAACCACTTTGATCCCAAGCCTTTGGTCATAGTACAGTGGTAATATTTCAATGCAGCTGAGAGGACCTCAGGGGAAATCTGTTACTGAGCTCCTGACTCGATTACAAAATTACCGCAATTCTGCGATTATGGCCCATCCCTTCCCGAGATACTGCGGGACCGACTAGTATGTGGACTGAACAACATGATGACCCAGCGGAAGCTTCTAGCAGAACCGTTGTTGGATCTTAGAAGGGTGCAGAGATCTCCTTTTTGCAGGAAAGTGCAGAGGAGGGAGTCCAGGAATTCCAGGGGACATTGAGGATGGTGGTCAGCAGCCTGGGGCGAGCACCCTCCCGGCGTAGGCCCCTCCCACCCCCCGGTTCTCCACCCTGGCCCAAGCACTCTGAGGCCAGGTCCGTGGGCCCAGGGTCGTGAAAGCCAGGCAGGACTCCTCGGGAGAGGGTAATCCCAGACAATTTTGTCGCTTGTGGTCGGAGCAGCCGCAGGGAAAGAAAACCCCAGGGAGCCAGCCGATACGCCCCCCCTACCCGAGGCAGACACCAGCCCAGAGCCTGGACCTTCCACGTGAATCAACCCAAGGATGAAGACTGCATGCAATTGAACTGCATCACGCGCCAAGAGTTGTGCCCATTCGGATCCCCGTTCGGGTAAACGGACACCCCCTTGAGATGGAGTTGGACACGGGAGCTGCAGTTTCGGTCATTGGAGGGCAAACATTCATGAAAAGTAGGATCGGAGTGCAGCAGCTGAGCCTGCGGGACATCGAAACAAGACTGACAATCTATACAGGGGAACTCCTCGCTATAGCAGGGACAATGATGAACCCTGGTGGCCTATAGACTGCAATCCTTTCAGCTGCCGTTTATTGTAGGGCATTGGACCGAGCTTATTGGGTCGTGGTTGTCTGCAGCACCTCCTCCTGGATTGGTAGCAGATCTTTTGGATAAGCACCGGAGGTCTATACGAGGTGTTGGGAAAGTTCCCTGAAGTTTTCCAAGCAGGTTTGTGTAAAACTAATCGAGCCATGGCCAAAATGCAAGTGGCCCTGGTGCACAGCCAAAGCACTTCTGCCCCCAACTGGTCCCCTCATACGAATAGCGGAAGATGAGATGGCACTCAGCTGCCTAAAAGGCCTCGGGATCATCCGTCCGATGATTGGGCAGTACCGATAAACCCCGTACTTAAGCCAGACAAAACAATTTGACTATGTGGCGACTCCAAGTTGACTGTGAATAAGGCTTCCCATTTGGACCGGCACCCGATGTCACAAATTGAAGATTTGTATCCGACGGACATTCATTTACGGAGCTCGATATGAGCCACACATATCTCCAGCTGGAGCTGGGCCCAGAGTCCAGATGTTACGTCACCATCAATACACACAGGGGCCTTTACGAGTATGCCAGGCTGTCGTTTGGAGTATCAATGGCTTGTGCTATTTTTCAATGCATCATGGAAAACATCTTGCGAGGGCTGCCGCGCGTGGCGGTTTATTTGGATGATGTCTTGGTCACTGGAGCCATGGACAAGGGCAACCTAGACAATGGTCCTCCACCATTTTTCCGAAATGGGCATCCACCTCAAGAGGGAGAAGTGAATCTTCCACTCCAAGGAAGTTGTCAACTTGGGATATCGCGTGGAAAGGGATGGATTGTACCCAGTAGAGGAGAAGGTGTGAGCAGCTCGTCGAGCTCCCACTCAAAAAAAGCAACTGGACTTCACTCCTTTCTAAGACTCATAAATGAGTACAGGAAGTTCATTCCTGGCCTGACGACCAGACTCGTCCCCTTTGCACACTTTACTAAAAAAGCAGCAGGAGGGGGCATGGAGAGCACCTCAGGAGGAAGCTTTTGCCAGTGTAAAAAGATAGTTGACGTCATCTGGCGACCCTACCAAACCTTTGTTAGTCACATGTGATGCCTCGCCATATGGCATTGGTGTTGCGCTGAATGGGCTATGGTGTAGAGCGGCCAATCATATTAGTGACCAGGACACTAGCCGTGGCAGAGCGTAAGTACGCTCAGATTAAAAAGGAAAGTTTGCCGGTTGTGCTTACGGTGAAAAAGTTTCACCAGTACATATATTGCCGTCATTCATGATCATGACGGACCATAAGCCGTTACTGGGAGTCTTTAAGGAAGACAAGGCAATTCCACTGATAACGTTCGCCTGGATACAAAGGTGGGCGCTACTATTAGCGGCGTCTGAATATACGTTCGAGCATCACCCAAGGAACTAGATTGTGAACACGGATGTGTTTAGCAGTTTCCCGTTGCCAACGTGCCCCCTGCCACCTCAAAAATGGACGACGTCATCACCATGCCTACTTTCAGGGACACCTTGCCAGTTACTGGTGCCAGAACTGCAATTGGACACAAAATTACCGAACGTCCGCCATGTGGTATTGTACGGAGACCAGCACCGAAAGCTGCCCGGAGACTTGCAGCCCTTTGTGGCCAAATATTGAGGATGGCATTCTCCTGAGAGGGCCCCGTGGTGTGGTCCCGCAACAAGGCTGAGGCCCCATATTACAGGATCTACACCACAAACACCCTTGGGCCTCAATGCTGGCCTCGTAGTTATGTGTGCATTTCTCTGGATGGAGAAATAGAGAGGCTGGTTCAGAAGTGCGACATCTGCCAAGAGCAGCAGAAACTTCCAGCCGCCGCTTCACCCTTGGGCATGGCCAGGCCGGTCTTGGGAATGGCCAGGCCGGTCTTGGGCATGCCATCACGCCGATATCCAGGGATTCATGATCCTGCTTATAGTAGATGGGCGGCACGGTAGCACAGTGGTTGGCACAGTTGCTTCACAGCTCCAGGGTCCCAGGTTCGATTCCTGCTTGGGTCACTGTCTGTGCGAACTGCACGTTCTCCCCGTGTGTGCGTGGGTTTCCTCCGGGTACTCCGGTTTCCTCCCACAGTCCAAAGATGTGCAGGTTAGGTGGATTGGCCATGATAAATTGCCCTTCGTGTCCAAAACGGTTAGGTGGGGTTATTGGGTTACGGGAATAGCGTGGAGGTTTGGGCTTAGGTAGGGTGATCTTTCTAAGGACCAGTGCAGACTCGATGGGCTGAATAGCCTCCTTCTGCTCTGTAAATTCTATGATCTACGATCTGTATTCACATTCTAAGTGGCTGGAGGTCCACAAGGTGTCCTCCAGCACATCGAGAGCGATGATTGAGAAGATCCAGCTCTGTTTTAGCTCACAAGGTATTTCGGAGGTGCTGGTTACAGATAGAGGCACTCCATTTACCAGCGATGAATTCAGCAGTTTTATGAAGGCCAATGGGGTGTGCCACATTCGCACAGCCCGTGCCATCGATCCTCGAATCGGCAGACCAAAAGGGCGGTGCAAACTTTTAAAAGGGGCTGATCGAAGCAGAACTCGGGGTCCTTGGGCACAAAGCTGGCTAGATTTACCCTTTGCTGCCACATCCGGCAGAACCTTTGCTGGGCCGGCAGCTCAGGACGCGCCTCAGCCCCACGTTCCCCGGTGTTGGCGGGAAAGTGCGGTGGAATCAGGAGCAGCAGGGGCGTAGCCCAGTCAGACGAGCACGGATCCGGCAGGTCAGACCAGGTGACGCGGTTCACGTTCGGAATTTCGGCAACAGTGCCATGTAGGTTCCTGGGAGGGTGATGTAGCAAACAAGGCCAGTCTCCCACCAGCTGCGGACGCGCGAGCGGACCATGAAGAAGCATGTAGAATGCCTCGGGGGGCAGCAGGCCGGAATTGTGCCAACCCCCCCTTCCGGAGGAGCCAGCTTCTGACTACGTCTCCCCCACCCAAGCAAGCTCGGCGCGTCGCCCCCTGGGGCACCCAACACCGAGATGCGTGGAGTCATTGACGCAGACTTGGCTATGGAGACCATTGCATCGGAGGTTTGTGACGTTGAGCGGGCCAGGAATCAACCGCCGGGGATGATACTCCCCAGGCGGTTGGCAGGAAAATGTTGTTCTCTGCCACGGTCCACGCCCGCTCATCCGACCCCACAGGTGCAGACGAAGAAGAGCAGGCGCCCTCCTGCTCCATGTTCCTCAGACAGATTTTCAAACTCTTTGGGGGGGGGGGGGCAAGGGACGTTATAATCCTCACGAGACCTACGGGGGTGGGGGGGGGGGGGAACCTTTTAGCCTCCTTGTTAGCTTCGTGGAATAAGAGCTCCCTCGCTGAGAGGCAAGGGCCCACCATCGAGGTAAATGAATACGGACGTAAAAGCTGGCCCACAAAGGAACCTGGGCAAAGAAGACCCGGCTGGGACCTGGATTGTGACCTGTGAATAGTTTGCTTTAGCAATAAATCGTTTTCATTATACTCTTGTACCTGACTCCTCTGTGACCATAAATCCTGCCATTTTCATTGGACGCTCAGTCATTTGTCAAAGTTCACAATGCAACTCTAACTAAACTTCCCTCAAACGTTTTGACAGCTTCCTAATTCCACTTGTTGACTGTCAACCCAAGGCTGATGTCAGGTGTTTCTCCCCCCCCCCCCATCATTTTCAAATATTGATAGCCCTGCATTTCTCACTATTTGTGGTTTTGTTTAGTCCGTGGGTCTGTGAAAGAGAAAGAGGAAAATGTGTTGAACAAACTGCAGATGGGGAGGCCGTGGTCCTCTTGTTCTATACCCCATAACTCTGCCTGCTCCCCGACATCCCCCGCACCCCCCCCCCCCCCCGCACCCACACACACACACACACACACACAGCAACCCTCACCTTCTGATTTTTTGCTTTCGGATACGGAAGAACTGCCAATGCCTCAGGTGGAAGAGAGAGAGAAATCCTCCGTCAGCGATGAAGAAGCAGTTATTCTGACACTCGCAGCCACTCAGGTATTGGTGGTCCATCTCCCCTTGGAGCCTGGTATAGAATTGGAAGCAACACTTGATCAGTCACTGGGCACAAGTAGGCTGCAGCCAGGTCAGGGTGAACGCTGGCATGTGTGCCAATTCCCACAGAGGGCAAGGGCACGCAGGTGTTTCCGCTACAGGAGGCTCGAATGAGGATTTTGATGGAGCGGCCATGGGTCGACGCCGATGAGCAGGCACACTGTGATGTGTGCTGCACTGACAAGGTTAGCAGTCAGCTTCTTGTCACTGTCAAGGAGCATAGAGGGATTGGATCTTCAACATGGCACAGGGACGCATGCAGAGCTTGGCATCCCTTCCAGGATGGAATGGAATGGGTTTTTAATTCCATGACAGCATTTGCGGACCTAACTATAATGGAATGTCTGGTGGCAGCTGCCTCTTTTTTTTTTTTTCAATGGTTTTATTCTCCATTTTCACATTTCCCTTCAAAATCTATACCCCACCCACAGACAGTAAATGGTAACAAATATAAAATCAATCCCCTTAACAATAACAACGATCCCATCCTCCCACCACCACAAACAACGGCCCACCTGCCAATATATGCATCCAATAAAACAAACCCTCCCACGGTGGAAACAAAGAACAAAGGAGAAAAAGGAAAAGGAGTCCGGGACCATCCATGGTCACCATTGATCTATAGAGTCCACTCCCCCCCTTACATTTAACGCCATCCAACCTCTGAAAGAGTACCGTACATGATACCCAAGAGTTGTAAACACCTCCCCCCCCCCCCCCCCCCCCCCCCCTCCTCTCCAACTCCTCCCGTCCACTGACTCTTGTAAAACTCCTCCCCCCAACCTCGGTTCCTTCCCTCCAACTTTCCACCCCGGCTAGACCACTCGGACCCTGTTCTGCCAGGCTCCGATGGCGGCAGCCCCTCCCCCCACCTCACTCCCGTTCACTGGCCGGCTTAAACCGGCCAGTGTGGAGGCCCCCGCCCGGGTCCCTTTCCCCCTTCTGGCCCTAGGAAAGCCCAGAAATCCCCTTTTAGCACACAAACCCCGCATATCCACCTACACCCCAAAGAGCCCTCATTTCGAGTGAAAGTCCCGTCACTTCCCTTGTCCAAATATATACCACATTGGCTCCTTTAGCCTCTACACCCGCGCGCAGTGATACAAAAAAGAAGAAAATACAGTCATGAGGTTACATCGGCACATGGCCATTCCTCAATTTCTCAGTTCTGCCACAGTCCTTCTGCCTTCGCAAACTCCTCTGCTGCTTCCGCCGTTCCAAAATAAAAGTTCTTGAGCTTGTAAGTCAGCCTCAGCTTCGCTGGATATACAATGCCGCACCGCACCTTGCTAATGTACAGTGCCCTCTTCACCCGGTTGAAGGCAGCCCACCTCCTCGCCAGCTCCACCGTAAAGTCCTGGTATACACGTATACCAGCTCCAGCCCACTGCACCACCTGCTTGGCCCAGCACAGGACCTTCTCCTTCACACTGTACCTACGGAAGCACAGAGTCACTGCCCTTGGCGGCTCACTCGCCTTTGGTACAGGCCTCCATGACCGATGAGCCCGATCCAGTTCATATCGGGATCGAACTCGATCCTTCAACTCCTTCGGGCAGCCCCACAATCCTCAAATTCTGTCGCCTGGATCTGTTTTCCAGGCCTTCCATTTTTCCTCGCAGATCCTTGTTAATGTCCATCACCTTCCGCATCTCTTTCCCCATCGAGGCAAGTTGATCACCGTGCTGCAATAATGTCTCCTCCACTTCCTTCAGCGCCTCCCCTTGCTCCCGCACCTCCGCCAGTGCGCTCGCCACCGCCGTCGTCACCGGGGAAATCGTCTCCTCCACCAGCACACTCAAAACCTCCCTCATCTCCTTCCTCATTGTCTCCATGTATTTTGTAAACTGCCTTTCGAATTCCGCAGGCATCACCTTAGTTATTTCTTCAGCCGTAAGCAATGAGGCCTCCCCTGGTGCTCCAGCCTCCATTTTCCTTGGTGACCCCGTGGTGACCTTTCCACTCCCCGATGGAACTTCAGCTGTTTTTTTTACGGCCGTTATTTTGCTCACCCTCGACATTTTCCTTTACTGCGCATACACTGTGCCTCCTCTGTGCCTTCTCCCTGCCTCTGCCGCCTCCGTGGACCCTGGGACCGGGCTTAAAGCCCCGAAAATGCCGTTCCCGAACGGGAGCCCTCGATTGTGCGGCTGCCTCCCGCCCGCCGTCACCAGAAGCCCTGGTGGCAGCTGCCTCAACGTCCACTGAAGGCCAGGCAGATATCACCCTATGTCTCAGTACTGTAGTGAAAGCCCAGACAGAAGTTATAAGATTCATGCTTGCTGCCATGCCGACTCAGATTGTTGCCATCATGGCTGCAGATGTCTGTGCTCAAAGAGGCATGCAGGCTCACACAGCAGTCCAATTACAAGAATTGCTGAGGGGCCACCCTATGAGGGTGTTGCAGTGTCTCCGTGGAGCATGACCTTCAGAATGACAGCATTTAAAAGGAAATAATAACAGAACATTTAGAAAGTCAAATGCAATCCATCAGTCTCCCTGGTTTTAAGAAGGGTAAATCATGTTTGACTAATTTCCGACAGGTCTTCGAAAATGTAGCAAGCCAACTGGATAATGGACATCCTATAGACGTACTATATCTAGACTTCCAGAAATCCTTTGCTAAGGTGCCGCACAAAAGTTTAAAGTACAAGGGAAGGTCACATGGGAAGAGGAATAATTTACTGGCTTGGCGAGAAGACTGGCTAACCGAAAGAAGGGAGAGAGTCGGGATAAATAGGTCTTTTTCCAGTTGGCAAGATGTAACTAATGGGGTGCCACAGGGTTTGGTCCTCAGGCCCCAACAATTTACAATATATATTAATGACTCGCTGCAATGGAAGTGCGGGTCGCTGCACTGGTAGCACAAGGACTACACTGGTGGTGCGGGGGTGGGGGGCTGCACTGGCTGTGTGGGGGGCTACCCTGGCAGCACGGGGATTACAATAGCAGCACAGGGATCACACAGGAAACACGGGCGGGATTCTCCAATCCTGGGGCTAAGTGTAGACGCCGTCGTAAACGCCGAAGCGTTTTACGACGGCAACATCTGACCCTGTGCCGCACAGGGGGCCAGCACGGCACTGGAGAGCCTCACGCTGCTTCAGCTGCCTATATGGGCGGCACGGGTCTGCGCATGCGCAGCATGGTTGGCGCGAGTTCATGCATGCGTGCCACGGCCAGCGCGAGTTCGCACATGCGCGTGGATTGCTGTCACCGCACCGGCCCTGACGCAACATGGTGGAGACCTACAGGGGCCCGGCGCGGAGGAACATAGGCCCCACCAGGATAAGCACGCCTGCCGAGCGGTAGGCCCCGATCGTGGGCCAGGCCAGCGTGGAGGCCCCACCTGGAGGCGGACCCATCCTCCCCCCACCAGGCCGCCTGCCGCAGCATGAACACCAAGGTCCCGCTGGGTAGGACCACACGAGAACAACGCCGGCGGGACTCGGCGGGCACTCAGCCCATCACGCGGGGAGAATCGCCGGGGGACGGGGACAAGTTGAACGGCCCCCGACCAGCATCACACCGACCGCGCCAATGGTCACCGGAGAATCGGCGGAGCGTGATCCCGCCCCCCCACTCCCAGCGATTCTCTGACCCAGCGCAGGGTCGGAGAATCCCACCTGGGGATTATACTGGCAGTGTGGGGATTACACTGGCTGTGTGGGGATTACACTGGCACTGTGGGAATACACTGGCAGTGTGGGAATACACTGGCAGTGTGGGGATTACACTGGCAGTGTGGGGATTACACTGGCAGCGTGGGGATTACACTAGCAGTGTGGGGATTACGCTGGCAGTGTGGGGATTACACTGGGAGTGTGGGGATTACACTGGCAGTGTGGGGATTACACTGGCAGTGTGGGGATTACACTGGCAGTGTGGGGATTACGCTGGCAGCGTGGGGATTACACTGGCAGTGTGGGGATTACGCTGGCAGTGTGGGGATTACACTGGCAGTGTGGGGATTACACTGGCAGTGTGGGGATTACACTGGCAGTGTGGGGATTACGCTGGCAGTGTGGGGATTACACTGGCAGCGTGGGGATTACACTGGCAGCGTGGGGATTACACTGGCAGTGTGGGGATTACACTGGCAGTGTGGGGATTACACTGGCAGTGTGGGGATTACACTAGCAGTGTGGGGATTACGCTGGCAGTGTGGGGATTACACTGGCAGTGTGGGGATTACACTGGCAGCGTGGGGATTACACTGGCAGTGTGGGGATTACACTGGCAGTGTGGGGATTACACTGGCAGTGTGGGGATTACGCTGGCAGTGTGGGGATTACGCTGGCAGTGTGGGGATTACGCTGGCAGTGTGGGGGTTACACTGGCAGTGTGGGGATTTTATTGGCAGTGTGGGGATTACACTGGCAGTGTGGGGATTACACTGGCAGTGTGGGGATTACACTAGCAGTGTGGGGATTACGCTGGCAGTGTGGGGATTACACTGGCAGTGTGGGGATTACACTGGCAGTGTGGGGATTACACTGGCAGTGTGGGGATTACACTGGCAGCGTGGGGATTACACTGGCAGTGTGGGGATTACACTGGCAGTGTGGGGATTACACTGGCAGCGTGGGGATTACGCTGGCAGTGTGGGGATTACACTGGCAGTGTGGGGATTACACTGGCAGTGTGGGGATTACACTGGCAGTGTGGGGGTTACACTGGGAGTGTGGGGATTACACTGGCAGTGTGGGGAATACACTGGGAGTGTGGGGATTACACTGGCAGTGTGGGGAATACACTGGGAGTGTGGGGATTACACTGGCAGTGTGGGGGTTACACTGGCAGTGTGAGGATTACACTGGCAGTGTGGGGAATACACTGGGAGTGTGGGGATTACACTGGCAGTGTGGGGGTTACACTGGCAGTGTGAGGATTACACTGGCAGTGTGGGGATTACATTGGGAGCACGGGGGGGACGTTTCTTTGCTTCAGAGTGTTCGTAGAGAAGCACCCGCAGTGCTTTGCAGCATCAGAAAACCACTCAGATGCTGATCGACCTGATGTCTATATTCAGCATTTCTCGCTCTTATTCCACATTGCCAGGATTCAATTTTCCTCTGTTTCTCTTTACTGAAAAAAAGCATAACTTCTAATGGGAAATATTTGTGATATTTAGAACATTATGCAGGATGTTCAACTGATATTTGTTGAAAAGGTGGAATGAAGACTCGGACAGCCCAATGTCCAATGACTGTTTTTGAGGATAAATCTCACAACTAGAATGCCCGTCTCTTCGTCCATCTATCCATTCCTCCATCCACCTTTCCATTCATCCCTCCATCCACCTTTCCATTCATCCATCCATCCCTCCGTCCACCTTTCTATTCATTCATCCATCCATCCATCCCTCCATCCACCTTTCCATCCCTCCATCCACCTTTCCATTCATCCATCCATCCACCTTTCCATTCATCCATCCCTCCATCCACCTTTCCATCCATCCATCCTTCCATCCACCTTTCCATCCATCCCTCCATCCACCTTTCCATCCATCCCTCCATCCACCTTTCCATTCATCCATCCATCCACCTTTCCATTCATCCATCCATCCATCCGCCCATCCATTCATCAACTCATGCTCTGGATGCCAAGTGAATGGTGATAGTGAGAGACAAACGCATCCCACCTCTTGAGATACCAAAATATTTATGTTAAATAGATTATATAAATGCCAGGAAGCTCCGACGTTTAGTCAGACCCAGGGTTCGGAAAAAATGCAATTGGTTTGAAGCAAATAAAACCTTATTGGTAAACCTGTTGGTATTGTTTTGCCGATCTTCCGTTGACTGATCTTGAAAATAACCTCCCTTGGCAACCTACAATGTATTTTTCCAGAAATAATATGGTGGATCACGCAACTTAGTGAACATGCCACAGAAGCACATTGGGGTTGTGTATATGATAGTGTGGCGTTTTGTATAGGAAGAATGAGTGCCTCATGAACAACGGTTGTCAACAGCACTATATATCTGACACATAGAATAACATTGCAAATGGCACAATTGCTCATTTAAAAGTGAACGCGATACCATTGCCACTGTTATTCTGATACTGTAAAGAAAGTAGAAAATGCTGGAAAGTCACAGCTTTTTAGTACCACAAAGAGAGGGCATGGTTAGGCCAACTGGAGATTCGCATCAGATTCTACTCTGATTTTTGTCCATACTCCACAAATTGGATTACATTTTGTGGTCAACCATGAACAAACAGTACCAGAGCTATTCATTGCATTTAGTCTTGCCCACAGGCTTAACTCGAGGTTTTGCACTTGAACTTACTGTGGGTAGAAAGACATTTCAGTGTGTTGCTCTCTACATGGGATTCGAGTCCCAAGCCTGTGGGCCAAGAAACTGTGTATCTCCTTAACTAATTGGACTGGAGAATCCTTAATTGGGCATGCAGAGACTGGACCAGAAAGCATGTCAAAGCGTGAATTGGAAGTGAAATAAGGAGAAGGAACAAAAGATAGGATGAAGAGAGACTTAAAAAAGACGGGGGGAGGGGGGAATAATCCAATCTGAAGGAATCAGACTTCACGTTTTTAAAAGTTAATTTTCAGTGCTAGAGTGGTTGTTGGGTAGCAATTAGGACTTATCGTGCTATTAAAAATGCACTTGTGCAGGAATTATCTGGCATTTTGGCTGGTAGCTATTATGTAAGGAAAGCAAGGGCAGCACGGTGGCACAAGTGGTTAACACAGTTGCCTCTCGGCGCCGAGGTCCCAGGTTCGATCCCGGCTCTGGGTCACTGTCCGTGTGGAGTTTGCACATTCTCCCTGTGTTTGGGTGGGTTTCGCCCCCACAACCCAAAGATGTGCAGGGTAGGTGGATTGGCCACGCTAAATTGCCCCTTAATTGGAAAAAATGAATTGGATACTCTAAATGTAAAAAAAAAATGTAAGTAAAGCAACCTAACTGCATTCCATGTAGTTCAATGTCAAGCAATATGATGCAGCTTCTAAAGGAGCGGGCCAACTTGGACATCCTGATTTCTGCCTTGAACTCTGTGTGTGTAGTTATCGGAGTTTGCTACCCACGTTACACTTTAATAACGGTGAATGCTATGAGCTTCAACATTGCTTTTCCACACAATCTGGTCCTTTGTGTACGCGTCTGGCACAACAATGAAACAAATGAATAGAATTTCAGAAGAACATAAGAACATAAGAACTAGGAGCAGGAGTAGGCCATCTGGTCCCTCGAGCCTGCTCCACCATTCAATGTGATCATGGCTGATCTTTTGTGGACTCAGCTCCACTTTCCGGCCCGAACACCATAACCCTTAATCCCTTTATTCTTCAAAAAACTATCTATCTTTATCTAAAAAACATTTAATGAAGGAGCCTCTATTGCTTCACTGGGCAAGGAATTCCATAGATTCACAACCCTTTGGGTGAAGAAGTTCCTCCTAAACTCAGTCCTAAATCTACTTCCCGTTATTTTGAGGCTATGCCCCCCAGTTCTGCTTTCACCCACCAGTGGAAACAACCTGCCCGCATCTATCCTATCTATTCCCTTCATAATTTTATATGTTTCTATAAGATCCCCCCTCATCCTTCTAAATTCCAATGAGTACAGTCCCAGTCTACTCAACCTCTCCTCGTAATCCAACCCTTTCAGCTCTGGGATTAACCTAGTGAATCTCCTCTGCACACCCTCCAGCGCCAGTACGTCCTTTCTCAGGTAAGGAGACCAAAACTGAACACAATACTCCAGGTGTGGCCTCACTAACACCTTATACAATTGCAGCATAACCTCCCTATTCTTAAACTCCATCCCTCTAGCAATGAAGGACAAAATTCCATTCACCTTCTTAATCACCTGTTGCACCTGTAAACCAACTTTGTGCGACTCATGCACTAGCACACCCAGGTCTCTCTGCACAGCAGCATGGTTTAATATTTTATCATTTAAATAATAATCCCTTTTGCTGCTCTTCCTACCAAAATGGATAACCTCACATTTGTCAACATTGTATTCCATCTGCCAGACCCTAGCCCATTCACTTAACCTATCCAAATCCCTCTGCAGACTTCCGGTATCCTCTGCACTTTTTGCTTTACCACTCATCTTAGTGTCGTATGCAAACTTGGACATTTTGCCCTTGGTCCCCAACTCCAAATCATCTATGTAAATTGTGAACAATTGTGGGCCCAACACTGATCCCTGGGGGACACCACTGGCTACTGATTGCCAACCAGAGAAACACCCATTAATCCCCACTCTTTGCTTTCTATTACTTAACACATCCTCTATCTATGCTACTAATTTACCCTTAATGCCATGCATCTTTATCTTATGCAGCAAACTTTTGTGTGGCACCTTGTCAAAGGCTTTCTGGAAATCCAGATATACCACATCCATTGGCTCCCCATTATCTACCGCACTGGTAATGTCCTCAAAAATTCCACTAAATTAGTTAGGCACGACCTGCCCTTTATGAACCCATGCTGCGTCTGCCCAATGGGACAATTTCCATCCAGGTGCCTCGCTATTTCCTCCTTGATGATAGATTCCAGCATCTTCCCTACTACCGAAGTTAAGCTCACTGGCCTATAATTACCCGCTTTCTGCCTACCTCCTTTTTTAAACAGCGGTGTCACGTTTGCCAATTTCCAATCCGCCGGGACCACCCCAGAGTCTAGTGAATTTTGGTAAATTATCACTAGTGCATTTGCAATTTCCCTAGCCATCTCTTTTAGCACTCTGGGATGTATTCCATCAGGGCCAGGCGACTTGTCTACCTTTAGCCCCATTAGCTGGCCCATCACTATCTCCTTGGTGATAACAATCGTCTCAAGGTCCTCTCCTGTCATAGCCTCATTTCTATCAGTCACTGGCATGTTATTTGTGTCTTCCACTGTGAAGACTGACCCAAAAAACCTGTTCAGTTCCTCAGCCATTTCCTCATTTCCCATTATTAAATCTCCCTTCTCATCCTCTAAAGGACCAATATTTACCTTAGCCACTCTTTTTTGTTTTATATATTTGTAGAAACCTTTACTATCTGTTTTTATATTCTGAGCAAGTTTACTCTCATAATCTATCTTACTCTTCTTTATAGCTTTTTTAGTAGCTTTCTGTTGCCCTCTAAAGATTTCCCAGTCCTCTAGTCTCCCACTAATCTTTGCCACTTTCTATGCTTTTTCCTTCAATTTGATACTTTCCCTTATTTCCTTAGATATCCACGGTCGATTTTCCCTCTTTCTACCGTCCTTCCTTTTTGTTGGTATAAACCTTTGCTGAGCACTGTGAAAAATCGCTTGGAAGGTTCTCCACTGTTCCTCAACTCGTTCACCATAAGGTCTTTGCTCCCAGTCTACCTTAGCTAGCTCTTCTCTCATCCCATTGTAATCTCCTTTGTTTAAGGACACTACTGTTTCATTTTACCTTCTCACCCTCCATCTGTATTTTAAATTCCACCATATTGTGATCGCTCCTTCCGAGAGGATCCCTAACTATGAGATCCTGAATCAATCCTGTCTCATTACACAGGACCAGATCTAGGACCGCTTGTTCCCTCGTAGGTTCCATTACATACTGTTCTAGGAAACTATCGCGGATACATTCTATAAACTCCTCCTCAAGGCTGCCTTGACTGACCTGGTTAAACCAATCAACATGTAGATTAAAATCCCCCATGATAACTGCTGTACCATTTCTACATGCATCTGTTATTTCTTTGTTTCTTGCCTACCCCACCATAATGTTACTATTTGGTGGCCTATAGATTACTCCTATCAGTGACTTTTTTGCCTTACTATTCCTGATTTCCACCCAAATGGATTCAACCTTATCCTCCATAGCACCAATGTTATCTCTTACTATCGCCCGGATGTCATCCTTAAATAACAGAGCTACACCACCTCCCTTACCATCCACTCTGTCCTTCCGAATAGTTTGATACCCCTGGATATATAACTCCCAGTCGTGATCATCCTTTAACCATGTTTCAGTAACGGCCACTAAATCATAGTCATTCACGATGATTTGCACCATCAACCCATTTACCTTATTCCGAATACTACGAGCATCCAGGTAAAGTACACTTATGTTGGCTTTTATATCTCTGTTTTGAATCTTAACACCTTGATCAGTAACCTCTCCTAAGTTATATTTCCTCTTAACTTTTCTCCTAATTTTCCTTGTCTTTGAACCCATATCTTCATGTCACAACCTGCCGCATCACTTACCAATTATGTTTTTACTTTCCGTTTTATTCCTTTTAGTATTACTGGGCCTAGTCACTGAGCTCCCCTCAGTCACTGTACCTTGTACTGTCGCCCTTTTTGATTGTTGACTATGGCTTCTCTGCCTTACGCTTTCCCCCTTACTGCCTTTTGTTTCAGTCCCTGTTTTGCTACCTTCCGACTTCCTGCATTGGTTCCCACCCCCCCTGCCACATTAGTTTAAACCCTCCCCAACAGCTCTAGCAAACACCCCCCCCTCCTAGGACATCTGTTCCAGTCCTGCCCAGATGCAGACCGTCCGGTTTGTACTGGTTCCACCTCCCCCAGAACCAGTTCCAATGCCCCTGGAATTTGAATCCCTCCCTCTTGCACCATCTCTCGAGCCACGCATTCATCCTATCTATCCTGACAGTCCCACTCTGACGAGCTCATGGCACAGGTAGCAATCCTGAGATTACTACCTTTGAGGTCCTACTTTTTAGTTTAACTCCTAACTACCTGAATTCAGCTTGTAGGACCTCATCCCATTTTCTACCTATATCGTTGGTGCCTATGCTCACCCTCCCCCCCCCCCAGAATGTCCTGCAGCCGCTCCGAGACATCCTTGACCCTTGCACCAGGGAGGCAACATACCATCCTGGAGTCTCGATTGCATCCGCAGAACTGCCTGTCTATTCCCGTTACAATTGAGACCCCTATCACTATAGCTCTGCCATTCTTCTTCCTGCCCTGCTGCGCAGAAGAGCCAGCCATGGTGCCATGAACCTGGCTGCTGTTGCCTTCCCCTGGTGAGCCATCTCCCTCAACAGTATCCAAAGCGGTATATCTGTTTTGCAAGGAGATGACCACAGGGGACACCTGCACTGCCTTCCTACTCTTGCTCTGTCTTTTGGTCACCCATTTTCTATCTCCCTCAGTAACTTTCACCTGCGGTGTGACCAATTCGCTAAACGTGCTATCTACGACATCCTCAGCATCGCGGATGCTCCATAGTGACTCCATCCGCAGCTCCAGAGCCGTCAACTGGACACACTTCTTGTACGTGAAGGAGCCAGGGACAGTGGACGTGTCCTGAGCTCCCACATCGCACAAGAGGAGCATGACACGGGTCTGGGATCCTCTGCCATGTCTTATACCTTTGGTTAACTTCTACAACTACAGTTCCGAAAAACGAAAAACAAAGAAAAAAATAAATAAATATACCAATAAAAAGAAAAAGAGAAAAGAAAAACTACTTACCAGACACTTACCAGGGATAAAAAGCACCTCCTCCCCACCCAGGTTCGAATTCCCACCTAGCTTAAAATTCCCAAACTCACTCTTCGTTCTGTCTCACTCTGGCTGTGTCTTCTCCGGCTCACTGGGAGAACTTAACAAGTACGGATTAGAATTACTATAATAAAAAAAGAAAGTCACCAGTTGAGAAATGATTTTAATCATGATAAATCAGAATGGTTTTGCTGGTGAGAGAGTTTAATCTACAGCCACCAAAATCATTCTTTACCTTTTGCAAGGATCACAATGCCATGGGATCAAATTGTAGACCCTGTAGGAGATAGTTCCCTTCTGATGTATGTTAGGTGGATGTACCTTTAAGAAATGGATGTTTATCAAATGGCTGCAGTGATGTCAGTGTGTGAGTGGAGCTGAGCTCTGGCTCTGCTTTTACTTTCATTTTGAGCTGGCATCTGCAGTGTGTTTAGTTTAGTTTTCAGAGTTGGAGAGCTGCATTCAAAGCAAGCAGATATGTAAAATGATCTTTCTCTGTACAAGCTAAAGAATGTCTTCAGCTCATTGATGATTTCAAAGAAATACCTGTTTCTGAAGGGAATTTAAACCTGCTGTCTTTATTTAAAAAGGGTTTAACTTGTGGATGTTGTTTGGAAGGTTATTAAGGGTTATCTATAGAGTACATGTATCTTTTGGGGGGGGGGGGGTTGTCAGGGTTGGTTGTTGATAAACTGTTTACTGTGTGTTTATAAAATGTTAACTCAATTCATAGAATAAACATTGTTTTTGTTTAAAAATACTTTTAGTTCTCTGTTGCATCACGCCTGTAAAGAATGGGCCCTTGTGCTCCCCATAACCAAAATCTAGTAAAAGTTGTGGGTCAGGTGAACTCCATGATATACTTTGGGGTTCTCTAAACCCTGGCCCATAATATATTGGACAAGATAGTTGCAAAGCACGTGACTGAGTATGAATGGATAAGGAAGTGAATGTTTTGAAGTATGGACCATTAAGGCTGCACAGAAAAAGTCGCATAGCATGTGTAGCGGTGAGAGATTGGATTGGATTTGTTTATTGTCACGTGTACCGAGGTACAGTGAAAAGTATTTTTCTGCGAGCAGCTCAACAGATCATTAAGTACATGAGAAGAAAAGGGAATAAAAGTAAATACATAACAGGGCAACACAACATATACAATGTAACTACATAAGCACTGGCATCGGATGAAGCATACAGGGTGTAGTGTTAATGAGGTCAGTCCATAAGAGGGTCATTTAGGAGTCTGGTGACAGTGGGGAAGAAGCTGTTTTTGAGTCTGTTCATGCGTGTTCTCAGACTTCTGTATCTCCTGCCCGATGGAAGAAGTTGGAATAGTGAGTAAACCGGGTGGGAGGGATCTTTGATTATGCTGCCCGCTTTCCCCAGGTAGCGGGAGGTGTAGATGGAGTCAATAGATGGGAGGCAGGTTCGTGTGATGGACTGGGCGGTGTTCACGACTCTCTGAAGTTTCTTGCGGTCCTGGGCCGAGCAGTTGCCATACCAGGCTGTGATGCAGCCCGATAGGATGCTTTCTATGGTGCATCTGTAAAAGTTGGTAAGGGTTAATGTGGACATGCCGAATTTCCTTAGTTTCCTGAGGAAGTATAGGCGCTGTTGTGCTTTCTTGGTGGTAGCGTCGACGTGGGTGGACCAGGACAGATTTTTGGAGATGTGCACCCCAAGGAATTTGAAACTGCTAACCATCTCCACCTCGGCCCCGTTGATTTTGACAGGGGTGTGTACAGTACTTTGCTTCCTGAAGTCAATTACCAGCTCTTTAGTTTTGCTGGCATTGAGGGCGAGATTGTTGTCGCTGCACCACTCCACTAGATTCTCTATCTCCCTCCTGTATTCGGACTCGTCGTTATTCGAGATCCGGCCCACTATGGTCGTATCGTCAGCAAACTTGTAGATGGAGTTGGAACCAAGTTTTGCCACGCAGTCGTGTGTGTACAGGGAGTAGAGTGGGGGGCTAAGTACGCAGCCTTGCAGGGCGCCGGTGTTGAGGACTATTGTGGAGGAGGTGTTGTTGTTCATTCTTACTGACCATTCTTAGAGATAAAGTGAATTAATTCCAGCTTTACTTGAAATAGTTATTCTTTGATAGTCATTTCATTATACTATGCTGCCACCAATCAGCAGGAACAGAGGAAGATAGGACTTATGGGTGGCACGGTGGCACAGTGGCTAACACCTTTGCCCCACAGCGCCAGGGACCCAGGTTCAATTCCCGCCTCGGGTGACTGTCCCGAGTTTTGGGACTCGGGAGTTTTGTACTTTCTCCCCGTGTCTGCGTGGGTTTCCTCTAGCTTCTCCGGTTTCCTCCCACAGCCCAAAGATGTGCAGGTTAGGTGGATTGGCCATGCTAAATTGCCCTTTGTGTGCAAAAAGCTAGGTAAGTTTACAAGGATAGGTTGGGGGCGGGGGGGGGTGGTGCCTAGGTTCGGTGCTCCTTCAGAGGGTTGGTGCAAACTCAATGGACCAAATGCCCTTCTTCTGCACTATAGGTATTCTATGAGTAAGTTAAGATACTGGACCAGACCCCAACATTTGTTCGGATACTGGACAAGAACCCAAATAGTTTTTTTTAAATTTGTAAAACTGTACTGCCACAAATATAAAATATACACCGATTTCCACATTCATCACAAGTAGGCCATTCAATCCTTGGATGTCATAATCCACGTCATGTCACAACATCAATCAGAATCTCAACAGAGTGCAGGGTGCTGACCCTATAGTTCACCGCCATCTGCATGGATCTTTCCTGGAACATTCCCCATCGGGCTAGATCAACATTTTATATTTGGTCGTCTCCTCAGCTTAAAAATAATTAGCTCAGCTACAGGAGTTGCCAGTAATCCAGTCCAACACTCTGAACCCAGCCATACAAAAATAGGATACAGACATTCGGAGGAAAAAATAAGTTCCACTGTAAACACCGCAGATTTCGGAAAGTGACTGTATAAAGAATAACTGCTCCCTCACTCGCTCTGTTCTCACACACATTGGGATTGACCTTCACTTTGACTTGAACGGAAATAAAAATCACAAGTAATGGAAAACTGGCTGCTGACTTGCTACTAACCACATTACCCTAGTGCAGGCATTGTCAAACTCGGGGTCGCGGCCCGCGGGTGGGTCGCGGGCGGGTGTCGGGAGGGTCGCGGAGCCGTCCGTCGCGGCGCTCCCGATCGCGCAAATCCGCGCGCAACAGCCGCAGCTTTTAATAATGCCGGCTGCGAGCGGCCTTCAAAATGGCCAGGAAGAGATTTTAAAAAGTCGGCCGCACTGCGCGTGCGTGTCCGATCATCGGTGCGCATGCGCAGTGCGGAAGCATTTGTTTTTATATGGTCGCAGCCGTTTTTTTCCAAGTTCGGGGGACAAATGGACCATTGGGGCCAAAGGGGCCCAAAACCATTTCCTCCATTTTGTCAGCAGCAAACAAGGTAAGAGAAAATGGTGGGTCGCGCAGGTCGGCCGGCGTGGGTCGCGAAGGTCGGCTGGCGTGGGTCGCGCAGGTCGGCCGGCGTGGGTCGCGAAGGTCGGCCGGCGTGGGTCGCGAAGGTCGGCCAGGTTGGTAAAAATGGGTCCCCAGAAAAAAAGTTTGAAAAACACTGCCCTAGTGCACCGAGTCAAGATCTGTGTGTTTTTCTTTCTGCAACCTCACATGCTCCATACTTTCACTTCTTTGCACATGCAAACTCAATCATGCTGTTTTGTCATTATCCTGCTATCTGTCAGAAGGAAAGCATCCATCTTCCGGAAAATTGAATTACTGGCACAGATGCCTGCATATTAAGTCAATCACCGCCACTCTTTTGACATCAACAGCTGCTGCTGCTTCTCCAGCTTTCTCCAGCACCACGGCAGAATTACAAATCTCCCCTTGCTTGCGAACATTATACCGTGAGCACAGAACGAAATGCAACCCTATTACTTTGCATTAGCCGCGCTGGGTGAATTTGCAACTCCAGTTCTTTGTACAATAAGCAGCGTTTAAGTTTTGCAGCATCGTTCGAGTTCAGACTGTTTCCAATAGTGAGGGATCAGGAATGAAATTCAACGCAAGAAATTTAGAACTGGAGGGTGGAGGAACCGTTTAGATAAAGAATTGTGAATTGTAACTTCTTCAGGGTTAATAGTCGAGGCAGAAATGGTCCATTTGAATAGGTTAGATAAGCAAATGAAGGAAAGGGGGATATGGGAAGAAGGTCGATGAACGTGATTTGAACTGTTTGCTTGCATGGAGAGTATTCACTGACACGGACTGATTGGGTGGAATGATCCATTTCCATGCTGGAACCTTTATGTTGAGCACATGGTGAAAGCCTTTTATTTCCATTTGTACAGCAACTATAAAGTTTAATTTTATTTCTCATAAGCAATATTCCTTCCCGATGGCATACAGAGTAAAAAAAATGTAAAGTCACCAACGTCCCAGATGACCATAGGCTGCTTTCCCCTTTGAGGGGGGAGAGCTGACTGGCGGTGATTTAACCTGAGGATCACCACACCTCAGGCGAGGGGCGAGGTTGAGAAGGTTGAATAACCTCAGCCGGCACGGGAATCGAACCGGTGCTGCTGGCCTCGCTCTGCATCACAAGCCAGCTGTCCATCCGACTGAGCTAAACCGGCCCCCGCACCGGCATACAGACTACTGAATATAAATTTATGAAAAATGGTACATTAGGAGCTTGTATAGATTAAGTTGCACTTAAATTAGAGTGCAACAAGGCCGTTAAATCTCTGGAGAGTCCAAAATCAAGAAAGGCACCAGACACCGATCTGTTTGAGATCTAACCAGCCCTGTTGGCTGTGGTAAACACTGTGTTCTTATACTGAGGGTTGTACGGTAGAACCTGCACTATAGGTTCACCTGGGCCCCTGCATGCTAGCTCCGCCCAGGAGCCGGGTTATAAATATGCGTGGCCTTCAGCTCGCAGCCATTTCGTCAGCTGCTGTAGGAGGCCACACACCAGATACTAATAAAGTCTCAGTTTGAATTCAACTTCGTCTCCAGCCAAATTGATAGTGCCTCAATTTATTAGTATCTGATTCAGAAGATGGACCTCCGGATTAAACCAGATCGCCTGCAGCTGGATCCACACGCAAGCGACGCCAGAAAGGACTTTCAGCACTGGTTAGCTTGTTTTGAAGCGTATATCAACGCGGCGCCGACCCCTGTTCCAGAGGCTCAGAAGATTCAAACCTTGTACTCCAGATTCAGCTCTAAAATCTTCCCGCTGATCCAGGATCCGCCCAATTACGCTGATGCTATGACTCAACTCAAAGAAAATTATGAGCAGAAGACGAACACGCTCTTCGCCAGACACGCGCTCGCAACGCGTACTCAACTACCTGGTGAGTCAATCGAGGACTTCTGGAGGGCCCTGATCCCACTAGTTCGGGACTGTGACTGCCAGGACATTACAGCTAAGGAGCACTCGGATCTCCTTATGAGGAACGCTTTTGTAACTGGGATTGGGTCCGATGTTATCAGGCAGCGGCTCCTAGAAGGGGCCACGCGCGACCTCGCAGAGACTAAAACACTAGCGCTTTCCATGACGATCGCCCTGCGCAATGTACAGTCCTACGCCCCCAACCGCGCGGCCCACTCCTCCTACGCTTCATGGGCCCCACAGGCAGCCGCCCCAGTGGGGGCGCTACCCACCCAATACGCCTGCGCTACGCGCTAGCCAGAGATCTCCGGGGGGCCCCGATGCTATTTTTGCGGCAAACAAAGACACCCCCACCAACGCTGCCAGGCACGCGCTGCCCTTTGTAAGGCCTGCGAGAAGAAGGG
Organism: Scyliorhinus torazame; assembly: GCF_047496885.1. Taxonomy (NCBI): domain Eukaryota; kingdom Metazoa; phylum Chordata; class Chondrichthyes; order Carcharhiniformes; family Scyliorhinidae; genus Scyliorhinus; species Scyliorhinus torazame. Next base: position 127,413,860 of record NC_092725.1, read on the forward strand.
CCACTACGCTTGCCTTCATTGGCCGGGGCATTGAGTATAAGAATTGGCAAGTCATGTTGCAGCTGTATAGAACCTTAGTTAGGGCACACTTGGAGTATAGTGTTCAATTCTGGTCGCCACACTACCAGAAGGATGTGAAGGCTTTAGAGAGGGTGTAGAAGAGATTTACCAGAATGTTGCCTGGTATGGAGGGCATTAGCTATGAGGAGCAGTTGAATAAACTCGGTTTGTTCTCACTGGAATGACGGAGGTTGAGGGGCGACCTGATAGAGGTCTACAAAATTATGAGGGGCATAGACAGAATGGATAGTCAGAGGCTTTTCCCCAGGGTAGAGGGGTCAATTGCTAGGGGGCATAAGTTTAAGGTGAGAGGGGCAAGGTTTAGAGTAGATGTACAAGGCAAGTTTTTTACACAGAGGGTAGTGGGTGCCTGGTACTCGCTACTGGAGGAGGTGGTGGAAGCAGGGACGATAGTGACATTTAAGGGGCATCTTGACAAATACATGAATAGGATGGGAATGGAGGGATACGGACCCAGGAAGTGTAGAAGATTGTAGTTTAGTCGGGCAGCATGGTCGGCACAGGCTTGGAGGGCTGAAGGGCCTGTTCCTGTGCTGTACATTTCTTTGTTCTTTGTTCTACGCAGTGGTGTGCCAGGCCTGCTCAGTGGCAGCGGTCACCCCCACACCCCCCAGGTCACGGACAATGGGCGCCACTATCCTCCCCTCCTCCCCAGGCCATGTGCGAGCAATGGGCGCCGCCCTCTTCTCCCCCTCACAACACGTGCGTTCCATGGGCGCCGCCATTTTATCAACCCCCAGGACCTCCGGGCTGCCAGATCCGCTGATTATTCCCAGCATTTTCTGTTTTAATGTTAGATTCCTAGCATCCCCCGCAGTGGCATAGAATACTTACAGTGCAGAAGGAGGCCCATCGATTCCGCACTGACCCTCTGAAAGAGCTAGGCTCAATCCACCTTCCCATCACTGTAACCGCACGGAGGGACAATGTAGCATTTCCATTCTGCCTAACTTGCACATCTTTGGACTGTGGGAGGAAACCGGAGCACCCGGAGGAAACCCACGCACACACGGGGAGAACGTGCTGGCTCCGCACAGTGACCCAGCAGGGAATCGAACCTGGGACCCTGGCGCTGTGAAGCCACAGAGCTATCCACTTGTGCTACCGTGCTGCCTCTCATTTACATATGATTATCTGGATCGTGCCCAGTGAGGGTGTGACTGGCGCGAGGCATCGGGCCCACTGCGAATCTCGATTTGGTTCTCTCCTGCAGTGCTCCCAGCTTGCCCTATTCATCGGCGGGCGCAATACGGTGGGAAAACCGCTCTCATTGTCCCTGGTGTGATGTAAGAATCTGTTCACAATTATAGTGAAGGGAGGGAGGTTTCTTCCTGAGAACTAGATTTAGGTTTGCAGTAGAATGGAAAACATTGGCAAAAAATGTCTCCTTTCAATATATGCGGCATTGAATGTATAATTTATTGTTGTCCTCTTCTAAACGCTGAATGGATTCTGTTACCATTCAATACAATCTACTGAGTTTTTTTTACATTTAAAGTGCCAATTGTTTTTTTTCCAATTAAGGGGCAATTTAGCGTGGCCAATCCACCTACCCTACACATCTTTGGGTTGTGGGGGCGAAACCCACGCAAACAGGGGGAGAATGTGCAAGCTCCACACGGACAGTGACCCGGTGCTAGGATCGAACCAGGGTCCTCGGCGCATGAGGCAACAGTGCTAACCACTGTAGCCATCTAAGATGGCCACCTGCAAAGGACCATGGGAATTATGGCCAACCCAGGACTCAGACAGATACAGAGCTTATGTGTATCTGAAGCACAGGTAGCTAGACCTGATCGAAACCCCCGCTCATTTGCATTCTTAATGGCCCGTTTCCCAGGACAATAGGACTCCAATCAAGAAACCGATACAACCACTGACCGGCACCAGTCCCTTTACTCAGAGAGCCCAACTGCCAAGGTAAATAACCTCTAAGGACCCGCCCAGCTACCAAGGCACCCACCCCTTTATTGGCCAAAATCGAAGACAGTGATCGGAGCCCTGTCAAACTATTGGGTCCAAGGTTAAGGACCGCCCCCAAGAGCGCAAAATCTCAGAGGGCTAAAAGAGGACACAGCCATGTGTTCTGTCTCTTTTGAATCCGGCCTGTGCCAGCCAACTGTAGCTAGAACAGCCAGCCAAGTTCAAGACCAACGATCGCTACCTGACGGATGAGCCCAGCAGAGACAGAGCCATTTTCTTCGAACCAGCCAAGTAAAATACAGATAAAGGCCTTATCCATTTGCACAGTGCCGGTCGCACTGAAGTCAAGTATAGGTTATTGTAGCTGATAGATGTAGTTTAACTCGTAGTAGATATTGTGTTTGGATGTCGAAGTAACCCTTGTGTATGTAAATAAACCATCTTTTGAACTAACTAACTGGTTGTGTGGTCATTTGATTGATATAAGGGAAGGCTTGTTGTTCACCAAGATAAATAGAAATACCCAGAGTATTGGCGACGCTGTTGGTATATAACATCATATCATAAAGAGCAATACCACTGTGCCACTGTGCTGTCCTAGTCTACTGGGTTTTTAAGGGAGGAATGGTACACGCTGAATTTCTCTAGACTGTACTTTAAATTCCTTGCTCACTTACAAGGTTGATGTTCTGTCTCCACCTTCTGGTATGAGACATTAATGTTCAATCGTTCTGGCTGGATCGACAATGTGTACAGTTTTGGTCCTGTTATTTGAGGAGGGATGTAATTGCATTAGAGGCAGTTCAGAGGAGATTCACTTGATTGATTCCAGAGGCAGCATTCCAGAGGGGCTGTTTAGCACAGGGCTAAATCGCTGGCTTTGAAAGCAGACCAAGGCAGGCCAGCAGCACGGTTCAATTCCCGTAACAGCCTCCCCGAACAGGCGCTGGAATGTGGCGACTAGGGGCTTTTCACAGTAACTTCATTTGAAGTCTACTTGTGACAATAAGCGATTTTCATTTCATTTCATTCCGTATCTGCGTGGGTTTCCTCCGGACTCTCTGGTTTCCTCCCACAGTCCACAAATGTGCAGGTTAGGTGGATTGGCCGTGCTAAATTGCCCCTAGTGCCAAAAAGGTAAGGTGGGGTTACTGAGTTACAGGATAGGGTGGGAAAGTGGGCAGGGTGTTCTTCAATGGGGTTGGTGCAGACTCGATGGGTCGAGTGGCCTCCTTCTGCACTGTAAATTCTATGATTCGTTGAGTAAGTTTAAGGAGGAAATGGACAGATTTTTAATTAGTAATGGGTAGGAGGATTATGGAAAATGGACAGGAAAATAGAGGAGGCCAGGATGAGATCAGCCAGGAGCAGGTTCGAGGGAATTCCCTACTCCTGTTCCTAGCTCTTATGTATATTGGGACATTGTCCAACAAGTAACCTTGTGTCCATGTTATAGCACATCAATGTAAGGGTGGCACGGTAGCACAGTGGTTAGCACTGTTGCTTGACAGCTCCAAGATCCCAGGTTCGATTCCCGGCTTGCGCCACTGTCTGTGTGGAGTCTGCACGTTCTCCCCGTGTCTGCGTGGGCTTCCTCCGGGTGCTCCGGTTTCCTCCCACAGCCCAAAGGTGTGCAGATTAGGTGGATTGGCCATGATAAATTGCCCTTAGTGTCCAAATAAAAAAAGGTTAGGTGGGTTACGGGGATAGGGTGGCGGCATAGGCTGAAGTCGGGTGCTCTTTCCAAGGGCCGGTGCAGGGCCGAATGGCCTCCTTCGGCACTGTAAATGCTTTGATTCTATGATCCGCAAAAGACTGAAGAACTTGCGGTCAACAGAAAGAAAATCCATGCACAAAATCAGCATCAGCTTTGTGATACCCCTGACAAAGCATTTTTATGGGCTGGTTTAGCACAGTGGGCTAAACAGCTGGCTTGTAATGCAGGACGATGCCAGCAGCATGGGTTCAATTCCTGTACCGGCCTCCCTGGACAGGCGCTGGAATGTGGCGACTAGGGGCTTTTCACAGTAACTTCATTGAAGCTGACTTGTGACAATAAGTGATTATTATTATTTATTACACATTTTTTAATTTGGATAACTACAATTAAAGTTCTTTACAAAATTACAAGTAGTTTTAAACTATACAAATGGGCATGGTACAGTACATATGGATACATCCAGGATTAGTGTCTGAACTTCTCAACAGGCTATATATTATTTCTAGTTTACACTGCACTATATGTCAAATAGAAGTCATCCCATCATTCACAGAATCACTACAGTGCAGAAGAAGACCATTCGGCCCATTGAATCTGCAGCAACGCTCCAAAAGAGCACTCTACCTAATCCCACACTCCCGCACTATCCCCTTAACCCCACCTAACCTTTGGACACTAACGGGCAATTTAGCATGGCCAATCCACCTAACCTGCACATCTTTGGACTGTTGGAGGAAACCGGAGCACCCGGAGGAAGCCCACGCAGATACGCAAACATGCAAACTGCACACAGACGTTCACCCAAGGTTAGAATCGAACCCGAGTCCCTGGCGCTGTGAGGCAGCAGTGCTAACCATCTCTCCTTTGTTCGATTTTAAAGAATTAGGCAATTCATTTCAGTTACAGCACCTGGTCTGAAAGTTCATGGTTCAGATCTGTCCATTATAAATATTTGATTTTTGCACACATTGAACAGATATGGAAAGCATGCTCTGCCACATTTGGCCTTGGTAAATATATTTTGGTCATCTGATGCTGAAAACTTCATGGCTGTGGTCCACTACTTTCTGTGCCCAGTGATCTTCTGAGTAGCTTCTACTTTAAGGCAATCTGTGTTTGTTCATTCCATTCCTATACGTTCAAAAATCTGGGCGGGGTTCTCCGTTCCTGAGACTAATGTGTTGACGCAGGGGCAGGGTTTGTGAACTTTCACGGCATCAATACTGGAGCTGAACCTGGACCGATTCAGTGACCGTGGAGGGGCTAGCACAGTGCCACGTGGAACACAATCGATTCCAATGAGAACTGGTGCGGGATTTGCCAGATCCATGATTGACACTCAGGAGGCTGACAAGCTGCATTACAATCCCCACACACACTCATCCCAGCCAACAAGATGGCACTGGTTGTGCTGGAGTGCATGGAGCTGATGGGCCGGCTGGGGGCACCTAGAGGGGGTGGCAGTGGCCCTAAGTTGACAGTGGCGGCCTTTCTGGCTGCGGCAATGGTGTTTTGTGCCCATCCAGCCCGACCCCACAGCCCACCTCCTGGCCACCCCCCGCTATTCTCCCCAGGCCATGGCAGAGGCGCCCCAGCGGCACGACGGTCAGCAAACTATGGCGATGTTGGACACCTTCCGTTACCCCCTCTCTCTCCCTCAGCAACTACGAAGCTGGTTTCACGATTTTTGCACAAAGCACAAAGTGAACCGCGCCATCGGGAATTCGGCCAATCGGAGGCGGAGAATTGCGGAGGCCCTGGAGAATTACAGAGTCGGGCCCGCGAATGATATGCAAACGGTGTTTACCGTATGCGCGTTCCGGACCGCTTGACGCCGCTGTCGAGGTGACAGAGAATTGCGATTTGGCGTCATATCTGGGCCCACCCCAATTTCGGCGTCGGAACCGACTCTCCGCCCAATCGCGTTTCGCGATTTCGCCGTCGGCCAACGGAGAATCCTGCCCCTGGTCTTTGGGTGAGGACCTTGGGTGGGGTGCTCTTTCCAAGAGCCGGTGCAGACTCGATGGGCCGAATGGCCTCCTTCTGCACTGTAAATTCTATGATAAATCGATGCTCTATGACAGAATTGAGTCAACTGTGATGCTTATGACTGTTTAGTTAGAAATAAATTGACTGCTATTGGTTCAGTGATTAATCCAAAAGTTCACCCACAGAAACTCCCTGATTAACTGAATGAAAGAAAGAAAGTGCAACAAAAAACATAAAAAGCCAGGAGTTTGAGCAAGGCTTGTTTGCTCTCAACGGTGAAACACATGATTTCATTTGGCACAGCGTGAAAGTGAAGTAAAGATTTATTAAATTAGTATTTTATATTCACTGTGAATATCAGTAACAATAATTGTTTAGTCATTGCATTAACACCATTTCACCAGAAAACGGACCACAAAACAGGCCAAATAGGCAGCATGTCTTTGCTTTTTGATTGCGAGCCGCTTGAACTGTTTGACATTAAAGTTACAATGATTATTCCATGCAATATAATTTTTGATTATGTAGTTATTAAATGCTAATATCCCTCGAATGTCTGCCGGTTATTAACAAGATGTGGAGTCTCCATTAAGAATGTGAACAATTTTCTTCAAATCAAAGCATATTTCGTAGCATAGATCTGCCTGTCATTTTCTCAGTTTGTGGTAATATCAAAGGAAAATTAATCTTCTTGAACCTTGCAAGTGTTGTATAATTGTTCAGAGTAGGTTATAATGAGCTCATTTGAAAAAGGTAATTGACTGGTCGTTGAGTAGCACAAAAAATTAGTATTGCTGGAAATGAGACATGTTGAATCTTTTCATTTTGCACTCAGCAGGTCTCTTCGCAGGAATACCAGTATAAGGAGAAAACAAGTGTTGACGCCTGCGTCAGACGCCGTCAGTGCCGTCGGTGAGGTGGCCCGGACTGGCGACCAGTACAGGAAGAAACTGCGCGACCTCCTCAGGGCGGCCAGGGTGAGTAACCAGCGCTGTGCCCCTGGCACCAAACACACTACCACCCACACACATGTGACCCGGCACCCCCCCCCCTCCACCCCGGGGAACGGCTGGACCCCCACCCTGATCCTATGCCAGCCGCAATGGCCGTGTGCCCTGACAACTGATGCCATCTTCTACCCAACCCCTGGGCTGCGTGGACTGTCTAACACTGTCGTTGTTTGTGTTTGCCCCCCTCCCAAGGACAAGGCCGCGCACAACCGCCAGGAGCGGGAGAAGAACGGAGGGGGACCACCAGACATGCGGTCCCAAACCATGGCAGAGCAGAGGGCACTGGACGTGGTTGGCGGCCCGGAGGAGAGGGAGGTTGCCGACACGGATTACGGGACGTGCGACAAAGTGAGACCCCCTGTCTTGTTGCGGGTCCTCACGACATATGTGTGCCCATCCTAACCCCCCACTCCCCACACCCCAAATCCCCTCACCCCACACCCCAACCCCCCTCACCCCACACCCCAACCGCCCTCACCAAACACCCCAACCCCCCTCACTTCAGCCCCAACACCTCACCCCTCACTACTGTCCGGCTGTCTAACAATACTGCCGTCTTGTGTCTTACAGGACCATCCGCGTGCAGGAGCAGGGAGTGGTGCCGGTCATGCGTGCCACCCAGGCTGAAACTGCACGGGTGGAGTCCATGGTGGAGGCAATGGGGGCAACGGTGCCGGACATGGGTCATTGGTTGCAAGGCCTGGGGCATTCTGTGCAGGCGGGGACCGAGGCCCAGGACAGGGCTGCCCTCTCACAGGCAACCATGTGCGCCAGCTGGAGATTGCTTCTCAGCGTGGCCCAGTCACAGCAGGTCATTGCTCAAGCATCGGCGGCATTGCCCAGGTGCAGGCCGACGTCGCACAGACACTGAGGGAGGTGACGCACTCCCTGGCCCATGTGGCCCACACCATGGGTGACGCGGCCCACTCACAGGCTAATGTGGCACAGACCCAGAGGGTGGTGACACAGTCGCAGATGGAGATGGGCCACTCCCTGTGCTCCATGGCCGCGAACGTTCAGACCCTTGTCGATACCAGAGCGGGCCTCCAGGACTGGCAGCGTCAGGTGGCGGGTGGGGGGCCTCGGGGGATGGCTCCGCTCGCACCCCCTGTCCCATGGAGAAGCCCAGGGGCCATTGGGCACCCCGAGGGAGGAGGGGGTGATGGGGCCCGTGCCGGTGACTCCCGCAGGGGATTTTTCCGGAACACCGCAGCACCTCAGACTCCCCCCGCCCCTCCTGTCCCTGCTGAATCTGGTGCGCAGTGGGCAGAACAGGGCGGCACCACGCCATCCGGGACACCCGAGGAGCAGCCAAGCCCATCCAAGCCGGGTTGCGCCATTGGGGACCCATGTTGCTGGGCAGGAGTCACAGCAGTCCGACTCCATGGCTGCTGTACCCTCTGGGGAACCATAAAGGCGTAGTCGTCAGGCCCGTTAGGCCACAAAGTTAGACACCAGTTGAGTTCGCCCGGGCGCAGGGCACAGCTTAGATATAGGGGCTCAGGCACAGACTGTATATTATTGTTCAGAATAAACACATGTTCACACCGTTAAAACCAGCCTTGGCGCTCTGTCTGATGGGTGTGGGGGTGGGGCGGTCAGTGATGGCCACTTGGAGTGAGTGGTGGTGGACAAGTGAGGCCCAGTGCATGGACCCTGCAGCGCCCCCCCCCCCCCACCCCCCGGGACTGTCCCCATCACCCTCTCCCCAGCTATTCGACAGGGTAGGGTCATGGACTGACCAGGTCGCATGAAGGGATCACCCAAGTCATACTGCGGGCATGAGCCAGACGTTGTCTAACGATGTGGAGCATGGGGCTCATCGCAGAGCGGGCTGTCATCATCCTCCATCCCACAGACCAGACCCGCTGTCGCTGCCAACCTAGTGCCCCGGCTCGTGGCGGCACAGGTATATGTAACGGAGGGGTGTGTGCACGCGGGTGGTTCGATGTTGTGGGAGGAGAGGGTGTACGGTGGTGTGGGAGGTGGTGTGTGAGGTGCGGCTATTCGGTGGTGAAGGGGTGTGGTATTGTGGTGTCCGTGCCTCTGGTCAGCGGACCCCCCCTCCCCCTCCCTCCCCACAGTGTGTGAAACGTGTCTCGATGAGTGCGTCACATGCGCGCTGGCCCTGGCGGTACCGTTGTGCTGCCTCACGTGCCTGGCGAGCCGCCATGTACCGCTCATTGTCCGTCTCCCCTCATCCTCCTCATCTGATGAGGCCTGCCTTCCCTCCTCATCCTCCTCCAGCACATCGCCCCTCTTCTGGGCTATATTGTGGAGGACGCAGCAGATCACAACGATGCGGGCGACTCTCCTGACCTCGTACTGGAAGGCCCCTCCAGAGCAGTCCAGGCACCTGAAGCGCATTTTCAGGACCCCAAAGCACCTCTCGACCATACCCCTGGTCACTGTACGGCCATCATTGTAGCGGGTCTCCACGTCGGTCTGTGGCCTCCGTATAGGCGGCATCAGCCACGACCGCAACGGGTGACCCCTGTCGCCCAGCAACCAGCCCCTCAGCCGCAGGGGGGAGGGAGGGGGCTTCCCTCGAACATGGCGGGGATGATCGATTGTGCCAATATGAATGAGTCATGTACACCGCCCGGGTACCGGGCGCAGACATGCAGGATCCGCATCTGGTGGTCACAGTCCACTTTCATGGAGTGGTACCCCTTCCTGTTTGTGAATAGCTGGCTGTTATCCGCCGGTGGCCGTAAGGCGACATGCACCCCATTGATTACCCCCTGGACCCGGGGCATCCCGGTGATGGCGGCGAAACCCACTTCCCGGGCATCCTGGTGGGCACGGTCCACAGAGTACTGGATGTACCGGTCCGCCAGGACATACAGGGCGTCCGTGACGGCGTGGGTGCATGTGTCTGGGAGATGCTGGACAGGTCCCCACTCGCCGACTAGAAAGACCCCGTCACGTAAACGTTCAACGCTACCGTCACCTTGACGGCCACCGGGAGCGGGTGTCCTCCCCCATACCGCTGCGGCGCCAGATGTGCCATCATGTTGCAGATGTGTCTGACAGTCTCCCTGCTCATCCACAGTCTCCTCCTGCATGCCCAGTCGGAAGCTCCTCAAAGGACATGTGCTCGCGGTAGACGCTTGGCCTTACAGGCATCACCTCCACCTGCTTCTCCTCGTCCTGTTTGGCGACCGGACCTCCAGCCTGCATGGCTGCCACCTGTCCCTCTGCAACCCGCTCCTCTGCTGCACCTCTGCCACCTCTCTGAGCCGCCCCTGCTCATGCTGCCACAGGGCTGCATGCAGGGCAGCGGCCGACACCACGGCGGCCAACTTCGCTGGTTGATGACCAAATGCCATAATTATCTGCCGGGGGTGAGAGGAAAACATGTTACCATGGTGTATACATCCGTACCCAACCAGGTACCATGGGCAGCACGGTGGCCCCGGTTGTCACCACGCGCCCAAGCCACGCATGCCCCACAACCCCTGCACCCCAGCCTCATCGGTGCCCCTTTTCCTGGCACCGTTTGATGGCGCTGCCCTCACTGGGGGGTTCCGTCAGCGTGGCCGTGGATGGTTCCCCTGGTGGGTGTTGCCGGTTGGGTGGGGTGGTCGGGTGGGGGAGGGGGGGGGGGGGGTGGGAGGGGGGCACCCACTTATACGCTCGTTTTCTTTACGTCCACCCAGGGGTTGGGGTGGGTGGGCAGAAAGGTGGCCGCCGTAATGGCACTCGGTGCGTGGGCACTGTCCATGTCCTGCCGGCTGCTCGGATTGTCCCCCCTTTTCCCTTCCCATCCCCCGGCCCTGGCAGGCACAACGCCCCCCCCCCCCCCCCCCCCCCCCCCACGCCATCTCCTCCCTTCAGCTTCACAAATTTTTATTCCACATTAGAAACACACCGTCGGGACAGTGGCCCACCCGGGGTGCAGAAACGCCGAGCCCCTGGAAAATCGGTTGTCACGACCGATAATGAGATGCATACTGTACCTCTGGGCCGCGCGGCGGGCGCTGCGATTTCGATGATTTCGGGGATCTGGAGAATGCCAATTCGGAGTGAATCCGGCGTCAGGCCCGATTCTGGTATCGGAGCCAATTCTCCTGCCGATCACATTTCGCAATTTTGGCGTTCTCCCACAGAGAATCCAGCCCAACAAGTGTATTGGAAGAGAGGAGAATGCTAATCGAAAACTTGTGCAACAGTTGAAGCTAGATGTTTCCCACTGCTTCTATGCAGTAGCAATACATGCGGTATTCACCACCAACAAGACACTGCCATCAAGCCAAAAAGACGTTCTGCCTATCACACCGATGAATAATGTGGTATATGAATTTCAGTGTCAGCATGAGCCTGGGAATGTGGGCAATACATCCGAAAGACTGGTGGAGCATATCAAACAGCATGTCCCAGTTGCTGTTCTTAATGGGTGAGGTACAAACCGTACCCAACCAGCCTGCGCATGCAAAGCTCAAAACACAGTGTTTAACGTTAGACGTGACTCCACTATTGGACAGCATTTGTTAAATAATCCTCTGTGTGTTAAGAATTATGCTGACAACCAATTTAAGATTGCCAGTTGGGCTCACTGTGTGGCACATTTACATGTACTGGGACTGACATATATTAATACACAAGACCCTGTTCTTTGCAGACAGGAAGAACATGTACACACATCGTGCCTGTTTAAGCTGAACAACATAAATGACAGCCGTTGTTACGACCCCCTGGTCTAGTGTGTGGCCAATTCCAGTCCCACTTGTCCTGAGGCCGCAACACAATTGAAATTAATAAATATTTCTCAGAAAAACACCCAATGACTTTGGCCCTTAGTTGCCCAATAACTACAATCACCAGGTTTGTAAATGTCAACACAATTAAGTTTATTAATAACAATAAATAGAACTAAAAATGCAGCAAATACAAATATCTAATTCCTAACCACTCCCCCACTTAAACTGTCCTATCCTCTTCACACGCATTCAGAAGGCAGCCAAAAACAGAGGAGAGAAGAGGGTGGTAAAATAATAAGCAAATTTCAGGAATCACTGGAGGCAGGAAGGGTCCCAGAGGACTGGAAAGTGGGTAATATAACACCACTGTTTAAGAAGGGAGGGAGGCAGAAGACGGGACATTATCGGCCGGTTAGCCTGACGTCGGTCATTAGTAAGATTTTAGAGTCAATTATTAAAAATGAGATTGCGGAGTATGGGAAGTGCATGGTACAATAGGACTGAGCCAGCACGGCTTTGTCAAGGGCAGGTCATGTCTGACAAATCGCTTAGACTTCTTTGAGGATGTAACAAGGAAGTTGGACAAAGGAGAACCAGTGGACGTGATTTATTTAGATTTCCAGAAGGCCTTTGACAAGGTGCACAGAGGAGACTGTTAAATAAGTTAAGAGCCCATGGTGTTCAGGGTAAGATCCTGGCATGGATAGAGGATTGGCTGACTGGCAGAAGGCAGAGAGTGGGGATAAAGGGGTCTTTTTCTGAATGGCAGCCGGTGGCTAGTAGTGAGCCTCAGGGGCCTGTGCTGGGACCACAACTTTTCACAATATACATTAATGATCTGGAGGAAGGAACTGAAGGCACGTTTGCTAAGTTTGCAGATGACACAAAGATCTGTAGAGGGGCAGGTAGTATTGAGGACGCAAGGGTGCTGCAGAAGGACTTGGACAGGCTAGGAGAGTGGGCAAAGAAGTGGCAGATGGAGTACAATGTGGAAAAGTGTGAGGTTATGCACTTTGGAAGGAGAAATGGAGGCATAGACTATTTTCTAAATGGGAAGATGCTTAGGAATTCAGAAGCACAAAGGGACTTGGGTGTCCTTGTTCTCTTAAGGTCAACATGCAGGTTCAGTCAGCAGTTAGGAAGGCAAATGCAGTGTTAGCATTCATGTCGAGAGGGCTAGAATACAAGACCAGGGATGTACTTCTGAGGCTGTATAAGGCTCTGGTCAAACCCCATTTGGAGTATTGTGAGCAGTTTTGGGCTCCTTATCGATTGAAGGATATGCTGGCCTTGGAAAGGGTCCAGAGGAGGTTCACAAGAATGAAGAGCTTGTCATATGAGGAAAGGTTGAGGACTCTGGGTCTGTACTCGTTGGAGTTTAGAAGGATGAGGGGGAATCTTATTGAAACTTACAGGATACTGCGTGGCCTGGATAGAGTGGACGTAGAGAGAATGTTTCCACTTGTAGGAAAAACTAGAAGCAGAGGACACAATCTCAGACTAAAGGGACGATCCTTTAAAACAGAGATGAGGAGGAATTTCTTCAGCCAGAGGGTGGTGAATCTGTGGAACTCTTTGCCGCAAAAGGCTGTGGAGGCCAAATCACTGAGTGTCTTTAAAACAGAGAAAAATAGATTTTTGATCAATAAGGGGATCAGGGGTTATGGGGACAACGCAGGAGAATGGGGATGAGAAAAATATCAGCCATGATTGAATGGTGGAGAAGACTCAATGGGCCGAGTGGCCTAATTCTACTCCTATGTCTTATGGCCTTATAAATGAGAGAAAAGGATTTGTTTCAGATGTTTGTCTTAGCACACCTTCCTTCAATGTAGACTTTCAGCTTGAGGTTTTCACAGACATCTATGCAGCCTTTCTGGAGAAGAAATTAGGGAGAGAGAGAGAGGAGCTTCTTTCCTCTGAGGGTCCAGGATTGAAGGATCCAATCACCGGGCAGAATATGACCTTTTGGCCAATTCACTGGCCACCAGCCAACCAATCAAACCAAGTCCCACCGATCTCTTGGGTGAAGAAAAGTCTGCGTTCTGCTGTCCGAAGGCTAGCACAGTGTTCTGTTTTGAATTCCTCGCTTCCCCTGCTCGCCTTAAAGATACATGCCTATTAAGCATCCAGGGATCAAAATGATATCAGCAAAAATAAAGAAAGTGAAAATAAGGGAATCAACAGGAAGGGACCTTACACCATTCGCTGTTGTAATCCTCTGGGCAATGCCTTGACCAATCAGGACTAAGCTGCCTGGTTTAAATTTTAAACAATGCACGGCAGTTATCTGTCAGTCATCATCAACTGGTGCGTTTTTCATGGCAATGCCTCCACTAATCAGAGTCTAATTTCCAAACTTTTAGCATTCTTTTCTCATACAGCCTAAATTATTGTTTCCCCCTTATACTGGTATTCTTGTAGAAGTGTCCCAATGAGTCACCTTTGTCAGCAATGCAAAAATAATTGAAATGTTTGCCATGAAACACCTCAAATATAATGCCACAGTGGAAACAGCCACCTTAGTAGCAAAATATGTTGCTTCTTATTTTGAAAAATACATACAGAGCACACTGCAGTGCATCAGTATTGTTAAAGAGTTAGCTGACTTAAATGGAACATGCATTGTGGACCCCAATATTGAAATTGTGGTGTAGGTAAAAAAAAATCTGATATAGTTTAAAATATTATCTGTGTGCTTTACCATCTATGCACATTGCTGTGGACCATGTCTGCCTGACTTTTATTGTTGGTTAATTATCAGAACTTTGAACCTTAATTATGTTGATCACAAAAGTTGTCCCTGATACAACATGCTCTTTACAATGCATTATGCATTGTTTTTCAACTTTAAAATTGTCACTCACATTTTGTTTGTAGTTACGCAGTTGGAATTCAAGACCATTTCACTTTTCTGAATCTTGTTTCGGTGTCGATTTCATCGTTGATGAATTTCAATGAATGAATTAGATCTCCAAATGTTAATGACTTCATAGCATCACACAAAACAAAAGATTTTATTCACAGACATCAGTTGGGGAGGTCATGGTGACACTACAATTAATTTCAATGTCACTGAGTTACAGACGGAAAAAATGGTCAATTCCTAAGCTTAACATATCAATAAATCTATCCAGAAGTCTATGTGTGGGTGGAATCATGAGATCAGAAATTGGCTAGGCTATGTTGCAGGTGTATAACTTTTATTCAATGGTAATTGCCAAGTGTACGGGCCCTTCCTGTTAATTCCCTTAGTTCCTCTTTCTTTTATTTTGTCATTATCATTTTTGGTCCATGGACTATTAATTGAGATATACATTTATGTCGAGTAGAGGACGTAAGGAACTCAAAGTGTCAAAATAGTACTCTGTGTTATAAAGTTTTGTTTTTTTGGGTAGAAGAACTCAGACTTTATGGCACCCAAGAGATTGGAGGGGTTCGTTCTGGTTGGTTGGCTGATGGCGAATGGATTCCCCAGGGACAGTATTCTGTCTAGCAACCAACAGAGATTTGTTCCTGTCAGGTTGGGATTTTTGGAGAAAACCCAGAAGAAGCCACTGGACGCTCAAGACAGAGTCAACTCTCTTTCTCTGCTATGCTGCCTACTGTCTGAAGGCTGAAGCTACTTGACCCTGAAAGAAGAAACTCTCTCTGTCTCTCTCTCTCTCTCTTTCTCTCTCTCTCGAATGCTGGCTGCCTATTTCCGTCAGTCAGTACTGAAAACCTTTACAAGCTGAAAGAAAGATAACATCCATCTGAAAGCCTAGGCTGAAGAAAGAAATTAACTGGAAGACATCCATCTGGAAAAAAGACTCTTATCCTTTTACTTCCATCATTATGTTACACCCCATTTTCCCCCTTTGTGTTTTTTTTTCTGTGTGTGTATGTTAGATGGATGGTGGGGTGAGTTGAAAGGGAGGCGGGTTAGAGATTAGATAATAGTTAATCAAATGTACCTGTTGCCTATTTAATTATAGTTAATGTTAATGATAAAAAGTTAATTGTGTTTAAATTCACAAACCTGGTGACTGTAATTATTGGGCAGCCAAAGACCTTGGGAATTTTAAAAATAAAAGTTAATTTCAACCGTGTTGCAACTGGGTCAAGTAGGGCTGGAATTGACCGTGCATTGGCCCAGGTTGTCCAAACACAAGCTTCACACAATAATGGTCACTGACTGGCAGCTTTGGTACTATCCTATCGGAGAGGATGGGAGAAGTTCGGAAAACAAAATTGTTGTGAAGAAAATCGCTTATTGTCACAAGTAGACTTCAATGAAGTTACTGTGAAAATCCACCTAACCCGCACATCTTTGGACTGTGGGAGGAAACCGGAGCACCCGGAGGAAACCTACGCACACACGGGGAGAACGTGTAGACTCCGCACAAACAGTGACCCAAGCCAGGAATCGAACCTGGGACCCTGGCCACTGTGAAGCCACTGTGCTAACCATGGTGTTATCGTGCTGCCCAAAGGCCAGGCAGATACGTCCACACAAGGGCTGCAACAGATTTGGCAGCTCCTCAGAGTCTGAAGCACAACAAGGAGATGGAGCTGAAGATGCAGAGAAAGCAAGCTCTGCACGATTACCTCTTCCTCGTTGGAGGCGGACTCCTCCATGAATCATTGCAAGAGGATTTGAGCTCAGAAGTAGGGATGTCTTACCGCAACTTGGGATGGGCAATAAATACTTGCCTAACTAGTGACACCCACATCCAATAAATGAATTTTTTTAAAAGGACACGGGGTCGACTATTTAGGCCTGAGATGAGGAAATGGTCTTCATTCAAAGGGGAATGTACCTGTGGAATTCTTGCCACAGAAGGCTGTGGAGGCCAAATCACTGAATGTATTCAAGACAGAGATATGCTTTTTTAGATTTTAATGGCATCAAGAGGTACGGGGAGAAAGCAGGAATATGGCATTGAGATTGAGGATCAACCTCGATCATGTTGAATTCCTGAACAGGTTCGAAGGGCCGAATGACCTACAACTGCTCCTAGTTTCTATATTTAAGACAGTGACAGGGGACCCTCTGGCAGGCCAGCGAATGCACCCAGCATTGTGGTGTATATGTCTGTAGCGCACAAAGACTCCGAGAGACGAATAGAGTGAAGTCGATGAGGCTTTATTAAGCGTGACTGTTTCCCCGCAGTTCGGCAGCAGACTGGCCTGCGGGGGAGGACTCCTGGTTCTTATACTCTGCCTTCGGGGCGGAGCTAGAGGTCAACGGCCAACCAGGACCCGGGATCTGTCAGCCAATGACATCACGGCTTCATAGTCCCACATGACCCCTAATGCATACTACCACATTCACCCCTTTTTAAAAATGAACCCGGCGGGGTGATGCTTCGCATGGTGGTAAGGGTTTACAAGGCTGGTCCTGGGAGGAAAAACTTTCGCATGTCATTACAGTATGTACAAGGTCTTTTTTTTTTCCCGAAGTATTGACAGTAATCGTCAGGAGAAAAAGACAAAATGTTCTCGTTAAAAGTCCACATATTGTAGTGTTAGATCGACGCCACGAGTCGGTCGGGCGGTCTGGTCGTCCGTGTCGATCGCCTCGGCCCCGGTGGTGGTGGTGGTGCTTGTTCCGGTGTTGTCGTCTCCGGGAGCCTTACGGTTTCAGCTTCGGCTTCATTACTGGTCGGGCCTGGGAGGAGGACCGATCCTCCAGGGAAGGGGGCGGTCGCGGGGTGCGCCGGTGGCAGGGTGGGGGTGATTGGTGTCGGGGGGGTGTGTGTGTTGCCGGCGGGCGCCAGATCTCGCAGGGAGACCGTGTCCTGTCGGCCGTCGGGGTACTCCACGTAAGCGTACTGCGGGTTCGCGTGAAGGAGGTGAACCCTCTCGACCAACGGGTCCGACTTGTGCGCCCGCACATGTTTTCGGAGCAAGATGGGTCCTTGGGCCACCAGCCAGGTCGGCAGTGACGTTCCAGAGGAGGACTTCCTGGGGAAGACAAGGAGGCGCTCATGGGGCGTTTGGTTAGTGCTAGTACACAGTAGTGACCGGATGGAGTGGAGAGCGTCCGGAAGGACCTCCTGCCACCGTGAAACTGGGAGGTCCCTGGACCGTAGGGCCAGTAGGACGGTCTTCCAGACCGTGCCGTTCTCCCTCTCTACTTGCCCGTTCCCCCGGGGGTTGTAGCTGGTCATCCTGCACGAGGCTATACCGTTGCTGAGCAGGAACTGGCGCAGCTTGTCACTCATGAAGGAGGACCCCCTGTCGCTGTGGACGTATGCGGGGCAACCGAACAGTGTGAATATGGTGTTCAGGGCTTTAATGACTGTGGCCGCTGTCATGTTAGGGCAGGGAATGGCGAATGGGAAGCGGGAGTACTCGTCCACCACATTAAGGAAGTATGTGTTGCGGTCGGTGGAGGGGAGGGGCCCTTTGAAATCCAGACTAAGGCGTTCAGAGGGTCGGGAAGCCTTAATCAGGTGCGCACCATCCGGCCTGAAGAAGTGCGGTTTGCACTCTGCGCAGATGTGGCAGTTCCTTGTGACTGTACGGACCTCCTCCAAAGAGTATGAGAGGTTGCGGGACTTAATAAAGTGGTAGAACCGAGTGACCCCCGGGTGGCAGAGGTCCTCGTGGAGGGTTTGGAGGCGGTTAATTTGTGCGTTGGCACATGTGCCGCGGGATAGGGTATCGGACGGCTCGTTCAGCTTTCCGGGACGGTACAGGATCTCATAGTTGAAGGTGGAGAGCTCGATCCTCCACCTTAAGATCTTGTCGTTTTTGATTTTGCCCCGCTGTGCATTATCGCACATGAAGGCTACCGACCGTTGGTCCGTGAGGAGAGTGAATCTCCTACCGGCCAGGTAATGCCTCCAATGTCGCACAGCTTCCACTATGGCTTGGGCTTCCTTTTCCACTGAGGAGTGGCGGATTTCTGAAGCGTGGAGGGTTCGGGAGAAAAAGGCCACGGGTCTGCCCGCTTGGTTAAGGGTGGCCGCTAGAGCTACATCGGAGGCGTCGCTCTCGACCTGGAAGGGGAGGGACTCGTCGATGGCGCGCATCGTGGCCTTTGCGATATCCGCTTTGATACGGCTGAAGGCCTGGCAAGCCTCTGTCAACAGAGGGAAGGTTGTGGTCTGTATTAGGGGGCGGGCCTTGTCTGCATACTGGGGGACCCACTGGGCGTAGTATGAAAAGAACCCCAGGCAGCGTTTTAGGGCTTTTGAGCAGTGCGGGAGGGGAAATTCCATGAGGGGGCGCATACGTTCGGGGTCGGGGCCTATTATCCCATTGCGCACTACGTAGCCCAAGATGGCTAGCCGGTTTGTGCTAAAAACGCACTTGTCCTTGTTGTACGTGAGGTTCAAGGCTTTAGCGGTCTGGAGGAATTTTTGGAGGTTGGCGTCGTGGTCCTGCTGATTGTGGCCACAGATGGTTACATTGTCGAGATACGGGAACGTGGCCCGCAACCCGTGTTGATCAACCATTCGGTCCATCTCTCGTTGGAAGACCGAGACCCCGTTTGTGACGCCAAATGGGACCCTTAGGAAGTGGTATAATCGCCCGTCTGCCTCGAAGGCTGTGTACTTGCGGTCACTTGGGCGGATGGGGAGCTGATGGTAGGCGGACTTGAGGTCCACGGTGGAGAAGACCTTATATTGGGCAATCCGATTGACCATGTCGGATATGTGGGGGAGAGGGTACGCATCTAGTTGTGTGTACACGTTGATGGTCTGGCTATAGTCTATGACCATCCTTTGCTTCTCCCCTGTCTTTACTACTACCACCTGTGCTCTCCAGGGACTATTGCTGGCCTGGATTATGCCTTCCTTCAGTAGCCGCTGGACTTCGGACCGAATGAAGGTCCGGTCCTGGGCGCTGTACCGTCTGCTCCTAGTGGCGACGGGTTTGCAATCCGGGGTGAGGTTTGCAAACAAGGATGGGGGCTAAACCTTGAGGGTTGCGAGGCCACAGATAGTGAGTGGGGGTATTGGGCCGCCGAATTTGAAGGTTAGGCTCTGCAGGTTGCACTGGAAGTCTAATCCCAGTAATGTGGGGGCGCAGAGTTGGGGAAGGACGTAGAGCCTGTAGTTTTTGAACTCCCTCCCTTGCACCGTTAGGGTAACTACGCAGAAGCCTTTAATCTGTACGGAGTGGGATCCTGCAGCTAGGGAAATCTTTTGTGCGCTGGGACGGATGGTCAAAGAACAGCGTCTTACCGTGTCGGGGTGGATTAAGCTTTCCGTGCTCCCGGAGTCGACCAGGCATGGTGTCTCGTGCCCGTTGATCAGCACCGTTGTTGTCGTCGTCTGGAGCGTCCGGGGCCGAGCTTGGTCCAGCGTCATTGAAGCCAGGCGTGATCGTAATGTTTGAGCGTCTTCTTCGAACCCCATGGAGCCGTCGACCCTGGGGTCCGTTGTTGCGGTCCAAGATGGCGGCGGGGGTGAACAAGATGGCTGCCCCCATGCATCGCACATGGCTGGGGGGTCACAAGATGGCGGCGGGGGTGGACAAAATGGCCACCCCCATGCGTCGCACAGGTCTGGGGTGGTCCAAGATGGCTGCGCCCCTCCTCCCCTCGTGGTGGCCGGGACCCAAAATGGCGGCACCTGCGGGTCGCACATGGGGCGCTGGGGGGGTTGGGGAGCGTTAGGAACGCGCAGGACTCCCTCTTCTCCGGGGACAGCGGTGGCCGGGACCCAAAGTGGTTGGCCTGCAGGTCGTACATGGGGCGCGGGGGGGGGGGGGGGGGTTGGGGAGCGTTAGAGACGCGCAGACCTCCCTCTTCTCCGGGGACAGCGGTGGTCGGGACTCAAAGTGGTTGCGCCTGCGGGTCGTACATGGGGCGCTGGGGGGGGTTGGGGAGCGTAAGAAGCTCGCAGGGCTCCTTGTTCTCCTGGGACAGCGGCGACCTTCCGGGACCGGCACACAGCCGCGAAATGGCCCTTTTTCCCGCAGCTCTTACAAATCGCTGCGCAGGCCGGGCAGCGCTGCCGGGGGTGTTTCGCCTGGCCGCAGAAATAGCAGCGGGCTCCCCCGGTGCGACTTGGCGTCTGAACCGCGCAAACCTGTGGGGTGGTCGGGGGGGGGGGGTTTGTCGCGACGGATGCGTACGGTGCCCAATGGGCTGCCGTGCGGTCGGGGCCGTAGGCGTGGGCGTTTCGCGCGGCCACGTCCAGGGAGGCTGCTAGGGCCCGTGCCTCTGAGAGTCCTAGCAACTCTTTTTCTAAAAGTCTTTGGCGGATTTGGGAGGAGTTCATACCTGCCACAAAAGCATCGCGCATTAACATGTCCGTGTGTTCACTTGCGTTCACCGGTGGGCAGCTGCAGGCCCGTCCCAAAATTAGTAGCGCGGCGTAGAATTCATCCAGCGATTCTCCGGGACTTTGCCGTCTCGTTGCGAGTTGATAGCGAGCGTAGATCTGGTTTACTGGGCGAACATACATGCTTTTTAGTGCTGTGAACGCCGTCTGGAAATCCTCTGCATCTTCGATGAGAGAGAAAATCTCCGTGCTTAACCTCGAGTGCAGGACCTGTAGTTTTTGGTCTTCTGTGACCCGGCCGGGGGCCGTTCTGAGGTAGGCCTCGAAACAAGTCTGCCAGTGCTTGAAAACTGCTGCTGAGTTCACTGCGTGGGGGCTGATTTTCAGGCATTCCGGAATGATCCTGAGTTCCATAGTCCTTTAGGCACGCTTAATAAATTGTAGCGCACAAAGACTCCGAGAGACGAATAGAGTGAAGTCGATGAGGCTTTATTAAGCGTGACTGTTCCCCCGCAGTTTGGCAGCAGACTGGCCTGCGGGGGAGGACTCCTGGTTCTTATAATCCGCCTTCGGGGCGGAGCTAGAGGTCAACGGCCAACCAGGACCCGGGATCTGTCAGCCAATGACATCACGGCTTCACAGTCCCACATGACCCCTAATGCATACTACCACAATGTCCATCAGTGTTTTTCCATATTGTTATGGGCCAGGGTTTAGAGAACCCCAATTGCAGCAATGGTATTCAGCAGCAAACCCCTGTCAGTTTCTGTAACTTCCTTTTAAGAGGGACAGACTGCTTTCAAGAACAGCACCACATGCATGGCTGGGCTTCCTGCTGAGTGCGGAGGCAGCAACAGCATGAAGGGGCAGCAAATAGCACAGCAGCTATTAGGTCCAGTATGATCAGTTAAATGAGGTGATAACCAATCTTATGTGCTGCTTATATACACCAGAATCAGCACGGGCAGATTGCAAATTGTGACACTTACCCCTGAATATCGGTGCAATACAATATTTAGCCTTTTGTCTTTGTGGGCCACTTAGGTGTGCTCCATGGAGACCTCATATCAAGTTGAAATTAGTCTCCAAAGCTGGTTGTAGGGTTCATAATGTGCAATTAATCACACTGGTTCCACAATTTATGCCACATTTAATTTGAATGATAGTTGTAGTGATATCATGGTTGTGTTGTAATTCACCGACTAACCACTCGGAGTCCCATTAGTATATAAGTGAATGTTAGAGTCAGGTGACCTCAGACTGACTGGAGAGCAGGGAGAGAGGTTGCTTGTGCATGTTCATGCTGTTATTCACCTGTTGTTGTATATATAGTTGACCCACGGTTAATGTTAATAAATTGTTTGCAGCTTTAGCCACAAGTGTTCTTATAATATAAATCAGGCCATCCGACAAGAAGATTACATGGTACCAGGAGTGGGGTAGAAATGAGATTGACATGCAGATCTACATCTTCAGCAATTTCAATACTAATAATTTGTATTGGTGCTTTAGATAATGCATCTTCTTGAAATTGTATCACATTGGTGAATGGTAGTGCACTAAAATCACTGAATTTGCTGATAATGTTCTCAGAATCATTGCAGTGTTGATCCAATCCTTTGTGGATGCTATATGCCAAATGCACTAGACCTAATTCTTCACTGGACTGATCACCTAATAATGAATCCAAGCATCTTGTTCCGACAATGTACACACAGAGGAAGGGTTGGTTTTAAGAAGAAATCATTGCATGCTCTTGAAAACCAGAGAAGACTTTCACAACAACGTGATGGATGATGAATCTACTTCAGAATCAACGTCAGCTGCCATGTCAGATAGTTCAGCAGTTCCTGAGCATGAGAATGTCATGGAGAACATTGAATCTACAAGCTCTGGGCAGCAAGGTTGAACTTTGAGAAGATCAACCAGGGTCAGAAGAAAACCTGGTTGACTCAATTTGTAGATTTGGACTATTGTACATACTATGCTTGCTGCTTTTGTATATATATATTTATATATTTGTTAAACCAATTTAAAAAATTTTAAAGAAAAAAATAATACATTTAGACTCACAGGCTAATGATATCATGTCAATATACTAATGATAATGTATTAATTTATTCCTTCAAAGGAAAGGGGATGTATTGATATCATGGTTGTGTTGTAATTCACCGACTGACCACTCGGAGTCTTATTAGTATATAAGTGAATGTTAGAGTCAGGTGATCTCAGGCTGACAAGGGAGCTGGGAGAGAGATAATGGTTTGTGCATGTTCATGCTGTTATTTGTCTGTTGTTTTGTATATATTTGACCCACAGTTAATGTTAATAAATTGTTTATAGCTTTAGCTCCAAGTGTTCTTGTAATATAAATCAGGCCACCCGACAAGAACATTACAATAGTTACCATGCAGCCCAATGCTCAAGATGCTTCTAAATGGCTTCATGCTTCTGCAGGGAGTTTGCATCAATTAATGTTAGCGTGCACTTCGGCCAGACTATTTAAAAGGGATGTGAATTCTGTCTGCAGCATGTACTGGATGTTGTTGTGGAAGAGTATCTGACTGACAGGAAGAGTGAAGATGGCACAACATGACAGAGAGATGGTGCCTTGATTTCTGCCATAGAGTTCTAGGCCCTGGTGCAGGAGATGGGCAGAAGGAGGGAAGTCATGTATCCACATGGAGAATCTCCAGGCAAACTCTTAGAAGGGAATGGGAGTGAGTAACCAGAATGTTCAATGCAAACAGTGTGGCCCTGAAGTCTTGAACACGTTGTCACAAGAATTTTAATGACCTCACATGAGTTGTCAAGATCAGCGAATTCATCTTCAAATGTCAGATCCTTAAAACTCAATCATGGGCGTCTTACACTACTCAATTCACCACACCCCTGCCACTCTCCTCCCATTCCCGATCAATCATAACTCATACCTCACATTCATCGCTTCACTTGATCCTTGTGCTCTTAGCACAGCTGCAAGCTCACACCCACATCTCACAGAATGCCAGCTGTGCAACCAGGAGAGTCACATCACCCAAACACATTGCATCCCCCTCTCTGACACACTTTCCCCTCTCTTGCAGCAGAGGATGCCTCAGAAGGCATCACTGGGGTGGCCCAAACTGAGGCCGTGGGTACGTTTCTTTCCAATTCACCTCTCGCATTCAATTTCTCCTCCTCCCATAATCGCACTGATGTGCAAGATGAGGTGAGCAGGCAGCTCTTACTCAGCACACCCCCCCACTGACCTCACCCTAACCCCACCCCGGTGCCTTTCTCCGTTTAGGTACCCAAGAACTGCCAACCGGCTAAGCCATGGTCCAGAGGACGAAGGACAAGCGAAGCCAAGCACTAATAATGAGGAAACACTCACACTCACAGCCATCTTAAGTTGGCGCTTCACGTACTTTACAACGTGGCATCTGCAGGTGGCCAGTCACCAAGCATGAGTGGTCTGCAATGAGGGCAGGGTAATGGATCTGATGGCTCCCAATTTCCCACAGGGTGATGTTGTACACGGGTTCAGCAGCAGCAGACTATGATGGGCTGGCTTGCAGGAAAAGATGGATGATGATGTGCAGAAAAATGCTTGCTGCATCCGTACACGTGCCAGGAAGCTTATTGTCACTGCCAAACAGCATGGGGGAGTCTGGATCCAGCTTGACAGAGGGGTTTGTGTAGAGCTTGGATCTCATCTTTTCCAGTGTGTAGGTAGTGACCGGCTCCATGAGAACACTTGCCGACTCAAACATGATCCATTGGGGTTGCAGTGGCTCCATGAAGTGCACACCTACCGTTGCCTCTCGGGATGACAGCATTTGTACTCCACCCCTTCCATTCCTGCTCTTGCTTGTCACCCAGCTAGCCTATATTGCCCAGGCCAAGGCAGTGCAGTCTGAATTCGAACCTTCTCACCGTGAACTGTAAGGCCATCTGCAGATCTTCAATGAAAGTCAGCACCCTTTCACCAACCAAACTGCAGCCACTGGAGTAGTGTCATGTAGAAGTGCTAGGCCCAGCAAAGGCAAAAGCAGGACGAGCATGGGGATGATTAGCTGAGTTTTGTTTGTGGATACTGGGTGTTTTGCTGTGCAAAGTTGGTATGGAATGATGGTTTTGGGGTGGCTTTTGTTTAAGTATTTTGACCAAAGAGACACTGTGATGAATCACAGGGAGGAATGGTAAATTCTGCGACTGTTGTGCTCTGGGAATTTGAGCATGTGCTCACAGGAGCTGGGGTTGAGTAAAGAAATTGGGACAATCGGATCAGAATGTGGATGTGCTGATTACTCCCTTCCTCCTCTTGTGGCTCTGGGGGCAGGGGTGCAGTCCCCATGATGGTCAGGCTCTGGAGGGTAAAGCAGACCAGAACAAATCAGGACGCCAGCTTTGGCGAGGACTCGAGACGCCCTCCAGCGCGGTCGAGGAAGTGGAACCATTGCTTCAGCTCTCCAATGTTCTGCCTGATGATGTCTCTCATGAATGCACTGAACCCAAACTGGCCACATGTGGCTGGGTCGTGGAGTGAAGCCACGAACCGGGTGTGCAGCGGATGGCCCTTGTCGTCAAGGAGCCACCCTCTGGTTTGGCATGGCGGCTGAAAGATTCAGGGAATAGGGCACTGTAGCAGCATGAAAGCATCCTGGCTGCTGTCAGGCTAACAGAATTTACCAGCATTATACACTGAGCATGGTCACTCAACAACTACCTATTCAGTGCGTGCTAACCTTTGCAGTTGTGGTGCATTGAAATGCGATGCCTGCAAAGCCAGGTTTGTGCAGTTGATGATTCCTTGCACCATGGGGAAGCCTAAAAACATAAAGTGTAGACGTTGCATTCAATGCTCACATTTTAGGTAGCGGTAAACTCCTTGAAGACCATCACTGGATAACACCTTTTGCTGAGAACTCTTCTCCCCCTCCTGTTTCTTCTCCCCGCACCGCCCCCCCGCCCCTCCTGCTTCTTCTCCCCCCTCCTGCTTCTCTCTCAGCCAGCAGTTTGTTCTCTTTGCATGCCACTTCTCTATCTTTGTCTCCTGCTGCTGCACAAGAAGAATTCCAACTATAGTACCCGTGACAGGGTGAATCGTGTCATGATATTAAAGTGACTGCGATAGTGTACGCAAGTATTGGATATAATACGGTACATGCTGTACTCCATTGGGTCACCTGACCTGAGAGTCAGCGGTCAGATAGCACATGTAAGTTGTAACCAGGCTGCAGGCCTGCAATTGTGTTCATGTTCTGCTCTTAATAAAGTTAGTTTATAATAATGATATTGGCCATCCTGCACCATACAAACAAGACAAATCAATGTGCCAGAATTCTTGCAGTCACAACCAACACCTTTCCACCTTCAACACCACTCCCTACCTCCTTCAGCAACTCCTTAAAATACCCAGCACTTCCTCAATAAGGGAGGCAGTGTGCAGTGGTGTTGTTGCTCGACTCATAATCCAGAGACCCAGGGTTATGCGTTGGGGACCCGGATTCAAATCCCACCATGGCTGATGGTGAAATTTGAATGCAATAAAAATCTAGAATCAAACATCTTCACGAATGTTCATTGGGAAGGAAATCTGGCCGATGTGTGACTCCAGACCCACAGCCATGTGGTTGACCCTTAAATACCCTCAGGGTCCAGCCAGCAGTGCCCACATCCCATGAAGAATTTATTTTTAAAAGTAGAAATTAACCAGGAATCAAACTGCAGGTTGATGATGATTCCTTGAGGACTTCCGGGTGTGGCTATGCAGAGCTAGGTCGCATATTCGGCAGCTCCCGCTTGGAACGGACTTTTGGGCTCTTTTACAGGGCCCCCACGGCATTTGTTTGACATTTCCCGGTGTGGGAAGAAGGCTGCAGCATTCCCCTGACGGTGTCCCCCAGGAATGTTGTGTCTTTTGGCTGCCAGACCCAGCAGAAACAGTGAAGGATTTGGCTTGATCTGCAGCAATAGACAGAGGCCTCTTCCAGCATGCAGGCGGGGGAAGGGCAAGCTTAAAGCTGCAATCTGACTTGACTCTATCAAAGGTGAATTCTAGCAGCAGAGGGAACAACTGTGAAAGGATCTACCAAGGCCATTGAACAGGCGGGGACGAGGCTTCTGGTGGCGGCCATGGAGGAGTAGGTGGCGCATTCGGCAGCTCCCGACTGGAACCGACTCTCAGACCTTTTTCAGGAGTTTCCATAGACTTTTTGGGGCAGACTGGTGAAGCAAACACTGCCAACTTCTATGAAACGGACCAGAAGTGTAACGGCCAAAGGAGCGGCACTGGAGCAACGGGAGAAGCGAGGGAAAGAAAACAAAATGGCGGCGGCCAGGGACAAAGGGGAGCTGCAGGAGTTCATCAAGCGCTGCTTCGAGGAGCAGCGCGAGGAGATGCGCAAAGAGATGTTGGCGCCTATGCTTTCGGCAATTGAAGGACTTTGGATCACGCAGAAGGCCCATGAAGCTAAGATCCAGGAGGTACAGAAAAGAGTCAGTCAGAACGAGGATGAGCTCGTGGGCCTGGCGGTGAGAGTGGAGCAGAACGAGGCGCTACACAAGAGGTGGGCGGGAAGACTCGAAGACCTGGAGAACAGGTCGAGGAGAAAGAATCTGCGAATCCTGGGTCTCCCTGAGGGAGTGGAGGGGGCTGATGCCTGGGCATACGCGAGCACGATGCTCGAGACGATGATGGCCGCTGGAGTTGGACGGGGCACATCGGGTGCTGGCAAAGAAGCCCCAGGCAAATGAGCCGCCAAGAGCGATGGTGGTGAGGTTCCACCGGTTCACGGACAGAGAGTGGGTCCTGAGATGGGCCAAGAAGGAGCGGAGCAGTAAGTGGGACAATGCAGAGATCCGAATATACCCGGACTGGAGTACGGAGGTTGCAAAGCGGAGAGCGGGTTTCAACCGGGCCAAAGCGGCGTTGTACCAGAAAGAAGTGAAATTCGGAATGCTGCAGCCAGCGCGACTGTGGGTCACATACAAGGGCCAACACTATTACTTTGAAACGCCTGAGGAGGCGTGGACCTTTGTACAAGCCGAAAAGTTGGACTCTAACTGAGGGTTTGTGAGGGTGGGGGGGATGTTTTGGGGTTTGATGTGTGATGGTTGTTGTATATAGGGGGTCAATTACGCGCAGGAAATGTTACATGGGCTGGGGGAGAGAGACAAGGCCGCGACAGGAGCTGCGCCAGAGGGGGCGGAGCAGGCTTTGGAAAGCACGGTTTTTTTTCCCGTGCGCGGGAAGAAAGGCGGGAAGGGGAACGAAGGAATGCATATGGATTGGGAGACTCCACGTGGGGAGGTCAATGGGACGGCGGGGGAAGCCGGGGTCAGCAGGCGTCAGCTGACTTACGGGAGTGACATGGGGGAGCAAAAAAGCTAGACAGGGTCTAGCGGGGGGAGGGGAGGGGAGGAAGGGGGGGGGGGGGGGAAAGGGTTGCTGCTCCACTGGCCGAAAGGGAATGGGACACAGAAGAGGTGGTCGGGACGGGGCACCCCCCTCTGGGGGACTGGAGGGTGAGGGAGGCGTGGACACAGGACTGGCCCAGAAAAGGAGATGGCTAGTCGGCGGGGCGTGGGGGGGGGGGGGGTGAGAGCCCCTCCAATCCGGGTGATAACGTGGAATGTGAGGGGCTGAATGGGCCGGTGAAGAGGGCTTGAGTGTTCGCGCACTTAAAGGGACTGAAAGCGGACGTGGCCATGCTCTAAGAGACACATCTGAAGGTGGCGGACCAGGTCAGGTTAAGAAAGGGATGGGTAGGACAGGTATTCCACTCGGGACTGGACGCGAAGAATAGAGGGGTGGCAATATTGGTGGGAAAGCGGGTGTCATTTGAGGCCAAGACTATTGTAGCGGACAATGGAGGGCGATATGTAATGGTGAGCGGTAGGCTGCAAGGGACGTGGGTGGTGTTGGTAAACATATACGCCCCGAACTGGGATGATGCAGGATTCATGAAGCGCATGTTGGGGCGCATTCCGGACCTGGAGATAGGAGGCCTGATAACGGGAGGGGACTTCAATACAGTGTTGGATCCAGCACTGGACCGCTCCAAATCAAGGACTGGAAAGAGGCCGGCGGCGTCCAAGGTACTTAGGGGGTTTATGGATCAGATGGGGGGAGTGGACCCATGGCGGTTTGCAAGGCCGCAGGCCAGGGTATTTTCTTTCTTCTCCCAATTACACAAAGCCTACTCCCGGATAGATTTCTTTGTTCTGGGTAGGGCGCTCATCCCGAGGGTGGAGGGGACGGAGTATTCGGCTATAGCCGTTTCGGACCATGCCCCGCACTGGGTGGAACTGGAGCTGGGAGAGGAGAGGGACCAACGCCCGTTGTGGCGGCTGGATGTGGGACTGCTGGCAGACGAGGTGGTGTGTGGGAAGGTGAGGGGGTGTATCGAAAGGTACTTGGAGGCCAACGACAACGGGGAGGTGTGGGTGGGGGTGGTATGGGAGGCGTTGAAGGCGGTGATCAGGGGAGAGCTAATTTCCGTTAGGGCTCACAGGGAGAAGGCAGAGGGTATGGAAAGGGAGAGGTTAGTGAGGGAGATTTTGAGAGTGGACAGGAGATACGCAGAGGCCCCGGAGGAAAGATTACTTGGGGAAAGACGACGGCTCCAGACGGAGTTTGACCTGTTGACCGCAGGGAAGGCAGAGGCACAGTGGAGGAAAGCGCAGGGGGCGACCTACGAGTATGGGGAAAAGGCTAGTCGGATGCTGGCACACCAGCTCCGTAAGAGGATGGCAGCGAGGGAAATAGGGGGAGTCAAAGATGGAAGGGGAGCCACGGTTTGGAGTGCGACAAAAATAAACGAGGTATTCAAGGCCTTTTATGAAGAGCTGTACAGATCCCAGCCCCCAGCGGGGGAAGAGGGGATGAGACGATTCCTAGATCAGCTGAGATTCCCGAGGGTGGAGGAGCAAGAGGTGGCTGGTTTGGGGGCACCAATTGGGTTGGAGGAGCTGAGCAAGGGTTTGGGGAGCATGCAGGCGGGGAAGGCCCTGGGACCGGATGGATTCCCGATGGAGTTCTACAGGAAGTACGCAGACCTGTTGGCCCCGCTACTGGTGAGGACCTTTAATGAGGCAAGAGAGGAGGGGACCCTGCCCCCGACAATGTCGGAAGCGACAATTTCTTTGATCCTAAAGCGGGACAAGGGCCCACTGCAATGTGGATCATACAGGCCGATCTCGCTCCTCAATGTGGATGCAAAGTTGCTGGCAAAAGTGCTGGCCACGAGGATCGAGGACTGTGTCCCGGGGGTAATCCATGAGGACCAGATGGGATTTGTAAAGGGCAGGCAACTAAACACCAATGTGCGGCGGCTCTTAAACGTGATAATGATGCCATCGGAGGAGGGAGAGGCGGAGATAGTAGCAGCTATGGACGCGGAGAAGGCCTTTGACCGAGTAGAGTGGGAGTACCTCTGGGAGGTGCTGCGTAGGTTTGGGTTCGGGGTAGGGTTTATCAATTGGGTTAAGCTCCTTTACAGAGCCCTGATGGCGAGTGTAGTGACGAACCGGCGGAGGTCGGAGTACTTTCGACTGTACCGAGGGACGAGGCAGGGGTGCCCCCTGTCCCCCCTGTTGTTCGCATTGGCGATCGAACCATTGGCCATGTCATTGAGGGAGTCTAATAAATGGAGGGGGGTGGTCAGAGGGGGAGAAGAGCATCGGGTGTCGCGATATGCGGATGACCTGTTGCTGTACGTGGCGGATCCAATGGAGGGGATGGTGGAGGTCATGCAGACTCTAAGGGAGTTTGGGGAGTTTTCGGGCTATAAGCTCAATGTAGGGAAGAGTGAGCACTTTGTATTACAGGCGGGGGACCAAGAAAGAGGGCTAGGGGACCTACTGCTGAGGAGGGCGGAAGGGAGCTTTCGGTATCTCGGGATCCAGATAGCCAGGAGTTGGGGGACCCTACATAAACTGAATCTGACGAGGTTGGTGGAGCAAACGGAGGAGGATTTCAAAAGATGGGACATGTTACCGCTCTCGCTGGCGGGTAGAGTGCAGTCGGTCAAAATGGTGGTCCTTCCGAGGTTTCTGTTTGTGTTTCAGTGCCTTCCCATCGTGATCACTGAGGCCTTTTTTAAGAGAGTAGGCAGGAGTATTATGGGATTTGTGTGGGCGAATAAGACCCCGAGAGTAAGGAGAGGGTTCCTGGAACGCAGTAGGGACCGAGGAGGGTTGGCGCTGCCAAACCTGGGGAGCTACTACTGGGCAGCAAATGTGGTGATGATCCGCAAGTGGGTTATGGAGGGAGAGGGGGCGGCATGGAAGAGGATGGAGATGGCGTCCTGTAAAGGAACGAGCCTGGGGGCGTTGGTGACGGCACCGCTGCTGCTCTCGCCGACAAAGTATACCACGTGCCCAGTGGTGGCGGCAACACTAAGGATCTGGGGCCAGTGGAGACGGCACCGGGGTGCAATGGGAGCATCGGTGTGGCCCCCGATCAGGGGTGACCACCGGTTTGTCCCGGGGAAGATGGACGGGGGGTTCCAGAGCTGGCATCGGGCGGGGATTGGAAGAATGGGGGACCTGTTCATCGACGGGACGTTTGCGGGCCTAGGGGCACTGGAGGAGATGTTCGAGTTACCCCCGGGAAATGCCTTTAGATATATGCAGGTGAGGGCTTTTGCGAGGCGACAGGTGAGGCAATTCCTGTTGCTCCCGGCACAAGGAGTTCAAGATAGGGTGATCTCGGGTGTATGGGTCAGGGAGGGCAAGGTGTCGGAAATACACCAGGAGTTGAAAGAAGAGGGGGAAGCGCTGGTAGAAGAGTTGAAGGGTAAATGGGAGGAGGAGCTGGGGGAGGAGATTGAGGAAGGTCTGTGGGCTGATGCCCTAGGTAGGGTTAATTCCTCCTCCTCATGTGCCAGGCTCAGCCTGATACAATTTAACGTGGTCCACAGAGCGCACTTGACGGGGGCGAGGTTGAGTAGGTTCTTTGGGGTAGAGGACAGATGTGGAAGGTGCTCAGGGAGCCCGGCGAACCATGTCCATATGTTTTGGTCATGCCCGGCACTGGAGGGGTTCTGGAGAGGAGTGGCGGGAGCAATATCTCAGGTGGTGAAAGTCTGGGTCAAGCCAAGCTGGGGGCTAGCAATATTTGAAGTAGTGGACGAACCGGGAGTGCAGGAGGCGAAAGAGGCCGGCATTCTGGCCTTTGCGTCCCTAGTAGCCCGGCGAAGGATCTTGCTAATGTGGAAGGAGGCAAAGCCCCCCAGCCTGGATAAATGATATGGCTGGGTTCATAAAATTGGAGAGGATTAAGTTCGCCTTGAGAGGGTCTGTGCAGGGGTTCTCCAGGCGGTGGCAACTGTTCCTAGACTATCTCGTGGAGCGTTAGAGGAAGGTCGGTCAGCAGCAGCAGCAACCTTGGGGGGGGCAGGGGGGGGGAATGGGGGGGAGGAGACGTCCTGGGGGTGGGGGGGGGGGGGGGAAGGGGGGACTGCCTGGGAGGGTGGATGAGCAAGAGATAACATGAAGGGTTGGGGAAACTGGCACGTACAGGTGAGGGCCAGTGTACAAAGCTGTGTAAATATATCATTTTGCCATGTATACATCTTGCTCTGCGCGATTTCTCGTTTTTTTTTGTTACGGGGGGGGGGGGGGGGGGGGGGGGGGGGCGGGGGGTGGATTATTGTTTGTAAGGGAGAAAAGTTGTGTTAAAAAACTTTAATAAATACATATATTTTTTAAAAAGATGATGATTCCTTTAAATAGCATGGTGTGGGGATGGGCCAACGGGGTTCTTCACGCTGATGTTAGCTAAAGCAGCCAGGAGGATAATGGCAGCCGTGACTGCAAATTTAGCACAACATGTCATAATCTGCCTACTTTAGGTAGTGCTGGTGCACAGTCCTAATGCCCGGGTTAAAGCCATCACCAAGACAGTGATATTCTCACGGCCGTATCAGAAATGCACACAGGGCAGACGTCATTTTGGTTCTAAAACAGCACCCAAAACACCAAACCTAGAGGTGCTACATTGAACCCAATTTTGCAGCCATTGGGCTGAAATAGATGTTTCCATTAGTTTCCATTAATGTGTGGTCTTAAGCTCTTGTGGAACACCTAGCCACAGAATGGTAAGCACACAAATTTATGGGTTTGATCCTCAACATTCTGAGTTCTCCATTTTTATCTTGCTTTCTTGGCAAAATGCTCATCAGATACCAGGAACTCTGCTGCAGGAGGGGATTCAGGTCAGTTCGTGAGTCATCTGTGACCACTTTAATTCACTTTGAAATCGCCTGCTCAAGAACAGTTAGACAGATTCTGGGAAGCAGAACCAACCTTTTACACAGCGAAAGTACATCGTAAATAAATGTAATAAATTAAATCAAGAGACTTAATAAGCGATCTGGGAATGACTGTTGGTTGATCACCATAAAGATCTGGACAATGCAACAAACAGTGAAAAAATTACTGCCTCTGTCTGCTTCACAATAAAGCACAGGCCTCTGGAGATTATGCATTGATCAGATCACACTTGGTGCACTGAGTTCAGTTCTGATTGCCCCGCCACAGAATCCTTGGGGAAGGATAAAAAAGATCACAAAGATTTATCCCAAAGGTAAAGAGGGTGATTTGTGAAGCAAAATTACAGAAAAGTAAATCTAAAATATAGCACTTATGGGGGGGGGGGGAAGGGTCATCCTTGAGGAATGACATGGGAAACCCCGGAATGCCACTTCACAATAAGTCATGTTGTCAGGACCAAAGAATTTAATTTAAATTAGTGAGCGTTTGTTTTCAAACAGCTTATGTTATTCACATGCCAATAAAAAAATGTTTGGCCCATTTCTTCAGAGAGCCATTCAGGGCCATTTCGCCTGAATCAGGATGCTACAATAGGTGAGACTAGAATTCACTTATTTTGGACTTTTCTTTTAATAAGACTGAGTAGGTGGAGATGTGAAAAGAACAATTAGAAAATAGGTTTAGGAGAGAATTAGATACGGAACATATTTAATTTACCACACTCCTAGGGGCAGCACGGTAGCACAAGTGGATAGCACTGTGGCTTCACAACGCCAGGGTCCCAGGTTCGATTCCCCGCTGGATCACTGTCTGTGCGGAGTCTGCACGTTCTCCCCGTGTCTGCGTGGGTTTCCTCGGGTGCTCCGGTTTCCTCCCACAGTCCAAAGACGTGCAGGTTAAGTGGATTGGCCATGATAAATTGCCCTTAGTGTCCAAAATGATTAGGAGGGGTTATTGGGTTATGGGGATAGGGTGGAAGTGAGGGCTTAAATGGGTCGGTGCAGACTCGATGGGCCAAATGGCCTCCTTCTGCACTGTATGTTCTGTGTTAAAGCAACATTATTTTTACAGTTTGCTATGAACCATGGAGTTTGTTACCTCACTGAAACTAAAAGAACTTCGGGAGTTTGTACATGCGCAGTGGACTATAGAATGTGCAAACTCCACATGGACAGTGATCCGGGGCCGGGATCGAACCCGGGTCCTCGGCGCTGCGAGGCAGCAGTGCTAACTACTGTGCCACCATACCACCATGATCAATGGGAAATCTAAGACCTGACAAAAACCTCCTTGCCAACACTATTAGTCTCATTGTAAACACACTTGGAAATATTACACCTTGCTGAATGCGTTTTTTGTTTAATAAAATTTTTTTTTCGGGTACCCAATTCTTTTTTTTCCAATTAAGGGGCAATATATTGTGGCCAATCCAACTACCCAGTACATTTTTGTGTTGTGGGGGCGAGACCCACGCAGACACTGGGAGAATGTGCAAATGACCCGGGGCCGGGATCGAACCCGGGTCCTTGGTGCAGTGAGGCAGCAGTGCTAACCACTGTGCTACCATGCTGCCCTGTTGCATGAGGTTTTTAACAGCTTTCTAGCTTCATAACAAGTGATAAATAACCTCATTAGCTCATAAAGCCAGGGTCCCGGGTTAGATTCCCCGCTGGATCACTGTCTGTGCGGAGGTCTGCACGTTCTCCCCGTGTGTGCGTGGGTTTCCTCCGGGTGCTCCGGTTTCCTCCCACAGTCCAAAGACGTGCAGGTTAGGTGGATTGGACATGATAAATTGCCCTTAGTGACCAAAAAGGTTGGGAGGGGTTATTGGGTTACAGGGATAGGGTGGAAGTGAGGGGTTAAGTGGGTCGGAGCAGACCCGATGGGCTGAATGGCCTCCTTCCGCACTGTATGTTCTATGTTCTGTGTTAAAGCAACATTATTTTTTACAGTTTGCCATGGGGTTTGTTACCTCACTGAAACTAAAAGAACTTCGGGAGTTAGTACATGCGCAGTGGACTATAGAATGTACAAACTCCACATGGACAGTGATCCGGGGCTGGGATCGAAACCGGGTCCTCGGCGCCGTGAGGCAGCAGTGCTAACTACTGTGCCACCGTACCACCATGATCAATGGGAAATCTAAGAACTGACAGAAACTTCCTTGCCTACACTATTAGTCTCATTGTAAACACTCTTGGAAATATTACACCTTGCTGAATGCAGTTTTTGTTTAATTTAAATTGTTTTTAGAGTACCCAATCTTTTTTTTTCCAATTAAGGGGCAACATATTGTGGCCAATCCAACGACCCTGCACATCTTTGTGTTGTGGGGGCGAGACCCACGCAGACACTGGGAGAATGTGCAAATGACCCGGGGCCGGGATCGAACCCGGGTCCTTGGTGCCGTGAGGCAGCAGTGCTAACCACTGCGCTACCATACTGCCCTGTTGAATGAGGTTTTCACAGCATTCTAGCTTCATAACAAGTGATAAATAACCTCACTAGCCCATAAAGCTTAATTTTCTATTTGTGGAATGTCAAATTGTTCCATGATTATAAATTCCACATATTTTTAAAGTTTTTAAAAAGTATGTTTATCTTTATTTTAGCTTCTATCTGAATTCAACCATAATAATTTATTTTATCTGAACTTATAAACTAAAAGTAAAGGACAATGCTTTTAACTTCCTGGTTTGTGATCTGTGAGAATGTTTCAATGTGATTGGCTGGTTAATCTGTTTTCAATGCTGCTGCACATTGCAGGAGTTCCCTTTGACTTTACGCCAGATTTAAACTTCTATTCGGAAAAGGGAAGTCTGAGCTACAGAGATCATAGATCTTTGTGGGCAGTTTTGTGTGAGGTCAATGGGGAGTGCCATTGCTTCCCTGCGGAGCCCAAATTCTGGATCAAAATTTTGAATATATTACAAATAAATACCTGTATTAACATTGTGACAATGCAAAACATCACAAATTTGAATTAATTGTGCAAACATTGCATAGACCTGTCAAATGCCACTTTGTGCTATTAACTCAAATATCAGGTGAATAATCAGGCCATTAATTTATTATAATAATAACAATAATATAGTAATCTTTATTGTCACAAGTAGGCTTACATCAACACTGCAATGAAGTTACTGTGAAAGCCCCTAGTTGCCACACTCCGGCGCCTGTTCGGGTACACAGAGGGAGAATTCAGAATGTCCAAATTACCTAACAGCACGTCTTTCGGGACTGTAGGAGGAAACCGGAGCACCCGGAGGAAACCCACGCAGACACAGGGAACGTGCAGACTCCGCACAGACAGTGACCCAAGCTGGGAATCGAACCTGGGACCCTGGCGTTGTGAAACAACAGTGCTAACCACTCTGCTACATTATTCACAAAGGCTTTCAGAAAATGCAGTTTCCTTTAATTGGCAATATTAGTCTGATTCTGAAAGGTTTGCATCCAGTTTCTCCTAACTATAAAATGTTAATAATCCACACAAACAACCTTTGACAATTGATATGCACCCAAAAGCGGTATTTTCTAACAGTTTCTGATCTGGCCCTTCATAGCCTCTCTGCAATATTGATGCAAGTGCTATGGGTAAACTGCAATAGAACTGGCAAAAATTCCAACCAATATTCTAGTTAGTGCATGATAAACTAGGTCATTGAAAATAATATTGAGAAGTTCATGTTTCCAGATCAAAATGGTATTGTGCAGATTGATAATTACTTGCTAAAATGATACAAATACTGATTATCATTTCCAAGAACATCTTTGTTACGCCTGTTCTGTCTAAATTATTACTCTTTTCTCAGAAAGACTGTTGCCACCTTGAGACTATGAAGTAGAAATACAGCAGGACTCTCAGGAACTAATTATAAATAAACTGAGGACATTTCCATTTTGCTACTGTTCAATTTGCACTTCAAAATGCAGACCGGAGCAGGATTTAAAACAATAACAAATTATATTTATGTAGCACCTTTAATCAAGTGAAATGTCCCAGGGTGTTTCACAGGAGCATTATAAAACAATGTCTGACACCGAGCCACTTTGGGAAATATTAGATCAGAAAGCTTGG
Organism: Scyliorhinus torazame; assembly: GCF_047496885.1. Classification (NCBI taxonomy): domain Eukaryota; kingdom Metazoa; phylum Chordata; class Chondrichthyes; order Carcharhiniformes; family Scyliorhinidae; genus Scyliorhinus; species Scyliorhinus torazame. Next base: position 127,450,855 of record NC_092725.1, read on the forward strand.
CCAGAGGGGTAGGGTTTAAGGAGTGTCTTAAAGGAGAAAAATGAAGTAGAGAGGGAGGGAAGTGGAGGGAGCTTGTGTTCTCGGCAGCCTAAGACACGGCCGGCAATGGTGGAGCGATTAAAATAGGGGATGCACAAAAGGCCAGAATGAGAGCAGATGTCTCGGAGGGTTGTGGGACTCGAGGAGACTACAGAGATAGGTAGGGGCGAGGTCATGGACAGATTTGATAATTTAAAACTCAAGGCATTAGTTGAATGGGGGGCAGTGTAGGTCAGTGGTCACAGGGTTGAAAGCGGAATGGGACTCACTGCAAGTTAAGACACAACAGCAGAGGTTTGGATGACCTCAAGTTTCAAGAGGGTAGAATGTGAGGGACCAGCCAGGAGTGCATTGGAATAGTTGAGTCTGGAGGTAAAGAAGGCTTGAATGAGTGGTCCAGCAGCAAAGTTACAAACAGACTGGCTTAATCTCTAATGCACAGGGAGCGGGATGGATTCACATTTTGGGTAGGCCTCCACTCTTGCAGCCAGAGCTCCCATTAGAAGCAGGCAGGATGGAAACAAATATAACAAGCTGGAGCCAGGTGACAAACTTAAGTCCCTTGAAGCCATTATTGTCTTTGTTTTTTTGACTATCGTCAGTTCCTACTCCTACCCACCAAACATTAGTGATACAAGTTGCAGGCTGCTATTTAGCACTGATTAAAGAAATTCCTTCCACGAAATCAGGGAGAACTGGATGGAGCTTTGAGAGATATTTTTATGCTAGTTGTTATGGACCTTTTTTTCCTCATTGAAGGCTTTCAAACTTGATGCATTTGCTGGTTTAGCTCAGTTAGCTGGACAGCTGATTCGTGATGCAGAGCGAGGCCAACAGCGCGGGTTCAGTTCCCGTGCCGGCTGAGGTTACCCATGAAGGCCCCGCCTTCTCAACCTTGCCCCTCGGGTTAAATCACCACCAGTTAGCTCGCCTCATCAAAGGGGGAAAGCAGCCTATGGTCATCGGGACTATAGCTACTTACTATTTGCTGGTTTAGGCTCTGCATACATGTTGCTGCTAATCTGAAGTTTTGCTCTTTATTTCCAACTCTAAAATCCTCCCTTGGGATCTTTGTCCATTCTGCTACCCTACCTGATTTCCAGCTTCCAGATCGGTGAGTTACATGCTGTATGCTGAAACTCGTTTTGAATTGGTACTGTGCGGACTGCATTATAATGAAAAAAACAACTTGTATTTCTGTAACATCTTTCATGACCTCAGGACATGCCAAAGAATTTTGCAAACTACAAAGTACTTTTGAAATGTAGTCACGATTGCAGTATAGGAAACACCGCAGCCAAGTTAGCAAGGTCCCACTAACAGCAATGAGATAATGATCATTCAATTTGTATTTTCAACATGCTAGTTAAGGGCTAAATATTGGCACAGGGAGAAGAACAAAGAACATTACAGCACAGGAACAGGCCCTTTGGCCCACCAAGCCTGCACCGATCAGATTCTTTGTTTAGACCTACTATTTCTTACCCAAACAATCTGTATCCCTCCATTTTCCGCCCGTTCATCTATCAAGATACATCTTAAATGTTGCTATCGTGCCTGCCTCCACCCCCTCCACTGGCAACGCATACCAGGCACCCAGCACCCTCTGCATGTAAAACTTACCCCACACATCTCCCCTAAATTTTCCCCCTCCCACCTTGAACCTGTGCCCCCTAGTAATTGAGTTTTCCACCTTGGGAGAAAGCTTTGACTATTCACCATGTCCATACCTCTCGGAAATTTGTCGACATCAATAGGTCTCCCCTCAGCCTCCAGCTTTCCACCAAAAACAATCCGAGTTTATTCAACTTCTCCTCATAGCTAGCACCCTCCAGACCAGGCAACATCCTGGTAAATCTTTTTTGCACTCTCTCCAATGCATACACGCCTTTCTGGTAGCATGGCGACCAGAACTGCATGCAATACTCCAAATGTGGCCTAACTAAAGTTTTATATACCTGCCAACTCTTGTACTCAATGCCCTGGCTGATGAAGGCATGCATGCCTTAAGCCTTCTTGATCACCTTATTCACCTGCATTGCCACTTTCATGGAACTATGGGGTTGAACGCCCAGATCCCTCTGTATGTCAAAGCTCCGAAGGGTTCTGCCATTTACTGTATAATTGATCTTCCAAAATGCACCACCTCACATTTGTCCAGATTGAACTCCATCTGCTATTTCTCTGCCCAAATCTCTAATCTATCTATATTTTGCTGCATTCTCTGGCAGTTCCCTTCACTATCTGCCACTATCTGCAACTCCACTTATCTTAGTTTCATCTGCAAACTTGCTAATCAGACCACCTACATTTTCCTCCAGATCATTTATATATATTACAAACAACAGTGATCGCAGCACCGATTCCTGTGGAACACCACTAGTTACAAATCTCCATTCTGATAAACTCTTTTCCACTGTTACTGTCTCCTGTTGCCAAGCTGGTTCTTTATCCATCCAGGTAGCACACCCCTAATCCCATGTGATTTTACCTTTTGTACCAGGCTGCCATGAGGGACCTTGTCAAACACCTCACTAAAGTCCATGTAGATGACATCCACAGTCTTTACCTCATCAATTAATTTTAGCACCTGTTCAAAAAACTCTATCAAATTGGTAAGACATGACCTTCCCCTCACAAAACCATGTTGCCTATCACTAACAAGTTCATTTGCTTCCAAATGTGAATAAATCCTGTTTCTCAGTATCTTCTCCAACAGCTTCCCAACCACTGACATCAGAGTCACTGACCTATAATTACCTGGATTATCCCTGCTTACCTTCTTAAACAAAGGGAGAGCATCGGCTATTCTCCAGTCCTCTGGAACCTCACCTGTGGTCAAAGATGATGTAAAGATGCCTGTTAAGGCCTCAACTATTTCCTCTCTTGCCTCCCAGAGCAACCTGGGATATATCCCATCTGGCCCAGGGGAATTGTCTACCTTAATGTTTTTTAAGATATCCAACACGTCCTCCTTCATTAAACTGAAATGTATTAGAGTATGCACACACCGATCCCTAACCTCAATATCCATCATGTCCCTCTCCTTGGTGAATACCGATGCAAAGCACTCATTAAGGATCACACCAACTTCCTCTGACTCCAGGCATAACTTCCCTTCTTTGTCCTTGAGTTGGCTTACTCTTTCCCTAGCTACCCTCTTGCTCCTTATATATGTATAAAAGGCCTTGGGATTTTCCTTGTCCTGTTTACCAATGGCATTTCATGGCCCTTTTAGCTCTCCCAGCTCCCCATTTGAGTTTGTTCCTACTTTTCCTGTATTCTTCAAAAGCTTTGTCTGTTTTTAGTTGCCTAGGCCTTATGTATGCTTCCTTTTTCTTTTTGACTAATCTCACAATTCCCCCCATCATCCATGGTTCCCTGATCCTGCCATTTCTGTCCTTCATTTTTGTGGGGCCATGCCTGTCCTGCACTCTAATCAGCTGGTCTCTAAAAGACTCCCACGTATCAAATGCGGATTTACCCTCAAACAGCCGCTCCCATCCACATTCTCCAGCTCTTGCCGAATTCTGCTGTAGTTAGCTTTCCCCCAATTTAGCACCCTCACTCGAGGACCACTCTTGTACTTAGCTATGAGTATTCGAGAATTTACGGAATTATGATCACTATTCCCAAAATGCTCCCTCACTGAAACTGTGGTCACCTGGCTGGGCTCATTCCCAATACTAGGTCCAGTAAGGTCCCTCCCTGGTTGGACTATCAACATACTGTTTCAAAAAACCCTCTTGGACACACGTAATCAATATGGAATAAATAAAATCACCCGCCACAACAATTCTGTTATCTTCACATCTTTCCAGAATCTGACTACATATCTGTTCCTGTTTCCCACTGGCTGCTGGGAGACCAATTGAACAACCCCAACATTGTGATCGCACCCTTCCTATTCATGAGCTCTACCCACAATGCCTCACTGCAGGATCCCTCCAAGATGTCCTCCCTCATCACAACTGTGATATGTTCCCGAACCGGTAATGCAACTCCCCCACTCTTTCTGCTACCCCTTCAGTCTCGTCTAAAACATCGATACCCTGGAACGTTAAGTTGCCAGTCCTGTCCCTACTTTAACTATGAACAAAGAACAAAGAAAAGTACAGCACAGGAACAGGCTCTTCGGCCCTCTAAGCTTGTGCCGACCATGCAGCCCGTCTAAACTAAAATCTTCTACACTTCCTGGGTCCGTATCCCTCTATTCCCATCCTATTCATGTATTTGTCAAGATGCCCCTTGAATGTCACTATCGTCCCTGCTTCCACCACCTCCTCCGGCAGCGAGTTGCAGGCACCCACTACCCTCTGTGTAAAAAACTTGCCTCATACATCTCCTCTAAACCTTGCCCCTCGCACCTTAAACCTATGCCCCCTAGTAATTGACCCCTCTACCCTGGGAAAAAGTCTCTGACCATCCACTCAGTCTATGCCCCTCATAATTTTGTAGACCTCTATCAGGTCGCCCCTCAACCTCCATAATAGCAACAATATCATAATTCCCCACATTAATCCAAGCTCTAAGTTCATCCATCTTACCTGCTATACTTCTGGCTTTGAAGCAAACACACTCCAGATTGACTGAGGTCAGCGACTTCCCTCTGGAGCTCTCCCTCTTAGCTATATTTGTCTTAGTCTCAAGTTCTTCCCCAGTCTCTACACTTGGTGGCCTGCTGCTGGATTCCACCACCCAGCCATACTAGTTGAAACCCTCCCGAAACACATTAGCAGACCTCCCGGCCAGGATATTGGTGCCCCTCCGGTTTAGGTGCAACCCGTCCTGCTTGTATAGGTCCCACCTTCCTTGGAAGACATCCCAATGATCCACATATCTGAACTCCCTGCTGTTCTCCAAACTATTGCCACGGGATCGTTTACATTCAGAAAGGACCACGTCTCACCGAATGGCGAACAGAAAGGCCCATTATAATTAGGACAGATCGATAAGGACTTTAAGCCAGATTTTTATTGCAGGAGAAAATCATTTGAAACCGAAAAGAGCCCAAAATAACATGGTAGATGTAGAGAAAATCAGATTTTTCTTTGGAAGTTAATGAATCTCTAAGCAAACAAGAATACAAATACATAAATTGTCATCGAGAGCAATAGAAGTTAATTATACCATGAAGAATGCAAGAAAAGCCCCTTCATGACTGAAGAAAATCAAGGAAATATTAATTATACATCAAACCTTGGTCAGACCAGACTTTTGGATTCTGTAATCGAGGGTTTTACCAGAAATTAGAGTATTTATCGATAAAGAAAGATTAAACGGGGACTCCATTCTCGTGAGAACACGGCGGCAAAAATGTTATTAATATTATCTTACGATTAGCACCTCTTCAGGGGAGTGGGATAGCTTGATCTTGGTTTCGGACAAAGCTCGGCACAACATTGAGGGCCGAAGGGCCTGTTCTGTGCTGTACTGTACCATGTTCTATCATCTATTCTTCACATTTCCCCTTCAATACCATTTATTGCTTCCCCTCCATCCTGCCCCTCTTCGTCCTCTTGTTCCATCACTATACATCCCCATTCCTGGCTGATTACGGTGGAATTTGCAGTCACATTCTCTGGATTAGTAGTCCTGTGACATAACCACTATATTATTGCACTAAACTGCTGAATAAAACAGATTTAATTTCAAGTAAAACCTTGCCTCGGCCAGCGTCAGTTCGTAGAAATAGGAGAATGTAAAGATATGGTCCAGCTCACTAGGGAGCTTCATTGTTGCCTCCAGAATATTACTCCCACACAAGTAGATGTAGAGCAGTGGGATTCAACATTTGTACAAAGAAATGTTGTCATTCTGCTAAAGGAAGTGACTGACGCCTCTGAACCTGAGGAGATACGTGGAATGGATCCGAATTAATAATTAATCTATTACATTTCTAAGTTTATTCTCAATGCAAGAGAGAAGCAAATGCTAAGAAATATTGGAGTGTTTGACTGTTTTGGCAGGTATAATTCAGAAAACTCTCAGTTTAAATGGACCCCCCAATCATAAAATGGTCCCACAAGCCACAGGAGAAAATGTTGTTGCTTCCAATGATATTTGCACTCTCCTCAAACAGAGCATATGGACAATCTGTGCATCACAATCCCAATTTTCAAAATATATATGTTTATTCAAGGCAGTTTTAATTTATATACAAAACAGGAAACATTCATCTTTATACACTTACCACATTACAAAAACCTCTCCATTCCCATGAACACCCCGCATGCCCCACCTTATAATGATAATGTAAAACAAAGAAAACCGACTTCCGGGTGCGGCTATGCAGAGCTAGGTCGCATATTCGGCAGCTCCCACTTGGAACGGAGTTTTGGGCTCTTTTTACAGAGCCTCCACGGCATTTGTTTGACATTCCCCGGTGTGGGAAGAAGACTGCAGCATTCCCCTGACAGTGTCCCCCAGGAATGTTATGTCTTTTGGCTACCAGACCCGGCAGAAACAGTAAAAGATTTGGCTTGTGCTGCAGGAATAGACAAAGGCCTCTTCCAGCATGCAGGCGGGGGAAGGGCAAGCTTAAAGCTGCAATCTGACTTGACTCTATCAAAGGTGAATTCTAGCAGCAGAGGGAACAACTGTGAAAAGATCTACCAAGGCCATTGAAGAAGCAGGGACGAGGCTTCCGGTGGCGGCCATGGGTCCCCCTCCAACTTCTATGAAACGGACCAGAAGTGTAACGGCCAAAGGAGCGGCACTGGAGCAACGGGAGAAGCGAGGGAAAGAAAACAAAATGGCGGCGGCCAGGGACAAAGGGGAGCTGCAGGAGTTCATCAAGCGCTGCTTCGAGGAGCAGCGTGAGGAGATGCGCAAAGAGATGTTGGCGCCTATGCTTTCGGCAATTGAAGGACTTGGGATCACGCAGAAGGCCCACGAAGCTAAGATCCAGGAGGTACAGAAAAGAGTCAGTCAGAACGAGGATGAGCTCGTGGGCCTGGCGGTGAGAGTGGAGCAGAACGAGGCGCTACACAAGAGGTGGGCGGGAAGACTCGAAGACCTGGAGAACAGGTCGAGGAGAAAGAATCTGCGAATCCTGGGTCTCCCTGAGGGAGTGGAGGGGGCTGATGCCGGGGCATACGCGAGCATGATGCTCGAGGTGATGATGGGCACGAAGGCCCCTTCGAGGCCGCTGGAGTTGGACGGGGCACATCGGGTGCTGGCGAAGAAGCCCCAGGCAAATGAGCCGCCAAGGGCGATGGTGGTGAGGTTCCACCGGTTCACGGACAGAGAGTGGGTCCTGAGATGGGCCAAGAAGGAGCGGAGCAGTAAGTGGGACAATGCAGAGATCCGAATATACCCGGACTGGAGCACGGAGGTTGCAAAGCGGAGAGCGGGTTTCAACCGGGCCAAAGTGGCGTTGTACCAGGAAGAAGTGAAATTCGGAATGCTGCAGCCAGCGCGACTGTGGGTCACATACAAGGGCCAACACTATTACTTTGAAACGCCTGAGGAGGCGTGGACCTTTGTACAAGCCGAAAAGTTGGACTCTAACTGAGGGTTTGTGAGGGTGGGGGGGATGTTTTGGGGTTTGATGTGTGATGGTTGTTGTATATAGGGAGTCAATCACGCGCAGGAAATGTTACATGGGCTGGGGGAGAGAGACAAGGCCGTGACAGGAGTTGCGCCAGAGGGGGCGGAGCGGGCTTTGGAAAGCGTGGGGTGTTTTCCCGCGCGGGAAGAAAGGCAGGAAGGGGAACGAAGGAATGCATATGGATTGGGAGACTCCCACGCGGGGAGGTCAATGGGACGGCAGGTGAAGCCGGGGTCAGCAGGCGTCAGCTGACTTACGGGAGCGACATGGGGGGGGGCAGAAAAAGCTAGACAGGGGTATAGCGGGGGGAGGGAAGGGGGGGAAGGGGGGGGGGAAAGGGTTGCTGCTGCATTGGCCGAAAGGGAATGGGACACAGAAGAGGTGGTCGGGGGGGGGGGGGGGGTCCCCCCTCTGGGGGACTGGAGGGTGAGGGAGGCGTGGACACGGGACTGGCCCAGAAAAGGAGATGGCTAGTCGGCGGGGCGTGGGGGGGGGGGGGGGGGGGGGGGGGGGGGGGGGGGTGAGAGCCCCTCCAATCCGGCTGATAACGTGGAATGTGAGGATCCTGAATGGGCCGGTGAAGAGGGCTCGAGTGTTCGCGCACTTAAAGGGACTGAAGGCGGACGTGGTCATGCTCCAAGAGACACACCTGAAGGTGGCGGACCAGGTCAGGCTAAGAAAGGGATGGGTAGGACAGGTATTCCACTCGGGACTGGACTCGAAGAATAGAGGGGTGGTAATATTGGTGGGCAAGCGGGTGTCATTTGAGGCCAAGACTATTGTAGCGGACAATGGAGGGCGATATGTAATGGTGAGCGGTAGGCTGCAAGGGACGTGGGTGGTGTTGGTAAACGTACACGCCCCGAACTGGGATGATGCAGGATTCATGAAGCGCATGTTGGGGCGCATTCCGGACCTGGAGATAGGAGGCCTGATAATGGGAGGGGACTTCAATACAGTGTTGGATCCAGCACTGGACCACTCCAAATCAAGGACTGGAAAGAGGCCGGCGGCGTCCAAGGTACTTAGGGGGTTTATGGATCAGATGGGGGGAGTGGACCCACGGCGGTTTGCAAGGCCGCAGGCCAGGGAATTTTCTTTCTTCTCCCATGTACACAAAGCCTACTCCCGGATAGATTTCTTTGTTCTGGGTAGGGCGCTCATCCCGAGGGTGGAGGGGACGGAGTATTCGGCTATAGCCGTTTAGGACCATGCCCCGCACTGGGTGGAACTGGAGCTGGGAGAGGAGAGGGACCAATGCCCGTTGTGGCGGCTGGATGTGGGACTGCTGGCGGACGAGGTGGTGTGTGGGAAGGTGAGGGGGGTGTATCGAAAGGTACTTGGAGGCCAACGACAACGGGGAGGTGCGGGTGGGGGTGGTATAGGAGGCGTTGAAGGCGGTGATCAGGGAGATCTAATTTCCGTTAGGGCTCATATGGAGAAGACAGAGGGTATGGAAAGGGAGAGGTTAGTGGGGGAGATTTTGAGAGTGGACAGGAGATACGCAGAGGCCCCGGAGGAAAGATTACTTGGGGAAAGACGACGGCTCCAGACGGAGTTTGACCTGTTGACCACAGGGAAGGCAGAGGCACAGTGGAGGAAAGCACAGGGGGCGACCTACGAGTATGGGGAAAAGGCTAGTCGGATGCTGGCACACCAGTTCCGTAAGAGGATGGCAGCGAGGGAAATAGGGGGAGTCAAAGATGGAAGGGGAGCCACGGTTCGGAGTACGACGAAAATAAACGAGGTATTCAAGGCCTTTTATGAAGAGCTGTACAGATCCCAGCCCCCAGCGGGGGAAGAGGGGATGAGACGATTCCTAGATCAGCTGAGATTCCCGAGGGTGGAGGAGCAAGAGGTGGCTGGTTTGGGGGCACCAATTGGGTTGGAGGAGCTGAGCAAGGGTTTGGGGAGCATGCAGGCGGGGAAGGCCCCGGGACCGGACGGATTCCCGGTGGAGTTCTACAGGAAGTACGCAGACCTGTTGGCTCCGCTACTGGTGAGGACCTTTAATGAGGCAAGAGAGGAGGGGACCCTGCCCCCCGACAATGTCGGAAGCGACAATTTCTTTGATCCTAAAGCGGGACAAGGACCCACTGCAATGTGGATCGTACAGGCCGATCTCGCTCCTCAATGTGGATGCAAAGTTGCTGGCAAAAGTGCTGGCCACGAGGATCGAGGACTGTGTCCCGGGGGTAATCCACGAGGACCAGACGGGATTTGTAAAGGGCAGGCAACTAAACACCAATGTGCGGCGGCTCTTAAACGTGATAATGATGCCATCGGAGGAGGGAGAGGCGGAGATAGTGGCAGCTATGGACGCGGAGAAGGCCTTTGACCGAGTAGAGTGGGAGTACGTCTGGGAGGTGCTGCATAGGTTTGGGTTCGGGGTAGGGTTTATCAATTGGGTTAAGCTCCTTTACAGAGCCCCGATGGCGAGTGCAGTGACGAACCGGCGCGAGGTCGGAGTACTTTCGACTGTACCGAGGGATGAGGCAGGGGTGCCCCCTGTCCCCCCTGTTGTTCGCATTGGCGATCGAACCATTGGCCATGTCATTGAGGGAGTCTAATAAATGGAGGGGGGTGGTCCGAGGGGGAGAAGAGCATCGGGTGTCGCTATATGCGGATGACCTGTTGCTGTACGTGGCGGATCCAATGGAGGGGATGGTGGAGGTCATGCAGACTCTAAGGGAGTTTGGGGAGTTTTCGGGCTATATGCTCAATGTAGGGAAGAGTGAGCTCTTTGTATTACAGGCGGGGGACCAAGAAAGAGGAATAGGGGACCTACCGCTGAGGAGGACGGAGGGGAGCTTTCGGTATCTGGGGATCCAGATAGCCAGGAGTTGGGGGACCCTACATAAACTGAATCTGACGAGGTTGGTGGAGCAAATGGAGGAGGATTTCAAAAGATGGGACATGTTACCGCTCTCGTTGGCGGGTAGAGTGCAGTTGGTCAAAATGGTGGTCCTTCCGAGGTTTCTGTTTGTGTTTCAGTGCCTTCCCATCGTGATCACTAAGGCCTTTTTTAAGAGAGTAGGCAGGAGTATTATGGGGTTTGCGTGGGCGAAGAAGACCCCGAGAGTAAGGAGAGGGTTCCTGGAACGCAGGAGGGACCGAGGAGGGTTGGCGCTGCCAAACCTGGGGAGCTACGACTGGGCAACAAATGTGTCGATGATCCGCAAGTGGGTTATGGTGGAAGAGGGGGCGGCATGAAGAGGATGGAGATGGCGTCCTGTAAAGGAACGAGCCTGGGGGCGTCGGTGACGGCACCGCTGCCGCTCTCGCCGACAAAGTATAACACGAGCCCGGTGGTGGCGGCAACGCTTAGGATCTGGGGCCAGTGGAGACGGCACCGGGGTGCAATGGGAGCATCGGTGTGGTCCCCGATCAGGAGTAACCACCGGTTTGTCCCGGGGAAGATGGACGGGGGGGGTTCCAGAGCTGGCATCGGGCGGGGATTGGAAGAATGGGGGACCTGTTCATCGACGGGACGTTTGCGAGCCTAGGGGCACTGGAGGAGAAGTTCGAGTTACCCCCGGGAAATGCCTTTAGATATATGCAGGTGAGGGCTTTTGTGAGGCGACAGGTGAGGGAATTCCCGTTGCTCCCGGCACAAGAAGTTCAAGATAGGGTGATCTCGGGTGTATGGGTCGGGGAGGGCAAGGTGTCGGAAATACACCAGGAGTTGAAAGAAGAGGGGGAAGCGCTGGTAGAAGAGTTGAAGGGTAAATGGGAGGGGGAGCTGGGGGAGGAGATCGAGGAAGGTCTGTGGGCCTGATGCCCTAGGTAGGGTTAATTCCTCCTCCTCGTGTGCCAGGCTCAGCCTGATACAATTTAAGGTGGTCCACAGAGCGCACTTGACGGGGGCGAGGTTGAGTAGGTTCTTTGGGGTAGAGGACAGATGTGGAAGGTGCTCAGGGAGCCCGGCGAACCATATCCATATGTTTTGGTCATGCCCGGCACTGGAGGGTTTCTGGAGAGGAGTGGCGGGAGCAATATCTCAGGTGGTGAAAGTCCGGGTCAAGCCAAGCTGGGGGCTAGCAATATTTGGAGTAGTGGACGAACCGGGAGTGCAGGAAGCGAAAGAGGCCGGCATTCTGGCCTTTGCGTCCCTAGTAGCCCGGCGAAGGATCTTGCTAATGTGGAAGGAGGCGAAGCCCCCCAGCCTGGAGGCCTGGATAAATGATATGGCTGGGTTCATAAAGTTGGAGAGAATTAAGTTCACCTTGAGAGGGTCTGCTCAGGGGTTCTACAGGCGGTGGCAACCGTTCCTAGACTATCTCGCGGAGCGTTAGAGGAAGGTCAGTCAGCAGCAACCTTGGGGGGTGGGAGGGGGTGTGGGGGGGGGGTGTGTGAAGGGGACGTCCTGGGGGGGGGGGGGGGGAGGGGGGCGGGGAAAGAGGGGGACTGCCTGGGAGGGTAGATGAGCAAGAGATAACATGAAGGGTTGGGGAAACTGGCACGTACGGTTGAGGGCCAGTGTACAAAGCTGTGTCAATATATCATTTTGCCATGTATATATCTTGCTCTGCGCGATTTCTCGTTTTTTTTTTGTTACGAGGGGGGGGGGTTATTGTTTGTAAGGGAGAAAAATTGTGTTAAAAAACTTTAATAAATATATATTTTTTAAAAAAGGAAAACAAAGATAACCGACAACAAAACAAGCACCCCTTCTCCACCCTCTGATGTCTACCACTCCTTAAAAAGGCGATGAACAAACTCCACCTCGAGAATAACCCTTCCTCTGATCCCCTAATGGCAAATGTTATCTTTTCCAGATGTAGGAATTCCGTCAGGTCTCTCATCCGCCCTGCTGCCTTCGGCAGCTCCGGAGACCAGCACCCGAACAGGATCCACTCCGGCTATCCGGGAGGCAGATGCCAACACATCAGCCTCTCTCCCCACCTCCCGCATCCCTCGACACCCCGAGTATCGCCATCCACGGGCTTGGGATCACCTTCACCCACAAAGACTCGGACATAACCCCCGAAAATGCCTCCCAAAACTCCACCAACTTCAGGCAAGACCAGAACATGTGAGTGTGGTTTCCCGGCTCCGCGTCTATCCTCCAACTACGGAAAAAACCCGACTCATTTGCGATACTGTCATGTGAGTGCAGCGCTGTGAATTGAATTAGGCTCAATCTTGCACAAGAGGAGGTTGAATTTATCCTCCGCGGGGTCTCGCTCCGTACCCCCGTTTCAAATACCCCCGCCAGCTCCTCCTCTCTCTCTCCGTTAACTCCCCCACCTCATCCTCAGACAAAATCTTTTCAAGCAACGATAGGGCAGTAGCTTCAGAAACGTGGCCAGCTCCTTCCTCACAAAGTCCCGGATTTGCAAATACCCCTTGGCAACTCAAACTCTCCCAACTCTGCAAACCTGCCCTCCACGAACAAATCCCTGAACCTCCCGCTCCCATGCCCTGAACGTTGAGTCCAAACCCGCTGGAATAAATCTATGATGATCACAAATTGGCATCATGAGAAACATGCTTTCAATCTTAAAATGTTGCCTGCACTGATTCCAGACTCTGAGCGATGCAAGCACCGCCAGGCTCGTGGAGTATTTAGCTGGTGAGAATGAAGAGGCACCAACAGTGCCATCAAACCCCTCCCTCTACACAAAGCCGTCGCCATCCGCCCCCATATCGACCCTTCCTCTATAACCCACTTCTGAATCCTCTTCATGTTCGCCGCCCAGTAATAATTCAACAAATTTGGCAAAGCCAATTCTCCCCTCCGCCTGCCCCTCTCCAGAAACACCCTCCTAACCAGGGTATCTTCCCTGCCCATATAAAATCTGAAATCAACCTATTTGACCTCCCAAAAAAAGACTTAGGCACAAAAATCGGGAGATTCTGAAAGACGATCAGAAACTCCGGTAGAATCATCATCTTCACTGTCTGAACCCTTCCTGTCAACGGAAGCGGAAGAATGTCCTGTGGTGCTCTTTGTGTTGCTTATTTAGGATGGTTGGTGTCGTGTTCCACAAAGACCAAAGTCTAGCTTTTACTTAAACAAAGATATGATTTTATTTACACTACTAAACTGGGATTTGACACTTAGTCCTTAAGAATACAGAACTGATCAATAACATCTAACTACACTCATCTACTGCTATAAACTATAAATTCTCACTACTGGTATAAACTAGAATCTAACACTAACTGCTCTTATGACCTTCTCTAGCTTTCTCCTGCAGACACTTCTCCCCCAAGGTCCAGCATCACTGCCTTATATAGTTGTAGTACGAAGTCTTACAACACCAGGTTAAAGTCCAACAGGTTTGTTTCGATGTCACTAACTTTCGGAGCGCTGCTCCTTCCTTCACCTGAGGAAGGAGCAGCGCTCCGAAAGCTAGTGACATCGAAACAAACCTGTTGGACTTTAACCTGGTGTTGTGAGACTTCGTACTGTGCTCACCCCAGTCCAACGCCGGCATCTCCACATCATTATATAGTTGTATCAGCAGCTCCCTCTAGTGGATACTCTCGATACTACATTAGCACTTGTAATGCTGATAGTTATGATAATACCACATGTCCCACCTCTTGAAGTCCTCCCTCACCCCCTCTACCAAATTCAATTTATGTTACGGAGCCCAACTATGCACCAACCTTATTCCCAAGTATCGAAAACTCAACTTGACCAGCTGAAATGGCGGCGGCTCCAAACCTTTCCCTGTATCCGAGCATTGACCAGGAACACCTCACTCTTTCCTACATTAAGATTATACCCCGAAAATGACCAAACTCTGTCAATAACCCCATAATCCTATCCATACTATCCCCTGGGTCTGTGACACACAGTAGACAGTTTACTCCGTACAGGCACACTCGATGCTCCATCCCCTTTCTCTCTATACCTCTCCACCCCATTGAAGCCTAAGTGGCATCACAAATGGCTCAATCGCCAATGCAAATAGCAACAGGGATTGCAGACACCTCTGCCCCTTTCCCGGTGCAAACAGAAAATACCACAAACTTGTATTCATACATACACAGGCTGTGAGAGTCCTGTACAACATCTTAATCCAACCCACCAACTGTGGTGATATACATCACTGTAAGTACACAAAGGGTTAATGTACATACACTACACCTAGCTAGACACTAGAGGGAACACCAGAGACATGACACACAGTCAACCAATAGGTCAGTAAGATAGGACACGACCAATGGGCAGTCACGATACACATAGAGGTGACACTACCACAGGAGGGCATTACACCAACCCATATAAAAGGACACATCACACATGCTCAGTCTCTTTCCAGTGGAGACACTCAGTGAGTACAGACACAGGGTTGATTGAACATCACTCCCACCACGTGGATTGTAGCAGACTGGTTCGTCAGTCTGAGTAGCTATATCAGGATTAACAGTAGAGTCGAATCCAAGTAGGAGAATTGTTAATAGTTTAATAAACGTGTTAAAACTATCTCCAAGTCTGAACCTTCCTTTGTCAGAGTGCACATCAAGGAAGCCGCTTCTGCTACGTCAAGAGCATAACAAAACAGTGCAAACAGAAAATACCACAAACTTGTATTCATATATACACAGGCTGTGAGAGTCCTGTACAACATCTTAATCCAACCCACCAACCACAGCCCAAAATCAGACCACCCCAACACTTTAAACAGGTATTCCCACTCAACCCAGTCAAATGCCTTCTCTGCATCCATAGAACCCTCGGGGACGTCATCACCACATTTAATAACCTCCTAATATTAGACAATAGCTGTCGTCCCTTCATGAACCCCGTTTGGTCCTCGCCTATCACTCCCGACACACGATCCCTCCATGAGCGTTGCCAGCACCTTGGCCAATAACTTTGCATCTACATTCAAAAGCTATACTGGACAATACCACCCACACTCTTTTGGACCCATAATCTTCTTTAAAATAAGCGAAATTGATGCTTGGGTCAGCGTGGGCGGAAGCTCCCCCTTATTAACCAAATCATTAAACATTGCCAACAAGAGAGGCCCAACTCGGTAGCGAAAGTTTGATAAAATTCCACTGGGAATCCAACCAGAGCCGGGGTCTTTCCAGACTGCATCAACCCAATACACCTCATCACCTCCTCCAGTCCAACTAGTGCACCCAACCCCTGCACTTCCCTTCCTCCACCACCGGGAAATCCAAGAACAGCCTCATGCCTGGGTTCCCCCCCCATCCCATCTCTCCACCGCATCCCCTCCCCCCCCCCCCCCCCAAGGCTCCGACCTGTACAGTCCCTGGTAGAATGCCTCAAACACTCCATTCACCTTTCGGCTCAGTGACCACCCTGCTCCCTGAATCCCTTATCTGCCCAATCACCCTCCCCGCTGTCTGCCGCCACTGGCACCTGAGCAGCCTACTGCCCTTCTCCTCATGTTTGTAAAGCACCCCTCTAACCCGGTGCAACGGTCCCACCACCTTCCCCGTAAACAAAAGAACAAATTCCATCTGGGGCTTCTTCCTCTCTTTCAACAACCCCTCCTCAGGGGTCACCGAGTACCTCTGATCTGCTGCTAAAATGGCCTCCACCAATCTCTGCCTTTCCTGCCATTCTACCTTACCACTATACATTCTGATTGAAATAAGCTCTCCCCTAAATACTATCTTCAGCGCCACTCACAGCATGGAGGCAGAAACTTCCTCACTTTTGTTGGGCTCAACATATAATAATAATCTATATTGTCATAAGTAGGCTTACATTAATATTGCAATGAAGTTACTGCGAAAAGCCCCTAGTCGCCACATTCCGGCGCCTGTTCGGGTACACAGAGGGAGAATTCAGAATATCCAATTCACCTAACAGCGCGTCTTTCGGGACTTGTGGGAGGAAACCGGTGCACCCGGAGGAAACCCACGCAGACACGGGGAGAACGTGCAGACTCCGCACAGACAGTGACCCAATGCGGGAATTGAACCTGGGACCCTGGCGCTGTGAAGCAACAGTGCTACCCACAGTGCTACCCTCATATAACCAGCCCAAACCTCTCATATGCCCTCTTTTCAACTAACAATCCCACATCCAGCCTCCACTGCGGTCGCTGTGAACCCCCCTTTTTGACACACAAATCCATGAAATGCAGCGCATGGTTCGACACCACATTCGTCAAATACTCTGCCCTAACCATCCCCGCCAACAATGTATTGTCCATAACAAAGAAATCAATTTGGGAAAACACCCAATGCACATGCTAGAATTCCCAGTTTATCCTCCTGCAACTTCCTCATAAAATGGGCAAAAGGCCAAAAGATCCAACCTCAGACAGGAGCCACCTTACGTGCGACCATACACTCCTTGGCCGCCAGCGGAAGCCCCACAATCACATGTTATAAGAAGAGATGTTTTTAACCAATTCCACTTGTTAAATTCCTCGTTTTTTTGTTTTGGGTGCTGAACAGGTATTAAAAATAACTCCCGTTTCATTTCTTACCAAAAATTCAGGTCTGGATTTGCGCGCACATTCCATCTGTAGCGTTAAGACATATTTCAAAGAGACTCGATAGCCACAGCAATGTTATGAACAAAATGGAACCATTGCACACAATAGTTACAATATATTAGTCATAGCATATATTATGAGACTAAACTGTGGCATCGCTATTTTATATTCCTGACAGACTTTCAAATAATTATACTTTACCACTGTGCGTTCTGAAACAATTACAGGAACCAACATTTGGAAGTACACAGACCACTCAGAAAAGCAATCAATATGTTTCTATTGCTAAAGTAGCTTGACAGTATTTTTTTGATCATGGGAACTTACATTACATTATTGGAATTAGCGTTGATACCCATAAATTGATTTTGGGTGAACAATGTAATTAATTCTGGGTTGTCATATTGCTTGGCTGTGTTGTATTTATTTCATATTTATACACCACCCTTAACAGAATAACCATCTCAGGGAGATTCACAGAAGCATCATGAAACAAAATATGGCACTGAGCCACACAAGGGGAATTATGTCAGAAGACCAGAATCCCGATCAGAAAGGTAGGTTTTAGGAGGTGTCTTAAAGGAGGAACACGATGTAATAATAATCTTTATTACTGTCTTACATTAACACTGCAATTAATTCACTGCAATTGATTCACAGTAACAATTGTACTGTGAAAATGCCCTAGTCGCCGCATTCTGGCGCCTGTTTGGGTGCACGGAGGGGAGAATTCAGAATGTCCAGATGACCTAACAGCACGTCTTTCAGGACTTTTGGGAAAGGCAGAGAACTATAGGGAGGGAATTCCAAAGTTCTGGGCCGAGGCAGATGAAGCTCAGAGCAATTGAAATTAGAGATGCCCAAGAGGACAGTAGTAGATGAGTGCAGATACCTGAAAGAGTAGGGCTGGGGGGGGGGGGGGGGATTATAAATATTGGAAGGGGCAAGGATATGGCAGGATCTGAAACAAGGATGAGAATTTTAAGATCAAGACATTGCTTGACTGGGAGCCAGTGCAAGTCTGCAAGCACAGAATTGATGTGAATGGGATTGGCCCGAGCTAGGGGCTGTTTAGCACAGGGCTAATGAGCTGGCTTTTAAAGCAGACCAAGGCAGGCCAGCAGCGCGGGTTCAATTCCCGTACCAGCCTCCCCGATCAGGCGCCGGAATGTGGCGACTAGGGGCTTTTCACAGTAACTTCATTGAAGCCTACTTGTGACAATAAGCGATTTTCATTTCATTCAAGACGCGGTTACGAGTTTTGGATAACCACAGGTTTACAGAGGATGGAATGGGAAACCAGCCCCAGGAGTGTGTTGGAATTGCCAAGTCTGAAGGAAAACAATGGCATCACTGAGAGTTTAAGCACCAGGTGAGTCGAGATGAGCAAAATTTAGGCCAAGTTACAGAAATGAAAACAGGCAGTCATAGTGACGCTGCAAATATATGATTCAAAGCACATCTCAAGGCCAATATGAAATGAAAAATGAAAATGAAAATCGCTTATTGTCACAAGTAGGCTTCAAATGAAGTTACTGTGAAAGCCCCTAGTCGCCACATTCCAGCCCCTGTTCGGGGAGGCTGGTACACAAATTAAACCATGCTGCTGGCCTGCCTTGGTCTGCTTTCAAAGCCAGTTATTTAGCCCTGTGCTTAAACCAGCCCACAATATGACACCAAGATTGCAAACAGACTAGATCAATTTCAGATTATTGCCAGAGAGAGGGATGGAGTTGCTAGTTCGGGAATAGTGTTTGGAGCAGGGACTGAAAGCAATGGTTTCAGTATTCTCAATATTTAATTGGAGGGAATTTCTGATAATCCAGAATTGGATATCAAATAGTCGTCTGATTGTTTATTTAATACAGTTACATAGAATTTACAGCCTAAAAACAGGCCATTTAGTCCAAATGAGTTCATACTCCATTCAAGACTCTTCCCATATTTGCATCCTGTCTCGGAGGCCTTTTATTCCTTTTGCCCCTCAGTCAACCTCCATCAGTGCATCAACTGCTTCATGTGGCAGTGAATTCCTCTCCAACCACTCTGTGAAATAAATTACATCTGATTCTTTACCTAACCTTTTACTGGTTATCTTATATTTATGCTTCCTTATGTATGGACTTTTGCAAAAGTCGAAACACATTCATCCTACATTCGTGCCACACAAGTGCCAGGCAATGACCATCTCTTACAAGAAAGGAATTAACCATCACCCCTTGACACTCAATAGCATCACCATCGCTGAATCCCCCAATCAACATCCTGGCGGTTACCACTGATCAGAAACTGGACGAGCCATACTAATACTGTGGCTACCAGAGCAGGTCAAAGACTAGGAATCGTACAGCGAGTAACTCACCTCTTGACCCCCTCCCCCCCCCCCCCCCCCCCCCCCCAAAGCCTGTCCACCATCTACAAAGCACAAGTCAGGAGTGTAATGGAATACTCTCCACTAACCTGTGGATGAGTGCAGCTCCAACAACACTCAAGAACTCGACACCATCCAGGACAAAGCAGACCGCTTGATTGCCCCCCCCCCACCTTCCACAAACATTCAAACCCTCCACCGCCGACGAACAGTGGCAGCCTTGTGCAGCATCGACAAGATGCACTGCAGTAACTGGCCACGGTTCCTTAGACAGCACCATCCAAACCCATGCCCACTACCATCTCGAAGGACAAGAGCAGCAGTTAGCTGGGAACCCCACCACCTGGAGGTTTCCCTCCACGTCATTCACCACCCTGACTTGGAAATATATCACCGTTCCTTCACTGTCGCTGGGGAAAAACCCTGGAATTTCCCCCCAAAAAGCACAGTGGCCGTGCCTAAATGTCAGGGACTGCAATAGTTCAAGAAGACAACTCCCCACCACGCTCTGAAGGGCAACTATGGATGGGCAATAAATACTGGCCTAACTAGCGACCCATAAAAAACTCTTCTGAATATTAATGTTAAGAAAGGGAGGGGGGAGAAGTGAAGAGAAACAATTGCTAGATAGAACTGAGGGAGTAGAGAATGCCTGCTGGAGCTATGGGGGGTGTGGGGGGGGAGGAGAGAAGAGTGTCAGGTTGAATCGAGGGAGAGGGTTTTCACATTGAGTTGATAGGTAGTGGTCAATGTGAATGGGGAGGTTGGTTGCCAAAGGATAGGATGTCTGGTGGGGTTAGAATGCAATATGTGACAGCAAGTGCAATATCGTGGGTGGGAATCTGGGTCATCCCCGTGTTCCTTGCAGAGTACAAGCTCCTGACTTTGTGCAATAGTGTAAAGCAAACGTTAGCAAGTCTGAAGTCCGATCTTTCCATCTTTTATTCATTGACTTCAATCTGCCGTTCATTTGCATCACAAAATACCACATCAAAACAAAATATATACAACAAAGAAAATATGAAAGATGCAGTTAACCGTTTTGTCTTTCTCAAAAAAAGGTAAATAGACATGAACAGATATTGGTGACGATTATAACTGAGATACAGGCAGAGGCTGTAAAGAAGTTACAGAGGAGAAATGAAAAAACAAAACAAGAATTACATAAAAATATAAATGAGGTTGGCAAATTTTCAAATAACAATAGCAATAGCTGGAGATACACAGCTGGTCATTGGGCGAGACCTGGTCAATGGCAGAGGGGCTGGTCAGTGGGATGGGGGCTGGTCAGTGGGATGGGGGCTGGTCAGTGGGATGGGGGCTGGTCAGTGGGATGGGGGCTGATCAGTGGGCTGGGGGCTGGTCAGTGGGACGGGGACTGGTCAGTGGGACGGGGGCTGGTCATTGGGACGGGGGCTGGTCAGAGGAATGGGAGCTGGTCAGTGGGATGGGGGTTGGTCAGTGGGACGGGAGCTGGTCAGTGGGATAGGGGTTGGTCATTGGGATGGGGGCTGGTCAGTGGGATGGGGGCTGGTCACTGGGACAGGACCTGGTCAGAGGGATGGGGGCTGGTCAGTGGGATGGGAGCTGGTCAGAGGGATGGGGCTGGTCAGTGGGATGGGAGCTGGTCAGTGGGATGGGGGTTGGTCATTGGGACGGGGGCTGGTCAGTGGGAGGGGAGGTGGTCAATGGGAGAGTAGCTGGTCGGTGGGAGTGGATTTGGTCAGTGGGACGGGGGCTGGTCAGTGGGATGGAGGCTGGTAAGAGGGACGGGGGCTGGTCAGTGGATGGGGGCTGGTCATTGGGACAGGATCTGGTCAGTGGCAGGGGGGCTGGTCAGAAGGATGGGGGCTGGTCAGTGGGACAGGGGCTGGTCATTGGGACGGGAGCTGGTCAGTAGGAGGAGAGCTGGTCAATGGGACAGTAGCTGGTCAGTGGGACGGGAGCTGGTCACTGGGATGGGAGTTGGTCAGTGGGACGGGGCTGGTCAGTGGAACGGGGTCTGGTCCGTGGGACGGGGGCTGGTCTTTGGGACAGGACCTGGTCAGAGGGATGGGGGTTGGTCAAAGGGACGGGGGCTGGTCATTGGGACAGGACCTGGTCAGTGGCAGGGGGGCTGGTCAGAGGGACGGGGGCTGGTCAGTGGCAGGGGGGCTGGTCAGTGGGACGGGGGCTGGTCAGTGGGACGGGGGCTGGTCAGTGGGACGGGGGCTGGTCAGCGGGACGGGGGCTGGTCATTGGGACAGGACCAGGTCAGAGGCAGGGGGGCTGGTCAGTGGGATGGGGGCTGGTCAGTGTGACGGGGGCAGGTCAGTGGGACGGGGGCTGGTCAGTGGGATGGGGGCTGGTCAGTGGGACGTGGGCTGGTCAGTGGGACAGGACCAGGTCAGAGGGATGGGGGCTGGTCAGGGGGATGGAGGCTGGTCAGTGGGACAGGAGCTGGTCAGAGGATGGGGCTGGTCAGTGGGATGGGGGCAGGTCAGTGGGATGGGGGCTTGTCATTGGGACAGGACCTGGTCAGAGGGATGGGGCTGGTCAGTGGGATGGGGGCTGGTCAGTGGACAGGAGCTGGTCAGAGGGATGGGGGCTGGTCATTGGGACAGGACCTGGTCAGCGGGATGGGGCTGGTCAGAGGGATGGGGCTGGTCAGTGGGACGGGGGCTGGTCAGTGGAACAGTACCTGGTCAGAGGGATGGGGGCTGGTCAGTGGAACAGGACCTGGTCAGAGGGATGCGGGCCTGGTCAGTCGGATGGGCGCTGGTCAGTGGGACGGGGGCTGGTCAGTGGGACGGGGGCTGGTCAGTGGGACGGGGGCTGGTCAGTGGGACAGGGGCTAGTCAGCGGGAGGGGGGCTGGTCAGTGGGATGGGTGCTGGTCAGCAGGACGGGGCTGGTCAGTGGGGGTGGTCTGGTCAGTGGGGGTGGGCTGGTCAGTGGGGGGGCTGGTCAGTGGGGGGGGCTGGTCAGTGGGGGGGCTGGTCAGTATGGCGGGGTGGGCTGGTCGGTGGGGGTGGGGGGACTGGTCAGTGGGCCTGGGGGAGGCTGGTCAGCAGGAGGGGAGTTGGTCAATGGGGGGGGCTGATCAGTGGGGGGGGGCTGATCAGTGGGCGGGGGGCTGGTCAGTGTGGGGGGGCTGGTCGGAGGGGGGGCTGGTCAGTGGGGGGGGCTGGTCAGTGGGAGGGGAATTGGTCAGCGGAGGGG
Source organism: Scyliorhinus torazame (assembly GCF_047496885.1). Lineage (NCBI taxonomy): Eukaryota > Metazoa > Chordata > Chondrichthyes > Carcharhiniformes > Scyliorhinidae > Scyliorhinus > Scyliorhinus torazame. Next base: position 127,473,457 of record NC_092725.1, read on the forward strand.
ATCTGGTCAGTGGGACAGGGGCTAGTCAGCGGGAGGGGGGGCTGGTCAGTGGGATGGGTGCTGGTCAGCAGGACGGGGGCTGGTCAGTGGGGTGGGCTGGTCAGTGGGGGGGGCTGGTCAGTGGGGGGGGCTGGTCAGTAGGGCGGGGTGGGCTGGTCGGTGGGGATGGGGGGACTGGTCAGTGGGGCTGGGGGAGGCTGGTCAGCAGGAGGGGCGTTGGTCAGTGGGGGGGGCTGAATCAGTGGGCGGGGGCTGGTCAGTGGGGGGGCTGGTCAGTGGAGGGGGCTGGTCGGGGGGTGGCTGGTCAGTGGGGTGCGGCGGTCAGTGGGGGGGGGGCTGGTCAGTGTGGGGGGGCAGGTCAGTGGGGGGGTGCTGGTCAGTGGGGGGGGGCTGCACAGTGGGGGGGCTGCTCAGTGTGGGGGGACTGGTCAGTGTGGGGGGGCTGGTCAGTGTGGTGGGGCGTCAGTGTAGTGGGCATGTGTGGGGGGGCTGGTCAGTGTGGGGGGGGCTGGTCCGTGGGGGGGGGCTGGTCCGTGGGGGGGGGGGGGGCTGGTCAGTGGGGGGGGCTGGTCGTGGGGGGGCGGTTGGTCGGTGGGGGGAGGGACTGGTCAGTGGGAGGGGGCTGCTCAGTGTGGGGCGGGTTGCTCAGTGTGGGGCGGCTGGTCAGTGTGGGGGTGGGTCAGTGTGGGGGGCTGGTCAGTGGGGGGGGCTGGTCAGTGGGGGGGGCTGGTCAGTGGGGGGCTGGTCATGGGGGGGCTGGTCGTGGGGGGGGTGGTCGGGGGGGGCTGGTCGTGGGGGGGCTGGTGAGTGGGGGGGCTGGTGAGTGGGGGGGTGGTGAGTAGGGGGGGCTGGTGAATGGGGGGGGCTG